>NC_088357.1:36657500-36983750 GCF_036884655.1 Musa acuminata AAA Group
CAATATCATAGGCATGGAGTAGTCTTGTGATTAAGCCACCAGATAAAAGCATCATATCCTTTTTTTATAGTTCAATCATGTTTTTTTTGGATTAGGTAACCAAAACAATTGTTATGTCCCTTCATAATCCAATACATGGTACCTAGTTCCATTTGGCTTACTTCATCATGATGATATTGTTTTGGGAGAATGATACATATCAAGATGTGATGAAGTATTTTGGTGCTTAAGGGTAGTAAATGTTCGCAGCTTTTTGGAAGAATCGTTAAGTTAGGATTATCAAAACTTGTTCCTAAGGCATCAACGTAAGTAGTCCCAACTGTTTCTTTATTCCATTGTCCTCTAAAATAACATCATATTTCTTTTATCGGAATTTCTATAATGTTGCAAATGGTACTATCCGTAATGGATATATTATGTCCTAAGCGATAGGTAGATACCCTTTCGTTTTCATCTACTTGTAAATTATTGTAAAATAGCCTAACAAGTCTAGGGTAGAAAGGTTCACTTATTTGAAGGATTGGGAGAATGTCTAGATTAGCAAACTACTGAATATGTTCTAAATCACTTAATTAGTCTAAATCAACATATTTACCCTTATGAACATGTTTAGACTCTATGGAAGAAAATTTTAGGACATGTTGATTAGAATTGAAAAATAGGAAATCATAATTTTCATCTAATCTCCTCTTCCCTTTGTCCCTAGAGGATCTTCTAGAACCCATGTAGACTACGATTATGAAGACAAATAAGAAGCAAGAATACGTAATTCAAAGGGGAATAAATTTGGTTTAGAGGATACCTTAGTAGTTCTCATTTCTAGTGATCTTTAAAAGAATATCAGAGATTGATCCTTGATCTAGTGGAAAGTGGGGATTTTTGAGTTGCTAGAGGGAGAGCGATAGGTTTAGAGCTATTTGGAGGAGTGCAGAATGTGTTGAGGTCGATTCTACTGTCAGCCCTAACTTGTGTTTATAAGGGGACGGTGCTACCGCCTACAACATATGACAACTGGCGGTGCTACCGCCTGCAACATGTGACAACTAGTAGTGCTACCGCCAGCTGGGCGATGCCATTGCCTACAAGTAGTGAGTACTGCTTACAAAGCACACACACACATACACACACATATCATCATGTAAAATTTGCATCATAAGAGGAGAAGATCCATATCAAAACATCATGTAAAACTCGTAAAATGTATACTACAAGTTCATGATTCATATCAAAACATCATGCAAAACTCATAAAATGCATACTATAAGTTCATGAATCAAGTGAGCAAACTTTGTAAGATAAAAATCAAGAAAGTCCAAAAATGAAATTCAATATTCATGCATTTGGGTAATTTAACATCCCTAATTCCCTTCTAATGAAATCAAATTGTTCTTCATTTAATGGTTTTGTAAAGATATCAGCTAATTGATATTTCGTATCAATAAACTCTAATATTACATCATGATTATTAATAAAATCTCGTATGAAGTGATGCCTAATGTCAATGTGTTTAGTTCTAGAGTGTTTAATAGGATTTTTTGCTAAGTATATTACACTAGTGTTATCACACTTTATAGGTATATTTTTCAAGTCAATTCCATAATCCTTTAAAGTATTTTTCATCCATATAACTTTAGCACAGCATGCACCTGCAGCTATGTACTCAGCTTCGGTTGTAGATAATGCAACCGAATTTTGTTTCTTGGAAGACTAAGAAACGAGTGTGTGTCCTAAAAATTGACACATTCCGGATGTGATTTTTCTATCTAAACTACATCCAACAAAATCCACATCAGTATAACCAAGCAATTCAAAATTCTTAGATTTAGGATATTATAATCCTAGTTTAGGAGTTCCTTTTAGGTATCTAAATATCCTTTTAACAGCTTTTAAATGAGATTGCTTAGGGTTAGATTAAAATCTAGCACAAAGTCCTATGCTAAACATGATATCTGGTCTAGTTGTAATGAGGTAAGACAAACTACCTATCATACCCCTATAAGCTTTTTGATCAAAGTTTTCTCAACTTTCGTCAATGTCTAACTTAGTGGAGGTACTCATAGGGGTATTGATAGCCTTTGAACTATCCATATTAAATCTTTTTAGCAAGTCTAAAGCATATTTTGTTTGATTAAGAAAAATATCATTGCTAAGTTGTTTAATTTGTAAGCCTAAAAAGAAGGTTAGTTCCCCCATTAGACTCATTTCAAATTCTAGACTCATGCTTTTGGCAAATGATTCACATAATGATTCATTTGTAGAACAAAAAATAATGTCATCAATATAAATTTAAACAATAAAAAAATTATTTTCAAAATTTTTAATAAACAATATAGTATCAACCTTGCCTTTAGAGTGTTGAATCTCGGATTTTGATGATGAAACTAATTGATTGTGTTTAGATGTTTAATTACATTTTGAGTAATGCAGGTCTACTCGATCAGGATTAGACAGTTAACGCAGGAGGAATTGACGTTGCATCGGAGGATATCACATCAAGATATTAGACGGTAGAAGGCTTCAGACGTCGGGCATCGGGCCAAGGAGAGCGGAATTGCGCCAAGGATATCGGGGTTACGGAGGTCAACCGTCGATTGGGCAACAAGCCGCAAGAGAGGACGATGCGCTGAAGAATCAGACGAAGCACTAACCAATAATGTGCCGAGCAACAGAATGTCAATTCGCGTTGTAATAATTGTCTAGATCGAAGTAGAGTTTTGGCTTATGTATGCAGGATTAACTACGATAATGATGAAGACATAAAGCGAAATAAAGTGTCAGAGTCAAGCGCAAAGGATTTGTTGCGAGTTCGAGAGTTCGACGGAAGTCCGAAGGTTCGTCGAAAATGCTACCGGAACTAGCCGAGAATGAGTAGGGAGCTTGCCGAAGGGTTTTTCGGAAGCTTGCTAGAAGGTTCGTTGGAAGTTCGCAGATCTCGCCGAGAAAGATTGGAGCTTGCCGAAGAAGCTCGTTGGAACTCGCCAAGATCAAATTGTGAAGTCTAGGAGGTTGCCGGGAGTCCGTAGAATGGTTTCTGAGAGTTTATCGGAAGACCGTCGGAAGTTCGTCGGAAGCTCGCCGGAAGAAGTCTTGACTTACGAACTTTGTAATAGCTTAGAAAATATCTTTAAATTCGTAGTTAGCACATTAATTAGGATTAGGATTAGGTGTTAATCCTATAATCCAAGTAGGGGCCAATTGGGCCCGAGTTCAGACTGGTTTGGGCTAAGTTTGGAGCCCAACCAGTGAGCTGAATTGGCCTAGGCGGTGGCACCGCCCAGCACCCGAGAGCTGGGCAGTGGTACCGCCAGCATCGGGAACCCAAAGAGAATTCAAATTTTGGAGCCCAAATTTGAATCCTCTTGAGGCCTATAAATACCCCTCAAATCTCAGCTGAGAGAACAACTTTTTGAGAAGCAATTGATTAAGAGAAAGGTCTTAGAAAAGTCTTAGCAAGTCTTGTTTTCAATTTGCTAGTGTTCACCTCCTTCTTTCTTGCTGAAAATATGTAAGAGAGTGAACCACTTGTAAAAAGTTGTAAGAGGGGTATTTACCCTTCCCCTTCAAGAGATTTGCTAGTGGAAGGTGGGAGCCTCATTGAAGAGGGGCCTCGCAAGTGGATGTAGGTCATTTGACCGAACCACTTTAAAATCGGCGTGATCTCTGGTTTGCATTTACTTATTATCATTTATATTACTGCAAACCATTTGCACTTTGATGCTCTACTTCTTTGTCTCCTTCTTAGATATCCCTTCAAGTTAAAACACAATCGAAACGGTTTCAAACGAAACGTTGCTTTTATCGTATGAAGTTTCCGAAAGTGTTTAAATCGTCAAAAGTTTATCGTACTTTACCGCTGCACTAATTCAGACCCCCCTCTTAGTGTCGCTCCAATCCTAACAATTGGTATCAAAGCCACGTTTATCTACTTTGGTTTAACATCCAAATAGAAATGACACTTTACAGCTTTCAAGAGGGTCACTCTCTCATTTGTCCGCCCTTTTTCAATGGGACGAACTACACTTATTGGAAAACTCGAATGAGAGTTTTTTTACTTTCTTTAGATTTGAATTTATGGCACATAGTCAAAAATGGATTTGAAATGTCTTCTCTTCCAATGAACCATTGGAATGATTTAGAGAAGAAGATGTTTTCTTTAAGCGCAAAGGCTATGAATGCCTTATTTTCCTCTTTGGACAAAAATGAGTTCAATCGGATTTCTACATGCGAAACGACTTTTGATATTTGGCGAACACTTGAAATCACGAACGAGGGAACTAGTAGAGTCAAAGACTCGAAAGTTAACATTTTATTACATGATTTTGAGCTTTTTCGAATGCAACCAAGCGAGACTATTGGCGACATGTACACCCATTTCACGGATGTCGTCAATAATCTAAGAGTTCTTGGTAAATCTTTTTTGAATTTTGATCTCGTAAGTAAGATCTTAAGATCCCTTCCAAAAAGGTGGGATCCTAAAATAACTATAATACAAGAAACAAAATATTTAAATATTTTTTCACTTGAAGAACTTATTGGCTCATTGATGACATATGAAATGGTGCGCAATGCACATGATGAACACGATGAATACTTAAACCACCTTCCAAAGAATAGGAAGGATTTGGAACTTCGGACAAATGAATACCACTTGAGCGATGACTCAAGTGATGAGGACAATGATGAACTTGAACTTCGAACACTAAATCTTAATAAATTTATTAAACAAAAATATAAAATAAATAATGAACTTGAACGGAGGAAGAGGCCAAAGAAAAGGAAGGCACCCAAGGATGAATCAAGAACTTCCAAAGGTGAAACGGCGAATTGGGCTTTTACGGGCTTCGACTACATGGTAAGTAACTCAACTCTCTTGAATTATTTTGAAATTACTTGAAGTCTTTCATGAGTGCTTAATTTAGATAGTAGGAATAGGAAATAAAAAATTATTTTTCAAAAATTATATCATGTTTTTTTTTTTTTTAGTATATTTGAAAAATTAAAAATTTGATCATGAAAAGTATATTGCTAAGGTTTCGTGCATGTTATGTTTTGAAATGTTGAATGATGTATGTAACATTAGGGATGATAATTATATAATATGTGATAATGCTTAGGATTAATCCAAGCATGTGTATCTTGATGATTTTATGTCATGCATAATGATCATGCTTAATAAATTTCGAAATTATGCATGATGAATCTTGTGATTTATGAATTATTCATTTTTACCATAATGAAAGTGCCTTATTAATTTTTGTTGTAACAAATCTTACACTTTTGGTTTTAAACATGATATATGTTTTTATTTGGCATTAATAAAACAAAATCATATGTTTTGAAACAACCGAAAAGAGGAAAACATTCTTGAAAATTATTTTGCTCAATCTTATTGATTTTGATGAATCCATCTGTATTATCTTTGTGAATCTCTTGGATTTTGATAATGATTATGATGATTTAAATTTGAATAAATTTTTATCGAAATCATGATCTTGATCTCTTGAAATTTATAACATGAAATCCTTTATGAATCAAGATTTCTTACTCTTTATTCTCTTACATTTTGAGAAAATTTTCAATATGAATCATAAGTGTTCTTATGCATGAATTGAAATCTTTTTCTCCTACATTTCCTTTTGTGATTTACTAAAGAGAATATCCTTTTTGAAAATTCTTAACTTAAAATTTTATTTAAAAATCTCTTATTATTTGATCTCCTAAGATTTTCCTTTGATTATTTATGAGGAGGCTTTTCAAAAAGAAATCATGTCTTTTGGCATTCACATATTCTAATATTTTATGGTATGATATTTATGTAATTCCTTGTATTCATGAAATGTTTATCTCATCACCCAATTATTTTCTCCTTGATATTCCTTATGTGATGATATGAATACATGAAATATTCATTAATTTGTTTTGATGAAAAGTTTTGATCATGAATGGTAGGTTGAAATTTGACAAGTTAATATCATCATGATTTGAAACATTTATGATTTGAAATTATGCATGCAATTACTTTTTATTGTGATGAAATATGCATATAATGTGTATCATGAATACTTTATTATCATACATGAAAATAGTGATAAATATTTTAAAAATAAATGTTTGTATAATGTTAGATGATTTTACATTTTGTGCATGATGAGTTATAGTATGATTGAAACAATGATTAAAATAATATGAATGATGATTTAGAATCATGTATATAATGATGAGTTTATATGTTTAAAAAAATATATATCATGATTTGGTATTATGTATGCAATACTTTAACGTATGATAATAATGCACGCAATGATGAAATATTCATGATAAAATTATTATTTTGATATTTATGACTTGAATCTTCCTTTCCTTTTGCCACAGAGGGGGAGAAAGAGTTGCTAATGTGCTATCTTGAATTGATGTAAAGGGTTATCTCAAAAAGAAATTAGCTAGCTTACACAAGTCAAGAAAATACAAAAACTTGCTTACTTTCTTGCACATCTAAAGAGAAGATGCAAATGTAACACTTGCCAAATTATTTGCTTGCCCCATGTAAAACATTGTCCCTTGCTAGGTTGGCATTTTGCTAAGGAAGCAAAAATGACACTTCTCAAAGAAAAGAAAGAGCTTGCTTTCTTAAACATCTTTAATTTGCTAGCTAGCATGATGTACAATTTGCTATCTTGAACATTACAAAGAAATACTATCATGCATATTGCAAAGAAAAGCAAACATGTCAACTTGCACATCTTTAAATTTGCTAGCTTGTATGTAGTAAAACTTGCATATCGTAAAAGTTGCTAGCTTATAGAGAAGCAAAGAATTGCTATCTCGAAAGAAGCAAAAAATGCAAAACTTAGAAAACTTGCAATATAATTGCTCTTACCATGCTTTGTGTCGAAAATAGGTTGATATCCTTAAAAGCATTGCATTAAAGTTTTTTAGTATTGCAATGTATCACATGTATCGCAAATTGAAATTTTTGAGACTATTATCATATCATGTTTAACAATTGATGTCTTTCATGACATGATTTCTTTGCATTTTTGTCTTGTATGTATCATGTGATGATTGAAATATTGATTGATGCAAATTCATAATTTATGTAAAAGTCTAAATCATTGGTTCCTGTCCTTCATTTCGGCAATGACATAGGGGGAGAAAGATTGCTAGCTCAAGGCAAATGTTGGCTAGCTTGTACTCTTCCCTTCTTTTCGACAAAAATAAAGGGGAGAAGGCTTTTGCTTGTTAGAACATGTAAAGAAAAGCAAAGTGCAATCTTGCACAAGAAGCAAGTGTTGAATTGCCATGATTAAAGTTAAGAATCTTGTTATGCTTTTGTGCTTATATGTTGTGATGAAAATCTAGCTTCATATTGCAAAAACTTGCATATCTTTTAAAATAGCTAGAGCTACTTCTCCTTTTTGTTGATGACATAGGGGGAGAAGTATATTGATGACTTCATGCATTGAATTGAATATTTTATATTTGCATGATGGTTTAAATATTTTTCATAATATGTGATGAATGTTACTTGGATTTGGGATAATCCAAGTGTTCTATCAATGGCATACTGATAGGGGGAGTTTGGTCAAACTCCGGGGAGTGAAGGTTAACTATATTAGTCATCAATTAGTTGTTATCATAAAAAAGGGGGAGATTGTTGAATCTCGGATTTTGATGATGAAACTAATTGATTGTGTTTAGATGTTTAATTACATTTTGAGTAATGCAGGTCTACTCGATCAGGATTAGACAGTTAACGCAGGAGGAATTGACGTTGCGCCGGAGGAGATCACGTCAGGATATTGGACGGTAGAAGGCTTCGGACGTCGGGCATTGGGCCAAGGAGAGCGGAATTGCGCCAAGGATATCGGGGTTGCGGAGGTCAACCGTCGATTGGGCAACAAGCCGCAAGAGAGGACGATGCATTGAAGAATCGGACGAAGCGCTAACCAATAACGTGCCGGGCAACAGAATGTCAATTCGCGTTGTAATAATTGTCTAGATCGGAGTAGAGTTTTGGCTTATGTGTGCAGGATTACCTACGATAATGATGAAGACATAAAGTGAAACAAAGTGTCGGAGTCAAGCGCAAAGGATTTGTTGCGAGTTCAAGAGTTCGACGGAAGTCCGAAGGTTTGTCGGGAATGCTACCGGAACTAGCAGAGAATGAGTAGGGAGCTTGCCGAAGGGTTTTTCGGAAGCTCGCCAAAAGGTTCGTTGGAAGTTCGCGGAGCTCGCCGAGAAAGATTGGAGCTTGCCAAAGAAGCTCGTTGGAACTCGCCAAGATCAAATCGTGAAGTCTAGGAGCTTGCCGGGAGTCCGCAGAATGGTTTCCGAGAGTTTATCGGAAGACCGTCGGAAGTTCGTCGGAAGCTCGCGGAAGAAGTCTTGACTTACGAACTTTGTAATAGCTTAGAAAATATCTTTAAATTCGTAGTTAGCACATTAATTAGAGTTAGGATTAGGTGTTAATCCTATAACCCAAGTAGGGGCCAATTGGGCCCGAGTTCGGATTGGTTTGGGCCAAGTTTAGAGCCCAACCAGTGAGCTGAATTGGCCTAGGCAGTGGCACCGCCTAGCACCCGAGAGCTGGGCGGTGGCACCGCCCGTCCACTGTCAGTGTCTGACACTGACAGGCGGTGGCATCGCCAGCATCGGGAACCCAAAGAGAATTTAAATTTTAGAGCCCAAATTTGAATCCTCTTGAGGCCTATAAATACCCCTCAAATCTCAATTGAGAGAACAACTTTTTGAGAAGCAATTGATTAAGAGAAAGGTCTTAGAAAAGTTTTAGCAAGTCTTGTTTTCAATTTTCTAGTGTTCACCTCCTTCTTTCTTATTGAAAATCTGTAAGAGAGTGAACCACTTGTAAAAAGTTGTAAGAGGGGTATTTACCCTTCCCCTTCAAGAGATTTGCTAGTGGAAGGTGGGAGCCTCATTGAAGAGGGGCCTCGCAAGTGGATGTAGGTCATTTGACCGAACCACTTTAAAATCGGCGTGATCTCTAGTTTGCATTTACTTATTATTGTTGAATCTCATATTTTGATGATGAAACTAATTGATTATGTTTAGATGTTTAACTGCATTTTGAGTGATGTAGGTCTACTCGATTAGGATTAGACAGTTGATGCAGGAGGAATTGACGTTGCGCCGAAGGAGATCACGTCAGGATATTGGACGGCAGAAGGCTTCGGACGTCAGGCATCGGGCCAAGGAGAGCGAAATTGCGCCAAGGATATCAGGGTTGCGGAGGTCAACCACCGATTGGGTAACAAGCCACAAGAGAGGACGATGCACTGAAGAATCGGACGAAGCGCCAACCAATGACGTGCCGGGCAACGAAATGTCGATTCGCGTTGTAATAATTGTCTAGATCGGAGTAGAGTTTTAGTTTGTGTGTGCAGGAATAACTATGATAATGAGAAAGACATAAAGCGACACAAAGTGTGGAGTCAAGCGTGAAGGATTCATTGGGAGTTCGAGAGTTCGACGGAAGTCCGAAGGTTCGTCGGGAATGCTGCCAGAACTAGTCGAGAATGAGTAGGGAGCTTACCAAAGGATTTTTTGGACGCTCACCGAAAGGTTCGTGGGAAGTTTGCGGAGCTCGCCGAGAGAGATCGGAGCTTGCCGAAGAAGCTCGTTGGAACTCGCCAAGATCAAATCGTGAAGTTTAAGAGCTTGCCGGGAGTCTGCAGAATGGTTTCCGAGATTTTATCGGAAGACCGCCGAAAATTCGCCGGAAGCTCGCCGAAAGAAGTCTTGACTTATGGACTTTGTAATAGCTTATAAAATGTCTTTAAATTCGTAGTTAGCATGTTAATTAGGGTTAGGATTAGGTATTAATCCTATAACCCAAGTAGGGGCCAATTGGGCCCGAGTTCGGACTAGTTTGTGCCAAGATTGAAGCCCAACTAGTGGGCTGAAAACACTGTAGGCGGTGGCACCGCCCAGTGCCCGAGAGCTGGGCGGTAGCACCGCCTGGGTTGGGTGGTGGCACCGCCCAGCACTATCAGCGTCAGAAACTGACAGGCGGTGGCACCGCCAGCATCGGGAACTCCAAGAGAATTCAAATTTGGAGCCCAAATTTGAATCCTCTTGAGGCCTATAAATACCCCTCTAATCTCAATTGAGATCACAACTTTTGAGCAGCAAGTGTTTGAGAGAAAGGCCTTAGAAAAGTGTTAGCTTGTCTTGTTTTCAATTTGCTAGTGTTCACCTCCTCTTTTCTTGCTGAAAATATGTAAGAGAGTGAACCATTTGTAAAAGTTGTAAGAGGGGTATTCACCCTTCACTTTCAAGAGATTTACTAGTGGAAGGTGGGAGCCTCATCGAAGAGGGGCCTCGCAAGTGGATGTAGGTCACTTGACCGAACCACTATAAAAACGACGTAATCTCTGGTTTGCATTTCTTATTGTCATTTATATTACTGCAAACTTTCTTACTTACTTTGTTTCATCATTATCTTTGCTACTCAACTTTGCGAATATGCTTTCAAGTTAATCACTTCCGATTCCGATTTTTATCGTACGAAAGATTTGTCGAAATCAACGTTTTAATCCACTGCACTAATTCACCCCCCCCCTCTTAGTGCCGCTCCGATCCTAACAATTATCATTTATATTACTGCAAACCATTTGCACTTTGATGCTCTACTTCTTTGTCTCCTTCTTACATATCCCTTCAAGTTAAAACATAATCGAAATGGTTTCAAATGAAACGTTGCTTTTATCGTATGAAGTTTCCAAAAGTGTTTAAATCGTCAAAAGTTTATCGTATTTTACCACTGCACTAATTCACCCCCCCCTCTTAGTGCCACTCCGATCCTAAAATAGAGAAATTATTACGAATTAGAAATGAGCTAAGTCTCTCATACCAAGTCCTTGGGGCTTGTTTCAATCCATAGAGAGCTTTAGTCGATTTAAATATATGAATAGAAAAATTATCATTCTTAAATCTGGGAGGTTGTTCAACATAAACTTCTTTGGAGATAATGTCATTTAGAAAAGCACTTTTAACATCCATTTGAAATTACTTAAAATTATTACTGCTAGCATAGGCAAGGAGCATCCTTATAGCTTCTAATCGTGCTACAAGAGTGAAGATTTCTTCATAATCGATACCTTCTTCTTGGTTAAAACCCTTGGCCACTAATCTAGCCTTGTTTCTAACCATGATACCAAATTCATCTTGCTTATTTCTAAAGACCCATTTAGTACCAATAACTAAATGGTCTTTTGGCCTTGGAACAAGCTTCCACACTTCATTTCTCTCAAATCGATTCAATTCTTCTTACATTACAATGACCCATGAATCATCTTTCATGGCTTCATCAATGCATTTAGGTTCAATTTGGGAGAGAAAAGCAGCGTTGGCACAAAAATTCTTAGGAGAAGAACGAGTTTGAACCCCTTTCAATGTGTCTCCTATAATTAGTTCCTTAGGATGAGCATCTACATACTTCTATTCCTTTGGTAAAGAAGGTTCGGAAGAAGATGCATCCAAGTTGCTAGATGAAAAAAGGGATTTATTTAAATTCAAAGTATCAAATTTAAGATCATCATCAAAATCATTTTTCTTAACTTCAGAAATTTCATTAAAAACAATATGAATAGATTCTTCTATAATTAAAGTTCTTTTATTAAAGATTCAAAAAACCTTTGAAATAGAAGAATAACCAAGAAAAATTCTCTCATCGGATTTTGCATCAAACATTCCTATGATAGTGTGTATTTTGGCCCTATGTAAACCACCGACAGACGCTGCAAACCGATGCAACACCATGTGCCTCTAGAACCACGAGGTGCATGCCACGTCAAGACCCAATGGTGTGATTGTGGCTTGACCACCCCAAGAGTTGGGGGCGGTGCTATTTGCTGCTAGGGCAGTGCCATCTGATGCCCCCCGAGCACCCCCGAATACGCCATCTTATTGAAGAGGTTGTTTCACCCCTAGAGTCAATGGCCCTGCTGGACCAGAGCCCGACCAATTCTCATATGTAGGTATAAATACCCCCGACCTGATCCAAGAAAGGAGGAGAAAAAAGAAAAAAGAGAAAAGGGGGAGAGATTTTAGAACGAGTCTAACTTGCTCGTCGGAGGGGCCAAAGTCGGGACTTACCCGACGAGGGCCTTTTTGCAGGGAGGCAATTGCCGTCGAGCCGCGAATGTCTTCTTCTAACAGACAGTGCCCGGTACGTAGATGAGGGTGGCCCAATGAGCCGGACCCAACAAGTGTCAGCCCGCATCTCCCATCCCCTAGAGGATTTCACACCGTAAGGAGGATCCCCAACCATCAGAGGGGACGAGAGGACGCATCTTCCCATGAACAACGCTCATATCGGCCAACTCTGGAATGCTGGCTTGCAGCGAGGCTTAGGCCAACCTTGCCATCTCAACCGACACTCAACATATTTGAGGGGCGCAACCACTCAAACGATAATAATTCCGCCAAAGGTTCTCGACGTCAACAGGTGAGTCTAGCCATGCTGACACATCAGTTATGGCACGTTTGTTCACTAATAATTTAGTGCTAGAAGGAGGGCTCGTGTCGCATAAACAACTGGCAAGAATGTGCCTTGGGAGGGAGCCCTCGATTGACCTCCCTTCAACCGAGCCAGAAGTGTTAGGATCGGAGCGGCACTAAGAGGGGGGGGGGGGTGAATTGGTGCAGCGGATTAAAACATAGATTTCGACAAATCTTTCGTACGATAAAAACGGAACTTGAAAAGCTTAACTTGAAAGCGTATTCTTAAGGTTGCGCAGCAAAGGTAATAAGAAACTAAAGCATGTAAGAAGGTTTGCAGTAATGTAAATAGCAATAATGAAATGCAAACCAGAGATCACGCCGATTTTAGAGTGGTTCGGTCAAATGACCTACATCAACTTGCGAGGCCCCTCTTCGATGAGGCTCCCACCTTCCACTAGCAAATCTCTTGAAATGGAAGGGCAAATACCCCTCTTACAACCTTTTACAAGCAGTTCAACCTCTTATAAAATTTCAGCAAGAAAGAATGAGGAGAACTCTCTAGCAAATTGAAAACAAGACTTGCTAAGACTTTCTAAGACTTTTCTCTCAATCAAATTGCTTCTCAAAAGTTGTAATCTCAGCTGAGATTTGAGGGGTATTTATAGGCCTTAAGAGGATTCAAATTTGGGCTCCAAATTTGAATTCTCGTTGGGTTCCCGATGCTAGCGGTGCCACCGCCTGTCACTGGCGGTGCCACCGCCTGTCAGTGGCGGTGCCACCGCCTGTCAGCTTCTGACGCTAACAGTGCTGGGCGGTGCCACCGCCTGGCTCTCGGGTGCTGGGCGGTGCAACTGCCCAGTCTGGCAGTGCCACCGCTAGACCCTTCGGTTCACTTGTTTGGGCTTCAATTTTGCCCAAACCAAGTCTAATTTTGGGCCCAGTTGGCCCCTAACTAGGATATAGGATTATCTCTTAATCCTAATCCTAATTATAAGTGAACTACATAACAAAAACACATCCTAAGCAATTTTTCAACCGCGAACGTCGAGTCTTGTTCCGGCGAGTTTTCCGACGAACTTCTTCCGACGGGCTCCTAGCAAGCTCCCGAACTTGTGATGACTTTAATGAGTAGCCGAGCCTTCTCGGTGATCTCCGTGAACCTCCGACGATCTCTTCGGCGAACTTCTGAAAATTCTAACAGGTTCCCGATTTCTTCTCAGTTGGTTTCGGCAGCATCTCCGACGATTCTTCGGACTCTTAAACGTCCATCGAACTTGACTCCGGTATCCTTGCTTTATGTTTTCTGGTTATCATAGTTCATCCTGCATACTTAACTTAGTAATATGGATTAGATCAATTAACCCATCAATTGATTTTATCATCAAAATCCGAGATTCAACAATCTCCCCCTTTTTGATGATGACAATCAATTGATGACGAAGTTAAACATAACTCCCCCTATCTATATGCCATATTATGAGAAGGTAAAAACACTTGAATTCTATCCCATTGAATTCAAGCATAAACCGATAAGTTCTAACCATAGAACTTATCGTTATTCTCATTGAGCATAATGTGAATGTAAAACTTTGATGAAAAACCTTTTCAAGTCGAATGATAAGAGACAATCTGTACTACGATAGGAGATAAAGATTTTCAACATGAATTTCATGATATACATGTTAGACATGCTTTCAATATGATCAATCGATCTTGCGATATTCTCAAAGATTTTGCAAGGCATATAAGACATGCTATTGAAATGATACAAGTCATCACTTTTCTCCCCCTTTGTCATCAACAAAAAGGGAATGAGACTTGAAGCACATAATTTGTGATTATAACATCAGGAATTCAGCATTCATTCAATTTATCAAATCTCTTCTATAAATAACAAAAATTATAGATGTACAAGGAAGAGATAGTGATGTAAAAAAAATCTTCACGTAGTAACTCCAATAAGTCAAGATCATAATCCAAACCCATTCAAATTCAATTCGTCAACTTGAAACTCATAATCATGCCATTCACAAAATATCATAAAATCATTAGAGAAAGAATACAGTATTAAGATTAATCATTCAAATCTGCCAAAAATACTTATCCAGAATTTAGCTTGAAAGGAAAAATCAACATTCATCTAGAGGCATATATCCAGAACTTTAAAAAGACATTTAAAAGGAAGGTTCAGTTTTCGTTCAAAAGATGACCAGCTTGAAACTTAAGATTAAGAGTAAACATAACATAATAAAAGCTACATCAATCCTTAGGAGGTAATCCATAGTGCTGATACATAATATCTATTTTTTGATTTAGTTGTCGTAGTTCCTTTAAGATTTCAATTTGCTGGAGTTGAATTTGTTCTTGCTGCGATTTGAGTTGGTCCTGTTGAAATTTGATCTGAGACAATTTTGCCATAATGAGTCCTTCAGAGGATGGAACAGGAGCTGAAGGTGCTGCATCAAAGGGACTAGGAGGAGGAGATTCATTTCCCTGAAAAATTGGTGTTTCTGGTTGTTCTATAGGTGGAGGAATAGGATCAGTCCTTCTAGGTTGCCTTACCCATATTCTATTGTTAAATGTGCACCTAAGTCTTTTTAGTAGATTTTTATTGATGATATTATATCTATCACTTTGAATTGTTTCTTCATCGGGTGGGATGCAAATGTCATAGGCACGAAGAAATCTAGTGATTAACCTCCCATATGGCAACATAATATCTTTAGCTGTAATGTCCTGCATGTGTTGCCGTATTGAGTATCCAAAACAGTTATGTTGACCGGTCATAATCCAATACATAGTGCTTATCTCTATTTGACTCATTTCATCAAGATGATATTGCTTAGGGAATAGTATGCTTGTCATGATATGATGAAGAATCTTAGAGTTAAAAGGTAGTAAGTGTTCGCAACTCTTAGGTATTATTCCGAAGTTCGAGTTTGCAAAGATGGTTTCGATAGCTTCGGTGTAAGTTGCTCCTATTATATTAACATCCCATTTTCCTCTAAAATAGCAGCCCCTATCTTTTTCAGTGATTCCAATTAGTTCACAAATAGAATTATCAGAAATCCTAATTTGTATTCCTAAAATGTAGGTACTTAGGCTATTGTTATCTACCCATAGGTTTGCATAAAAGAGCCTAACTAATCTAGGATAAATTGGTTCATCTATTTGTAAGAGAGGTAGGGCCTCTAGATGAGCAAACTACCTAATGGGTTCTAAGTCTCCTAGTTCATCGAGATCAACGTATTTACCCTTATGGATATGTCTTGTTTCAAAATTTGGAAACCTAAGGGCGTCTTCTCTAGATCTAAAAAGATTGTGGTCATATGAATCTCCTTCAATCCTTTTCCCTTTTGATCTCTTAGGAGCCATTTTCTAGACAAGATGATAAGAGAAATATGAATTGTAATGAATAGGTGAAACAAGAAGAAAGTGAAGGGAAGATTTTACCTTATGGAGCGTTTATGGGATGATGGACCAACAAGAATCCTTCTCCAAGGTTTGCAGAAGGTAGAATGGGGGATTGAGAGATTTTGGGAAAGTTGGAGCAAGAGTTCCACGGGTTGGGGGCGGTGTCACCGTCGGCCCTAACCATTTCGGGTTATAAAGGGCTCTCGGGCGGTGCCACCGTCTGAACAAGCGGTGCCACCGCCTGGCGCCCGAGCGCTCAGGCGGTGCTACCGCCGATTCTGGCGGTGCCACCATTGGCTTGCCGCGGAAGAAGGAAAGAAAACTTTTCTTCCCCCTTCTTGATTTCCAGAGGTGTTTGACGCAAGGAAAGGTTGAGATATTGAGTTGTACTTTAATATATCATTTGGAATCGAAAGAAGAAGATGAAATCAAATTCACAAACGAACGGAGACATTCTTCGTAAAATACATTCAAACATCTTACTCCAAGGGACAATTTAACATGCCTAGTTCCCTTCTAATAAATTCAAATTGACTTTCATTTAAGGCTTTTGTAAAAATATCTGCTAATTGATGCTTTGTGTCAATGAATTCTAGAACAACATCATTGTTAAGGACATGATCGCGTATGAAATGATGCCTAACGTCGATGTGTTTAGTTCTAGAGTGCTGAATTGGATTCTTAGTAAGACATATGACACTAGTATTATCACATTTTATGGGAATGTTTTTAAAGTAAATTTCATAATCTTCTAATATATTTTTCATCCAAACAACTTGTGCACAGCATGCACTTGCAGCAATGTATTCGGCTTCCGTCGTAGATAGTGCAACTGAATTTTGTTTCTTGGAGGTCCAAGAAACAAGTGCATGTCCTAAAAATTGGCATGTTCCGGATGTACTTTTTCTATCTATCCTGCATCCGCCAAAATCGGCATCCGCATAAGCTATTAAATCAAATTTTTTAGATTTTGGATACCACAATCCTAAATTTGGAGTTCCTTTAAGATACCTAAATATTCTTTTAACACTTTTAAGATGAGATAATTTAGGATTTGATTAGAACCTAGCGCAAAGTCCTACACTAAACATAATATCTGGTCTAGTCACGGTAAGGTAGAGTAGACTACCTATCATTCCCCTATATGTTTTTTGATCGAAATGTTCACTATTTTCATCTATATTTAACTTAGTCGCAGTACTCATAGTGGTGTTTATTGCTTTTGAATTATCCATGTTAAATCGTTTTAACAATTCTAATGTATATTTAGATTGGTTAAGAAATATACCATCACTAAGTTGTTAGATTTGTAATCCTAAGAAGAAAGTTAATTCACCCATTAAACTCATTTCAAATTCATGACTCATAGATTTGGCAAATGATTCACATAGTGATTCATCCGAAGAGCCAAAAATGATATCGTCAACATAAATTTGCACAATAAGAAAATTATTTTCAAAATATTTAATAAACAATGTAGTATCAACCTTGCCTTCGGTAAAATTATTTAAAATAAGAAAGGAACTAAGCCTTTCATACCAAGCTCTAGGAGCTTGTTTCAAGCCATAGAGGGCCTTAGTCAATTTGAATACATGATTAGGAAGAAGAGAATTTTCAAATCCGAGAGGTTATTCGACATATACTTCTTCGGAAATAAAACCATTCAAGAAGGCACTTTTGACATCCATTTGAAATAGTTTAAAATTATTACTACTAGCAAAGGTAAGGAGCATCCTTATGGCTTCTAATCGAGCCACGGGAGCGAAAGTTTCTTCGTAATTGATACCTTCTTCTTAGTTGAAACCTTTGGCCACTAATCTAGCCTTGTTTCTAACCACGATACCATTTTCGTCTTGCTTGTTTCTAAAGACCCATTTAGTACCAATGACTAAATGGTCACTAGGTCTAGGAACAAGCTTCCATACCTTTTCCTCTTAAATTGATTCAATTCCTCTTGCATTGCAATAACCCAAAAATCATCTTTTATGGCCTCGTCAATGCATTTAGGTTCGATTTGAGAAAGGAAGGCGGCATTAGCACAAAAATTCTTGAAAGAGGAACGAGTTTGAACCCCTTTTGATGTATCCCCTATAATTAGCTCCTTTGGATGAGCATCTATATACTTCCATTCCTTAGGTAAGGAGATTTCGGAAGAAGGTGCATCCAAGTTGTTATTTTGAGGAGGGGGTTCATTTAAAGTCAAATTATCAAAACCAAGATCATCATCAAAATCATTTTTCTTTAAATTTGAAATTTCATTAAAGACTACATGAATATACTCTTCTATTACTAAGGTTCTTTTGTTAAAAACCCGAAAAGCCTTAGAAACGGAAGAGTAACCAAGAAAGATGCCTTCATCGGATTTAGCATCAAATTTTCCTAAGGCATCCTTTTCATTTAAAATAAAGCATTTACAATCGAAAACTTTAAAATAGGAAATATTTGGTTTTTTGTTATTCCATAATTCATAGGGAGTTTTTGATAAGGATGGTCTTATTAGGACTCTATTCATGATGTAGCAAGCCGTATTTACGGCTTCGGCCCAAAAATACTTAGGTAAACTATGTTCGTTTAACATAGTTCTTGCCATTTCTTGTAGGTTTCTATTTTTTCTTTCAACTACTCCATTTTTTTGGGGATTCCTCGGAGTGGAGAAGTTGTTATTGTATCCATTAACTTCACAAAAATTTTGAAAGTCATGGTTTTGAAATTCGCCACCGTAATCACTCCGAATTCATGAAATCATGAACCCATTTTCATTTTGAGTGAGTTTACAAAATTTAGAGAAGTACTTGAAGCAATCACTTTTGTGGACTAAGAAATAGGTCCAAGTTTACCGAGTATAGTCATCCACAATCACAAATGCATATTTGCTTCCTCCTAGACTTGTTGTGTCAATTGGTCCGAATAAGTCCAAATGGATTAATTGTAGTGGTCTAGTGGTACTAATTTGATTTTTTGGTTTGAAACTAGTTTTTATTTGTTTACCTAGTTGACATGCATCACATACTTTGTCCTTAGTAAACTTCATATTTGGAATCCCTCGTACTAATTCTCTAGATGAGATCTTAGATATTAGTTTTATGCTTGCATGGCCTAATCTCCTATGCCAAAGCCAAGCATCATCATTTAGAGCGGAGAAGCACATTTCATTACTTAGTTCATCAAGGTTGATGGTGTAGACATTATTTTGTTTTAATGCAATCATAGTCAAGTTATTGTTTGGTTTTTCGATAATACACATTTGATTTGAATCTAACGATATAACCTTTATCGCATAGTTGACTAATACTCAAGAGATTATGTTTCAATCCATCAACTAGTAAAACATCATCAATGGAAAAACTAAATTTGTTACCAATAGTTCCCTTGCCAATGATTTTGCCTTTGTTGTTGTCTCCGAAGGTGACGTACCCTTCTTCTTTGCTAGTGAGCATAGAGAAATGAGATGGATCTCCAGTCATATGTCTTGAGCATCCACTATCGAGATACCATCTCTTGCTCCTAGCTTGTGGTTTTGTCTACAAAAGAGGATGATTTTTAGGTACCCATTTGATTTTGGGTGTCTCAAAAATTGATCCACTAACTTTGTTATTTATTATTGAATCCTTTATAGTTCCTTTAGGAACCCATATTAATTTTTGTGAACTAATTTTCCTAAATGGACATTTGTAGGCAATATGTCCGGATTTGCAACAGAAGTTGCATTTCATATAAGAGGAAACTTGTAATGTAGGTCCTTTTATGGAAGTGGTAGGATTTTGATGTAATCCTCTTACAAATCCAATTCCATTTCTATTTGCGACGTGACCCTTGTGTGCAAGGATCATATCTAATCCTTTGCTACCAACCTTAAACTTGTTTAAGGTTTCTTTAAGAAGCAAATTTTTATTTTTTATTGCTTCTAAATGCTCACGTTTAGAGCATGGAGGAGTTTGAAGACTATCAAACTTATCTAGTAGCAAGGCATGCTCTTTCTTTAAGATACTTAACTTTTTGCTAACAGTTCTACATTCATCAAATAATTCATGAAAATCAATAGAGAGTTCTTCAAAAGATAAATCTTCATTAAATAAATCACATACCTCTTCTCCTAAAGCCATTAGTGCGTAGTGAGCAACTTGCTCGGTGTTGGACTCCTCTTCTTCGGACGCACTTGAATCATCTCACGTTGCCTTGAGCGCCTTCTTCTTTGATGTTCTCTTTTTGACTTGAGGGCAATCGTTCTTGTAATGTCCCGGTTTTTTACATTCATAGCAAATGACTTGGTCCTTCTTGTGTTCGAACTTATTTTTTGTATTATTTTTAAATTCGTTCTTTCTTAAATATTTTTTAAACTTTTGAGTCAAAAGTGCAATGTCATTGTCACTGTCCTCATCACTTGATGTTCCTTTCAAGTGGTCTTCTTGTGATGTGAGTGCCATATCCTTCCTGTTCTTTGGAAGGGGGTTCTCGAGCTCATCATGAGCTTGACATGTCATTTCATAGGTCATTAGAGACCCAATAAGTTCTTCAAGAGGGAATGTTTTAAGGTCTTTGGCCTCTTGAATTGCCATAACTTTTGGATCCCAACTTTTAGGGAGGGATCTTAAGATTTTAATTACTAGTTCAAAGTTAGTAAAATCTTTACCAAGAGCTTTGAGTCCATTGATGACATCCGTGAACCGGGTGTACATGTCTCCGATGGACTCACTTGGTTTCATTCGGAAAAGTTCGTAAGAGTGCACAAGGATGTTGATTTTGGACTCTTTCACTCGGCTAGTGCCTTCATGAGTGACCTCAAGAGTTCTCCAAATATCAAAAGCCGAATCACAAATTGAAACATGATTAAACTCATTTTTATCGAGTGCACAAAACAAGGCATTCATAGCCTTTGCATTTAAAGCAAAAACCTTCTTCTCCGATTCATTCCATTCGCTCATCGGAAGAGAAGATTTTTGAAATCCGTTTTCGACAATAGTCCAAAGCTCAAAATCCATGGAAATGAGGAAGATCCTCATACGGGTCTTCCAATACGTGTAATCCGACCGATTAAACATAGGTGGACGTGTGATAGAGTGTCCCTCTTGCATGCCGGAGTAAGCCATCTCTCTTGGGTATTAAACCAAATATGAGAGTGAGCCTCGCTCTGATACCAATTGTTAGGATCGGAGCGGCACTAAGAGGGGGGGGGGTGAATTGGTGCAGCGGATTAAAACGTAGATTTCGACAAATCTTTCGTACGATAAAAATGGAACTTGAAAAGCTTAACTTGAAAGCGTATTCTTAAGGTTGCGCAGCAAAGGTAATAAGGAACTAAAGCATGTAAGAAGGTTTGCAGTAATGTAAATAGCAATAATGAAATGTAAACCAGAGATCACGCCGATTTTAGAGTGGTTCGGTCAAATGACCTACATCCACTTGGGAGGCCCCTCTTCGATGAGGCTCCAACCTTCCACTAGCAAATCTCTTGAAATGGAAGGGCAAATACCCCTCTTACAACCTTTTATAAGCAGTTCAACCTCTTACAAAATTTCAGTAAGAAAGAATGAGGAGAACTCTCTAGCAAATTGAAAACAAGACTTGCTAAGACTTTCTAAGACTTTTCTCTAAATCAAATTGCTTCTCAAAAGTTGTAATCTCAGCTAAGATTTGAGGGGTATTTATAGGCCTCAAGAGGATTCAAATTTGGGCTCCAAATTTGAATTCTCGTTGGGTTCCCGATGCTAGCAGTGCCACCACCTATCAGTGGCGGTGCCACCGTCTGTCAGCTTCTGACGCTGACAGTGCTAGGTGGTGCCACTACCTGGCTCTCGGGTGCTGGGCGGTGTAACCGCCCAGTCTGGCAGTGCCACCGCCAGACCCTTCGGTTCACTTGTTTGGGCTTCAATTTTGCCTAAACCAAGTCTAATTTTGGGCCCAGTTGGCCCCTAACCAGGATATAGGATTATCTCTTAATCCTAATCCTAATTACAAGTGAACTACATAACAAACACACATCCTAAACAATTTTTCAACCGCGAACGTCGAGTCTTGTTCCGGTGAGCTTTCCGACGAACTTCTTCCGACGGGCTCCTAGCAAGCTCCCAAACTTGTGATTACTTTAATGAGTAGCCAAGCCTTCTCGGTGATCTCCGTGAACCTCCGACGATCTCTTCGGCGAACTTCCGAAAATTCTGATAGGTTCCCGATTTCTTCTCGGTTGGTTCCGGCAGCATCTCCGACGATTCTTCGGACTCTTAAACGTCCATCGAACTTGACTCCGGTATCCTTGCTTTGTGTTTTCTGGTTATTGTAGTTCATCCTGCACACTTAACTCAGTAATATGGATTAGATCAATTAACTCATCAATTGATTTTATCATCAAAATCCGAGATTCAACAAGAAGGACAAGTCCTCTCCGCCCCTATGGATGGAAGGATACCGGCTTCAACGCTTGATCATTACTGGTGCCTGTTCAATGACCCGGGACTGTCCCCCACGGGGTTCACCCTGGGGGGCCTGGCTGTGATGCCTGAGGTGTTCCTTAACCTAACCAAGCAAGCACAGACCATGGTAGGCATGATGCACTCACTCGCCCCGATCACTCGCCAAATTGGGTGGCCCCCGATGCCCCCGACCGATCCATCCCAGCAACCCCCGAACAGGGGACAGCTCAGGGTTGGGGTAGCCTCTGGGTGGGCATTGGACCCGAGGGGTCCTCTTGAGTAGAACGTGCCCGCACCTTGCCGAGCCACCCCTTATAATATGGAGCCCGATACTATATCGTTTGACTCCACGAACGACTCACTCAGAGCCTAGTTGTCCCAAGTCAATCAGCGCCTGGACGTGTTCCAGCGCAAGCTTCGGAGATCATGTAGTGAGCCTAGCGAGGGCGCTTCGAGCAGGTCCCCCTTTACCCAAGAAGTACAAGATAAGCCAATACCCCTTAACTTCAGGTTCCCAACATTAGAAATGTACGATGGAGGCTCCAATCCCATGGAGCATGTCTCTGTATTTTGGGCCCAGATGGCCCTCTATGGCACCTTCGATGCACTGATGTGCCGAGCATTTCCGACCACTCTGTATGGCCCAATGCGGACGTGATTTAGCCAACTGCGCCAAGCTTCAGTCTCGTCCTTTGACTAGCTAGCCGAGGAATTTGAGCAAAGCTTCCTCGCCAGCGCATGGCCATGGCCCTCCATGGCCACTTTGCTCGCACTATCTCAGTGCGAGGACGAGTCACTCTCTCAGTTCGGGGCATGGTTCGCCACCGAGATCCGAGGTTTTTCGGATGCTCACCCTTCTCTAATCTTGTAGGCCTTTCTGATGGGTCTCAAACCTTCAAGGTTCTTCTGGTCATTAATCGAGAAGCCACCAGCGACCATCTCTGAGATGCTTCAATGCGCTAACCAGTACATTGCCACCGAGGCTTTGGTGGCAGGGAGGCGCGTGGAAGGCAAGAAGCCTAGAATGGAGTTGTCTTAGGGAACAACCTCAACGCTCCCAATGCCTCCCCACTGGGGGCCCAACCGACAAGAGCTGCTGCTCCCAAGACCCCCACCTCTCCCCCTAAATGCATCCCGCATCGAGATCTTCCTCCAGATCAAAGAGATGGGCCTCTTACAGCAGCCTCGCCCTATGAAGGTTGCCCGTAGAGACCAATCTAAATACTGTAGGTTCCACCGGGACCACGATTATAACACGGAGGACTGCCATGACCTCTGAAACCAGATAGAAGATCTAATCCGGAGAGGCCACCTCGGACGCTATCTCAAGTCCTGGGAGGTGACTCCGAGCCCTAGAGGGCCCCCCGAGAGATAGATTGACGTCATCTCTGGCAGTTCGGTAGCCAGTGGCACTAGCATGACAGCAAGAAAGGCCTACGCACGTAGCACGGTGGAGAAGTGTCCCCGACCTGAGCACAAGCTCACAATTACCTTTGGAGCAGGAGAGGTTGAGCGCTCCCACCATGACGATGCTCTGGTGATCTCTGTCCAAATCACCAATGCCCGAGTCAAGAGGGTGATGGTTGATACGGGGAGTTCCGTCGACATCCTCTACTTCAATGCCTTTGGGAGGCTCGGTTTGACCCAAGAAAACCTTACCCCTATGAGACAACTCTTATAGGGTTTACTGGAGATTCCATCTCCCTGCTCGGAACCACGATGCTCCCCATCACCCTCGGGGAGGAACTAAGGATGAAAACAGTAATGACCACCCTCATGGTGGTCGACCTACCATCGGCCTATAATGTCATCCTCGGCTGCCCGACCCTCAATAGGATCCAAGCGGTGGTCTCCACCTATCACAGAACCATCAAGTTCCCAACCTCGGTAGGGATTAGGGAGGCTTGGAGTGACCTAAGGGAGTTGAGGCGATGCTACCTCACTACAGTCGCTCTCCCGCCAAAGCCTCGCCCAACCACGATTCCTGACCCTCGTGAGGCACCTATACCACAAATGATGCTGGAGCCCCCGGAGCCACTTATCGAGGTGCCCTTGAAGCGGGGCAGACCCGACCATACCATTAGAATCAGAACTGCGTGCCCCAAAGCGGACCAGCTCCACCTTGTCGATTTCCTAAGGGAGAACGCCGACCTATTTGCGTGGTCCCTCGAGGAGATGCTTAGGATCGACTCGGAGGTGGCGCAACACTAGCTCAACGTCGACCCTGGGGCACGACCGGTAAGGCAAAAGCTTTGAAGGTTCACCCCTGTAACATCCCATTAGTCCCACATCGGAAGTGGGCAATGTGTATGATTGGCTTATATGGGTCTGATGAGTGTACTATGTTAACTCCCGCTTAAGCATTTTGGTCCATGGTTGAAGGACCAAAATGAAGTTATTGGCCAGTTGGCTCATCAGACTTGGGTCGTGATAATTTGGTATCAGAGCCGACCTAGCATTTGGGTAGGGTGAGAGGGCTCAAGTAGGAAAGGGCTACTAGTGGATGGAGTCAGAGAACTCATCACGGCATTGAGCCACCATTGAGTTAAACCTCACATGCACTATGCTAGGGTTCGATCTGGGATATGTTTGGCCTTGACGAGGACATCAAGCCAATTGAGTTGGGGATATTGTAACATCCCATTAGTCCCACATCGGAAGTGGGCAATGTGTATGATTGGCTTATATGGGTCTGATGAGTGTACTATGTTAACTCCCGCTTAAGCATTTTGGTCCATGATTGAAGGACCAAAATGGAGTTATTGGTTAGTTGGCTCATCAGACTCGGGTTGTGACAGCCCCCGACCGACAGAGAGTGATCCGAGACGAGGTCGATCACCTTATAAAGGTCGAGTTCGTCGTCGAGGTTAAGTACCCTTAGTGGTTATCTAATGTAGTCTGTATTGATTATACCGATCTCAATCGAGCATGCCCCAAGGACTGCTATTCGCTCCCCAGGATAGACCAGTTGGTCAATGCCACCGCTAGTCATGAACACCTTACGTTCTTGGATGCGTTATCTAACTACAACCAAATCCGGATGGCAACCCAAGACCAAGAATATACTACCTTCATCACCAACCAGGGGGTGTACTATTATAAAAGTAATGCCTTTTGGCCTGAAGAATGCCGGCATGACCTACCAAAGGATGGTAGACAAGCTTTTCAAAGACTAGCTTGGGAGAAACATGGAGGTGTAGATAGATGACATGATTGTAAAAAGCAAGGTTGCGAGGACACATTTGACCAACCTGGCAGAAACATTCCAAACCCTCAAACAGTTCAACTTGCATCTGAACCCAGCAAAGTGCATCTTCAGGGTCAGCTCAAGAAAGTTCCTCGGCTTCATCATTCACCAACGGGGAATTGACGCCAACCCAGAGAAAGTTCGCACCATTATTGAGATGCACTCACCCCGCTTGGCCAAAGAAGTGCAGCGACTTGCTAGGAGGCTAGCAGCGCTCAGCAGGTTCGTGTCACGTTCAGGCGACAAGAGCCTCCCTTTCTTCCAAGTTTTGTGATGGGCCGGCAGCTTCACTTGGACCCCGGAATGTGAGGAGGCCTTCGAGAAGTTGAAGGAATGCCTCATCTGCTTGCCCCGACTCACCTTGCCTGAGCCAGGCAAGACCCTCGGCCTCTACCTGGTGGCCTTGCCAAAAGCTGTTAGTTCAGTGCTAGTTCAGGAGGTACCACCGATGCAACAGTTGGTGCATTACGTCAACCATGTCCTCAGAGGGCCCGAAATACAATACCCCCCAATCGAAAGGTTGGCTCTTCCGAGCTAGGGCTTGAGGACCACGTTGCAGGGCGACAATGTGACCAGGGCACGTGGACATTGCACGTAGATGGCTCTTCCACTTCTGAGAGGGTCGGGGTCAGGTTCGTCCTTAGAGGTCGGTTGGGAGAGGCCGATGAAAGATCTCTCCAATTAAAATTCCAAGCCACCAATAACGAAGCTTAGTACAATGCGCTACTCTATGGACTACGTCTCACTCTGGAGTTACATGTGGGCGATCTTGAAGTCTTCAGCGACTCTCAACTGGTGACGGGGCATATCAACGGGAGCTGTGAAGCCCGAGACCCCATGATGATATTATACCTAATGGAGGTAAAGTGACTCGCCCGCTGTTTCGACCACTTTTTAGTCACCAGAATACCTCGGGCACAGAATGAACTGGCCGACGCAATAGCCAAGTCAGCCTCCACTCGCACCCCTGAGTTAGTCTCGGCCACTGAGTCCATGGTGGTCCCGACCATACCAACTCACGAGGTCGTCGAAAAAAATCTACCTCCAAATTGGATAGAAGAGATCCTTTGCTTCAAGGCAGGTGGGAAAGAGCTCGATGATCCCGCGGTTGCAAGACAACTGAGGTGAGCTCAAGCAGGGTACTACATTATCGGTGGAAGATTGTACCAAAGGGCATTCTCTCAACCCCTCCTGCGTTGCCTTGCACCGTCGGAGGCTGATGTCATCCTCGCCAAGCTCCATGAGGGAATATGTGGGGAGCATGTCGGGTGGCGGACCTTGGCCTTCAAGACCCTTTGGCAAGGGTACTACTGGTTGACCATGCGAAAGGATGCCATGACATACACGCGATAGTGCCCGTAGTGCCAACGGCACGCCCGACTGCCACACCAACCGGCAGCCCCCCTAACCCCCATTGATGTGGCTTGGCCCTTTGCCCAATGGGGGCTCGATCTCCTCAGGCCTTTCCCTCCAGCATCGGGTCAGCGATGTTTCCTCATAGTTGGGGTCGACTACTTCACGAAGTGGGTCGAGGCCGAACCCTTGGCCTCCATCACCAAGAGGCATGTTCAGAACTTCACATGGAGGAACATCATCACCCGGTTCAGGATCCCAAGGGCTATCGTCACCGACAATAGGACCCAGTTCAACAATAGAAAGTTCCAGACATACTGCTAGTCCTATGGGATTTAATTAAAGTTCAGCTCGTTTGCACATCCCCAAACCAACGGTCAGACCGAGGTGATGAACCGAGCAATAATTGAAGGCCTCAAGAAGAGAATCTCAGGCACATGCAGGGCCTGGGTGGACGAGCTCCCCAACGTCCTATGGGTGATGCAAACAACCCCCAAAGCCACCTTGGGAGAGTTCCCATTCAACTTGGCATACAGGACTGAAGCGGTTCTTCCGTCCAAGATGGTATTCCCGACGTTGCACACCTCCCACTATGAGCGAAGGCACTTAGAGGAGGGGCTGCGGACCAACATGGACCTCCTCGAGGAGAGAAGAGCCTTGGCACACCTGCGCACCCTAGCATACAAGAAAGCGACCGCTCGAATATACAACTGGAGGGTCCATCCACGATTGATACAAGTTAGGGACCTCGTCCTTCGAAAAGCAGAAGTGAGCAATCCAGCCCAAGCAAGTGGAAAACTTGCACCCAACTGGGAAGGCCCCTACCGAGTCTACGACATGGTGCAGGAAGGCACCTACCGGCTCGAAACAATGGAGGGAAGCCCCCTCCCGAGGACATGGAACGTCGCGAACTTGAAGAAATTCTACCCTTGAGGGGGGAGGAGTTGATTGGGAAACAATAAAGGTATGGAGAGCCCATGCATACGCAGTCAAAGGAGAAGAATAAGCCAAGGTCCCCAAACTGAAATCGCTTCTTGATGGCAAAGTATGTATATATAGCGGTCGGGTGACCCAACCCCGGGCCCGACCAGACAAAAGGAGAAAGAAGGAAAGACAAAACAAAAACAAGGGGAGTTAGCCCCTAGCCTAAAGGAGGAGTCGGCGGCCCATCGTCAAAAGGCACATTCATTGGCATGTCAATGTTTTGGTCCATAGGGTCTTCGGCAAAGGGTCCAGTTCTAGGTCTAGGTCTGGGGACTTCATTCGGAAATGAGCACAGGCCACCTGGAACCCATACTCGTACATGACCCGGCCTAACCTCACTAGGCCATGCTCGAACCCCTCGGATGCTTTATACCCAACGACCGCTTCCTCCACCCTCTCGAGCAACCTCAGATGCTCCTCCTTGAGTGCCTCTTCAGTGGCCCGAGCTGTCGCCTCGGTGGCCTCAACGTTTTGGGAGAGGGACAACAGCTCGTCATCCAACAAGCGGATGTGTGACCGGCTCTCTTCAAGCTTGGCCTTCAAATGAGACACCTCCCCCTTCAATGTCGTGGTGCACCCTTCAGTTGTGGCAACCACCTCCACACCCCCCTCAGCCCTCAGCTTTAGTTTCACCTTCTGGAGGGCATCATCGAGGTCCATCTAACGCCCAATCACCCGCCTGGCGTCAAGGATCCGGTCGATCAGCACCATCCAGTAATGCAAGCCCTGCATGAAAGTCATTATCAACATCCATAAAGCAAAGAGGCGAAGAAAAGGAAATTGAAATAGAAGTTATTCAGCCAAGTTGCAGCCCCTACTCTTCACTGGTGCTGCTCATACGAAAGAAGGACGGAACATGACGAATGTGCGTTAATTACCAAGCTCTCAGCATAACCGTCAAGGACAAATACCTTATTCCAGTAGTAGATGAATTGCTTGATGAATTAAAAGGAGCATGAGTGTTCAAAAAGTTGGACCTTCGATTCAGATATCATCAAATACGAGTGTGCGAAGAAGACATACCAAATACCACCTTTCAAACACACAACGGCCACTATGAATTTATGGTAATACCCTTTGGTCTCACCAATGCTCCCTCTATCTTCCAAAGCCTTATGAATGATATTTTTTAGAATTATCTTCATAAGTTTGTACTAGTTTTCTTTGACGATATCCTTATTTACAACCCTTCTATTGAAAGTCATTTTCAACACTTATGACTTATTTTGATGATTTTACGAGAATATATTCTTTTTGTCAAAAAATCGAAGTATAGCTTTCTTCAACAAAATGTGGAATATATCAGAGGAAGGTGTGGCAGTGGACCCCTCCAAAATTGAAGCAATGTAGAACTAGCCGACCCCGAGGAACATAAAGAAAGTCTTTTGAAATCGGAAAAGTTTTCCACTACACTAATTCACCCTCCCTCTTAGTCTCGCTCTTGATCCTAACAATACTTGCTTGTGATACTCAAAGCATGCATAATATCATGCTTAGTATATAACATGATATACATGATAGATCCTATCGCTGAGGCATAGGGTATCCTATCCATATTCTCCATTTCTTCAAGAGTCTTTAGGGACATACTACTAGAAAGCGAAATCCATGTCTTATCAGTATGAGACATCTCTTTGAATTTTTTATGCCAAACCTTTTGACAATAATGTCTATGTACTTGGACTGGGATAAACTAAGTATCCTCTTGGATCGATCTTTATAGATCCGAAACCTTAAGATATAGGATGCATCCCCTAAGTCCTTTATTGAGAAGTGTCTATGGATAACCACGCCTTTATTGTACATAGCATTCCTATATCATTCTTAATGATCAAAATGTCATCCACATATAACACCAAGAAGATGATATTGATCTCACTTACCTTCCTGTACATATAAAGTACATCTTCATTCTTAACGAAGTCATAAGATTTGATTGCCTCATCAAATCTTATGTTTCAACTTCGAGAAGCTTGCTTCAGTCCTTAAATGGACCTAAGCAATCTACACACCCTATCTTCAACTTCAAGAAGCTTGCTTCAGTCCTTAAATAGACCTAAACAACCTATACACTCTATCTTAGCAGTCCTTGGACATGAATCCCTCTGGTTGTATCATATACACCTCCTCCTTAAGGTTGCCAATGAAAAACATGGTTTTCACTTCCATCTGCTAGATCTCATAATTATAGCATGCTGTAATAACCAATATAATTTGGATAGATTTTTGCAAGGCTACAAATGAGAAGATTTCGTCATAGTCAACACCTTGCCATTAACGATACTCCTTAGCCACTAGCCTTGCTTTATAGGTCTCTAACTTTTAATCTACTATGATCTTTTTTCTTGAAGATCCACTTACAATTGATGGGTACAATACCCTCGATTACATCAACTAGGTTTCAAACTTTGTGGGAGTGCATGAAATCCATTTCAGAATTCATGGCTTCTTGCCACTTCCCAAAGTTTATACTCGTAATAGCCTCCTTGTAGGTTTAAAGATCAATATCCTCAATATCCTCTCCTTTAATATGTCCCACATATCTCTTAAGAGGATGAGATACTTTGCTAAACCAATATAAAGTCGAAACTTGTGTGTTAGGTACCTGAACAGACTCAAGCAGTGAAGTAGTGCTTGAGCTAGATTCTCCAACCTCGCTCAACTCTATCGTGCTCCTAATGTCTCAATTAAGAATGTGTTCCTTCTAAAGGAACACCGCTCTCTTGGCTACAAAGATCTTTTGGTCATCGGAATGATAGAAATAATATCCACAAGTTTCCTAGGGGTATCCCACGAACTTGTACCACTCTATCCTCGATACTAACTTAATTGGGGTTATATCTTTTAACATGGGCAGGGTAGCCCCAAATATTAACAACCTTAAGATCATATTTTTTTTCTTTCTATATCTCATATGGTGTATACATTATTGACTTAGTTGGAGCTTTATTCGGAAGGTAAGTTACGATTTCTAGAGCGTATACCCAAAATGAGATGGGTAGGTCGACGAAACTCATCATGGACGGCATCATGTCTAACAGTATATGATTTCTCCTTTTAGATACACCATTGAGTTGAAGTATATAAAGAGATATCCATTATGATAGAATCCCATGGTCCTTGAGGAATTGGGTGAACTCTATACTCAAGTGCTCACCTTCTCGATCTGATCGAAGAGTCTTAATACTCTTTCCAATCTGGTTCTCCATTTCATTCTAAAACTCTTTGAATTTCTCAAAGGCCTCGAACTTATACTTCATCAAATACACATGTCCATACCTTGAGAAATCATTGGTAAAAATAATAAAGTAGGAGTAACCACCTATGACATGAGTTGACATGGGTCCACATACATCACTACGCATGAGTTCCAATAACTCAGTGGCTCTCTCTTCAGTTCCACTAAAAGGAGAGTTAGTCAGTTTTCTATAAAGGCAAGGCTCGGAAGTTGCATATGACTTATAGTCGATATCCATCTTTTAGTAATTTTTGAATCCTTCCCTCATGGATGTGACCTAGCCTATAATGCCATAGGTATACACTATTCATTTCATCTCATTTCCTCTTGGACACATTTACATTTATGATATGCAAAGTAATGTTTAGCATAAATAAACCATTATGCAATGTTCCTCTCATGATGATCTTATCATCTAATAATATCGAACAACCATTGTTCTCAAAAACTAATTTATATCCACTAACTATTAAACTTGAAATGGAAATAATATTTTTGATAATATAAGGAATAAAATAACATGCATCCAATGCAATAATAGCTCTACTAGGTAGATGTATGGTCACCTCGCTAACAACTACTGTAGCAACTTTTGCTCTATTGCCCATCTTAAGGTCCATCTCACCTCTCGCTAATCTCTTAGGTCTTGCTAGAACTTGTAATGAATTACAAATATGATAAGCACTACCGGTATCGAATATCCATGTGTTATCATAAAAGTTTGATAAATGGAGACTGATCATGAATGTATCTAAAGCTTCTCTAAGATTATGTTTCACCCTCTCAGCAAGATACTCTTTGTAGTTCCTCTTCCAGTGCCCATCTTTGCCGTAGCGGAAGCATTAGCCTTTGTCCTTTGTCAGATCCTTTTTAACAACCTTTGCTTTACCCAATCTGCCCTTTCCCTTACCTTTCTTAAGGGACTTTTCTGCCTTCCTTTTTTTTCTGGTCTCACTAGTATAGAGAAATGACTACTCTTTCTTGATAATGCTCTCTGCCTCCCTCAATATATTTAGGAGCTTAGGGAGAATCACCTCAAGCTTATTTATGTTAACATTCATTATGAATTATGAAAAGGAATCTAGTAGGAACTGAGGTAAAGGATCCACACAGAAGTTATCCTTTAAGTCAATTCCTAGACTTGTGAGTTTCTCTATCCACTCAGTCATCTTTAGGAGATGGTTCTGAACTGGTATCCCCTCCGTTATCCTAGCACGGATGAGGCTCTTGGATATTTTATATCTAAGTTCTTTCCTATTCCTCAAATAGTTTACGACCATGTAGGAGAATGAATCTGACATCCATCTTTACATGCTGTCTCTGTAACTCAGGAGTCATGGAGCCCAATATATAACACCGAGCAAGAGTGGAGTCATCTATGTACTTCACATAGCGAGTGATCTCATCCTCCCTTGCCCTTTCCTTGGGCTAGGCATTATTGTATCAAGGACATAAGTAATTTTCTCCACCATGAGAATAATTCTCAAGTTGTAGAACCAATTCGTATAATTCAGACCAGTGAGGCGATTGACATCAAGTATGCTATATAAGGGATTTGAAAGTGACTTTTTCTAAAAATAAAGATGCAGTAGAAATAAATAACATGCATACTTTATAGGAAAATAAATAAGATATGGACTTATCTCTTTATCTACTCTCACTATTTTTCTAGTGAGTCACGCAACATCCTCAACATGTGAAACGGAAGTCTCCGACAGATTTTTAGTAGGGATTGAGATCCAATCAGTATCTTAGTGTAACTTTAAGGGACTTGCCCAATTATACTAAGCCCAAAAGGTAGGCAACTTTTGCTAATCACAACTTATTTTGATTCCTATCCAGTTTGGCCTTTAAACCACCATGGTCTCGAGAGACTCATCCAACTATAATGTTTAGTTAAGTCAACACCATCATTATAAGATGAGTCTGATTTGATAATATAATCTCGAATGACTCAACCAACCATACCATGTCTTCAGGTCACCGGTGACATCTCTATATCGTAAGCAAGATAGTGAATCATAATATAGGTAAGCCTCGAGGGACTCGACCAACTCAACCTACATCGAGAATCAATCCTTACCTATAACGATGGAAGGTAATGTTGGTTAATCTAATTACCTCACGTTTAGCAACTTAATATTATCGAGAGTGGGATTTTGATTTGATATCCTAATATAACATATCACACACATACATATTTAATAAATATCTATATTGTATGCAATATATATATATACATATATATATATATATATACATATATATATACATATACATATATATATGTATGTACATACAAATATATATACATATACATATATATATGTATGTACATATATATATATGTATGTACATATATATATATATGTACATACATATATATGTATGTACATACTTATATATATATGTACATACATATATATGTATGTATATATATATATATATATATATATGTACATATATATATATATATGTACATATATGTATATATATATATATGTACATATATGTATATATATATATATGTACATATATATATATATACATATATGTACATATATATATATATATAGTAGGTGTATAAGCAATCACACATCACGAGCAATCATACCAGATGATTATTGATGATAGCCTAATGTGACCTGGCTCGAGCTAGTGGGTCTAATCACTCACATTAATATCTATGTGTGTAGCGGTGCATCTTCATGCCTTGTGATTGTCCATCTCGTCCGCATCGGTTCTGTCGGCATTTCAGTGCATCTCCATACATCGCGATCATCCGTCTCGGCCTCATATGTCTCGTTATTGCTTCTATGCTCCCACTATACCTCCTCATGTGATTATAGTAGTGGCTTATAGGCCCCAATAATAATAATAATCACAAGTATATGCATCACACGGTTTATAATCATCTGTCCACATCATACATCACATATAAATATCATTATGTAAGACTACTAGATAATATTAATAATAATTAATTAAAACTTTTAATTAACTAATATTTTTCTGAATTTAGGAACATGTAGGAAATTTTTTGAATTATAAGGGGTATTTTCATAATTTGGACAAAAAGATAGAACTCGAAATTTATGAAATTTAGAAACCCCTAACCCTCTTTCCTTGCCGCAAGTTGTGGCTATCACCACCTTTCTGATGATGGCCACTCCATCGGGGGGAGGGAGCGCCACCCCTGCTTGTGGGCGTTGCTGCCCTTGTAGGTGGGTGCCCCCATGGGGGGGTGCCCTTGCGGGCACCATCGCCCCCATGGGTGCTTTTGCTCGCAAGCGCAGCACCCGTAGGCGTCGTTGCCCCTACGGTTGCCTGTTTGCGGCCTGCAATCTACTGGCTGCATACGATCGGTTGCTGCCCGTCAACCACCTACACCTAGGTGGCCAGGCCTCGGCCAAGGCTATAAGCAACCATTAGCCAACTTTCGAGGGCAGCAAAAATTGCTGCCCTCTCTCACCTTTTGCGTCTAACGATTTTGATGACAAAAGTCTTCCTAAAACACAGCACACATAGTTCAAAACTAATCTTTCACACGAACAACCGAACTCTGATACCACTATAGGAAAATCTAGGAGCGACATCGGACGCATAGCGAAAGAATGAAAAAGAAAATCCCAAAATTTCATATAATTGTGTTTGTTGTCATGCGAAGATTATTGTGAAAAATCCATAAAATAAAAAACTATGTATATGAAAGATTGTGTTTTATCTAGAGAGATCATATATCCTTGAATCCTTACAGATCTATAGTAGAGGATGAAGGAGGTCAAGCATCCTCTCTATTGGTGATCCACACAATAGGGCTACGACGATGCTCCTCAAATCTCCAAGCCAACTATCTAATGAGAAGGAAATAGGAGAACAGAAGGTAGCAACCAAGAAAACCTTTAACCTATAGGTGTTTGTTTCCCCCCTATTTATAAAGGCCCCTTGTCAACTTAACCATAATGGATCCAACCCTATTGGGTATTGGATCTCCATCTAACTACCCAAGCCTTTTAGATTAGTGGATCTCTATCAAATAATCTCTCATTGGCTCTTATTAGATCTCATCCATAGAATCTAAAAATTCAGAGGCTTATTGGATATCCAATAAGATAGGGGGTCCGATGGATATCTCATATCCAAACTTCTACTCATCGCAAAGCCTACCATATATGTGTGACCCTCTAGGCCTAATATCGAGCTAGTCGTGAGTCATACCTATCAAAACTCTTTCTGGCTTAATGAATTATTATCTCCATAATAATTCAATCGACTCATTAACTACAGACGTACTAGGGCACTATGCTGTAGTTCCGAGATGATATAGGAGAATCTAATCCTTTGGACCTATCTGTCTTCAGTTATTGTATATTTATAGTCCCTTATCAATCTAATACCCTAGAGACTATATATCGAGCATGTTACTATCTAGCCTATATAGTTTCTACTCGAGTCTCGCTCTAATCGGATTCTCCCAGAGAACTCTTTCTCTCTCAATCTGAATGACCCTGGCTAGGGATTTGTTTGAATAAGAACACATAGGATATTCCTCTCATGACACCAAGAGTGAATGATCCTCTATCAATTCTCAATAGCCCTCGTAAAGTTGGCTACTACTCCCGATAACCGATTGTGCTAGATTTAAAACCTCTAAACCTATAAGTCCGGTATCAAATGTTAGGATCGGAGCGGCACTAAGAGGGGGGGTGAATTAGTGCAGCGGATTAAAACTTCGATTTTAATCAAAATCTTTCGTACGTTAAGAACGAAACTTGAGAAATTTAACTTGAAGGCGTATTCTTGAAGTTGCGCAGCAAGAGTAATAAGGAACTAAAGCAGTAAGAAGATTTGCAGTAATGTAAATGACAATAATAAAAAGCAAACCAGAGATTACGTCAATTTTTAGAGTGGTTCGGTCAAATGACCTACTCCACTTGCGAGGCCCCTCTTCGATGAGGCTCCCACCTTCCACTAGCAACTCTCTTGAAATAGAAGGGTAAACACCCCTCTTACAACCTTTTACAAGCAGCTCAACCTCTTACAAATTTTCAATAAGAAAGGAGGAGGAGAACTCTCTAGCAAATTGAAAACAAGACTTACTAAGACTTTCTAAGACTTTTCTTTCAATCAAAATGCTTTTCAAAAGTTGTAACCTCAGCTGAGATTTGAGGGGTATTTATAGGCCTCAAGAGGATTCAAATTTTGGGCTCCAAAATTTGAATTCTCTTAGGGTTCCCGGTGCTGGCGGTTCCACCGCCCAGCCAGGCGGTGCCACCGCCTGGCTTTCCGATTCATTGGTTTGGCTTAATTTTAGCCCAAACCAAATTTGACTTTGGGCCCAGTTGGCCCCTAACCAGGATATAGGATTATCTCTTAATCCTAATCCTAATTATAGGTGAACTACATAACACAAAAAAAACATCCTAAGCAAGTTTTTTTTTTTTTAACCGCGAACGTCGAGTCTTGTTCCGGCGAGCTTTCCGACGAACTTCTTCCGACGGACTCCTTGCAAGCTCCCAATCTTTGTGATGACTTTAACGAGTAGCCGAGCCTTCTCGGTGATCTTCGCGAGCCTCCGACGATTTCTTCGGCAAACTTGTGACACATTCCCGATTTCTTCTTGGTTGGTTCCGGCAGCATCTCCGATGATTCTTCGGTCTCTTAAACGTCCATCGAGCTCGACTCCGGTATCCTTGCTTTATGTTTTCTGGTTATCGTAGTTAATCCTGCACACTTAACTCAATAATATGGATTAGATCAATTAACCCACCAATTGATTATATCATCAAAATCCGAGATTCAACAATCTCCCCCTTTTTGATGATGACAATCAATTGATGACGGAGTTAAACATAACTCCCCCTATCTATATGCCATATTATGAGAAGATAAAAAAAAAACACTTGAATTCCATCCCATTGGATTCAAGCATAACCCGATAAGTTCTAATTGTAGAACTTTATCGTTATCCTCATTAAACAATAGTAAGTACGAAACTTCGATGAAAATCATAAGTTACATGATACGGGACGAATTTTGCTACGACAGAAGATAAAGATTTTCAATATAAATTTCATGATATCAATCTTGTGATATTTTCAAGGATTTGCAAGTCATATAAGACATTCATATCACACAAGTTTTTGTAATTCATATTAGTCATGCTATCGTTCTGGTGTAAGTCATCACTTCTCCCCCTTTGTCATTAACAAAAAGGGACAAGCCAGCTAATTGATGATCATAGAAAAAGGTTTAGCATTTATCAAATTTCATCATTCAAATTTGCCAGAAATAGTTTATCCAAAAGACATCATCATCTATGCAGATTAAGACAGTAGTTATCTAAAGGAAAGATTAGTTATCGTACAATCTATGACAAACATGAACTTGTTTTTAAAAGCAAACAGAACAGAATAAAAAGATACATCAATTTAATCCTTAGGAGGTAATCCACAGTGCTGATACATGATATCTATTTTTTCATTCATCTGTCGTAGTGTCTTCAAAATTTCAACTTGTTGATTCTGAATTTGTTCTTGCTGTGATTTGATCTGAGATAGCTCCGCCATAATGATATCTTCAGTGGAGGAAACAGGAGCTGAAGGTGCTGCTCCAAAGGGACTAGGAGGAGGAGATTCATTTCCCATAAGAATTGGTGTTTCGGGTTATTCTATTGGTGTAGGAATTGGATCCGTCCTTCTAGGCTGCCTAACCCATATGCCATTGCTAAAAGTGCACCTAAGTTTTTTCAGCAGGTTTTTATTTATTATGTTATATCGATCATTTTGAATAGATTCTTCATCGGGTGGAATGCAAATGTCATAGGCATGAAGAATTCTAGTGATTAACCTCCCATATGGTAATATAGTATCTTTAGTCATAATTTCCTGCATGTGTTGGCGAATCAAGTACCCAAAACAATTATGCTGACCGGTCATAATCCAATACATGGTTCCTATCTCTATTTGACTTACTTCGTCAAGATGAAATTGTTTGGGGAATATGATGCTTGTGATAATGTGATGAAGAATTTTAGAGTTGAAAGGCATTAAGTGTTCACAGCTCTTGGGTAGGAAGTCAAGGTTTGGATTTGCAAAAATTATTTTCACGACTTCGGAATAGGTTGCTCCTATTTTTTTGACGTCCCATTTACCTTTAGAATAACATCCCCTATCTTTTTCAGTTATGCCAATTAGCTCACAAATGATGCTGTCAAATATTCTAATGGGTGTTCCTAGAATGTAAGTGCTTAGGCTATCATTGTCTTTATATAGGTTGGCATAGAACAATCTCACTAACCGTGGATAGATTGGTTCATCTATTTATAGTAGAGGTAGAGCTTCTAGGTGTGCAAACCACCTAATGGGTTCTAAGTCCTCTAGTTCATCCAAATCAACGTATTTTCCCTTATGGACACATCGTGTTTCAAATTTTGGAAAGCTAAGGGCTACCTCTTTTGATCTAAAAAGGTCATGGTTATATGAATCTCCTTCAATCCTTATTCCTTTTGATCTCTTAGGAGCCATTTTCTAGACAACATGATGATGAAATTGTGAAAAATAAGCAAGAGAAAGAGAAAAGAAAAGAGGGATTTCAAGTGTTACCTCGTGGAGATTATGTTGAGAGATGGAAAGCTTGGACCACCAAGAATCCTTCTCCAATGTTTCTAAGAATTAGAATGAGGTTTAGAGGGAATGGGAGAGGGTTTTGAGAGGTCTTTCTTCGGGTTGGGGGCGGTGTCACCGCCTGCCCTAACCCCTCGGGTTAAAAGGGTGACTCGGTCGGTGTCACCGCCAAACTGGTCGGTGTCACCGCCTGGCGCCCGAGCGTCAGTCGGTGCAACCGCCGGATTTGGCGGTGCCACCGCTGGCATCACGCGGAGGAAAGAAAGAAAGAAAAAAAATTTTCTTCCTTCCTTTTGTTTAGCTTCTTCCCTCAAGATCATAATTTATACTTTAATGGATCATTTTGAATTGAAGAAGGAAGAATTCAAATTCATAAACGAAGGGAAAAGAACGAGTCCTTTTTGTGAAGTTCATTTTAGGGACAATTTAGCATGCCTAATTCCCTTCGTATGAATTCAAATTGGTCTTCATTCAAGGCTTTTGTAAATATATCTGCTAATTGATGCTTTGTGTCAATGAATTCTAGAACAACATCATTGTTAAGAACATGATTGCGTATGAAATGATGCCTAACGTCGATGTGCTTAGTTCTAGAGTGCTGAATTGGATTTTTAGCAAGGCATATGGCACTAGTATTATCGCATTTTATGGGAATATTTTTAAGGTGAATTCCATAGTCTTCTAATGTATTTTTCATCCAAATTACTTGTGCACAACATGCACTTGCAGCAATGTATTCGGCTTCCGCCGTAGATAGTGCGACTGAATTTTGTTTCTTAGAAGTCCAAGAAACAAGTGCATGTCCTAAAAATTGGCATGTTCCGGATGTACTTTTTCTATCTATCCTGCATCCGCCAAAATCGACATCTGCATAAGCTATTAGATCGAATTTTTCAGATTTTGGATACCACAATCCTAAATTTGGAGTTCCTTTAAGATATCTAAATATTCTTTTAACACTCTTAAGATGACATAATTTAGGATTAGATTGAAACCTAGCGCAAAGTCCTACACTAAACATAATATCCGGTCTAGTCGTAGTGAGGTAGAGTAGACTACCTATCATTCCCCTATATGTTTTTTGATCGAAACTTTCACCATTTTCATCCATATCTAACTTAGTCGCAGTACTCATAGGGGTGTTTATTGCTTTTGAACTATCCATGTTAAATCATTTTAACAATTCTAATGTATATTTGGATTGGTTAAGAAATATACCATCACTAAGTTGTTTGATTTGTAATCCCAAAAAGAAAGTTAATTCACCCATTAAACTCATTTCAAATTCAAGACTCATACATTTGGCAAATGATTCACATAGTGATTCATCCGAAGAGCCAAACACAATATCGTCAACATAAATTTGCACAATAAGAAAATTATTTTCAAAATGTTTAATAAACAATGTAGTATCAACCTTGCCTTTGGTAAAATTATTTAAAATAAGAAAGGAACTAAGCCTTTCATACCAAGCTCTAGGAGCTTGTTTTAAGCCATAGATAGCTTTAGTCAATTTGAATACATGATTAGGAAGAAGAGAATTTTCAAATCCAGGAGGTTGTTCGACAAATACTTCTTCAGAAATAAAGCCATTCAAGAAAGCACTTTTAACATCCATTTGAAATAGTTTAAAATTATTACTACTAGCATAGGCAAGGAGCATCCTTATGGCTTCTAATCGAGCCACGGGAGCGAAGGTTTCTTCGTAATCGATACCTTCTTCTTGGTTGAAACATTTGGCCACTAATCTAGCCTTGTTTCTAACCACGATACCATTTTCGTCTTGCTTGTTTCTAAAGACCCACTTAGTACCTATGACTAAGTGGTCACTTGGTTTAGGAACAAGCTTCCATACCTTATTCCTCTCAAATTGGTTCAATTCTTCTTGCATTGCAATGATCCAAAAATCATCTTTTAAGGCTTCGTCAATGCATTTAGGTTCAATTTGAGAAAGGAAAGCGGCGTTAGCACAGAAATTTTTGAAAGAAGAACGAGTTTGAACCCCTTTTGATGTATCTCCTATAATTTGCTCTTTTGGATGAGCATCTACATACTTCCATTCTTTTGGTAAAGAAATTTCGGAAGAAGATGCATTCAAATGGCTATTTTGAGGAGAGGGTTCATTTAAATTCAAATTATCAAAACCAAGATCATCATCAAAATTATTTTTCTTTAAATCGGAAATTTCATTAAAAACTACATGAATAGACTCTTCAATTACTAAAGTTCTTTTATTAAAAACCCGAAAAGCTTTAGAAACGGAAGAGTAACCAAGAAAGATGCCTTCATCGGATTTAGCATCAAATTTTCCTAAAGCATCCCTTTCATTTAAAATAAAGCATTTACAACCAAAAACTTTAAAATAGGAGATGTTTGGTTTTTTGTTATTCCATAATTCATAGGGAGTTTTGGATAAGGATAGTCTTATTAGAACTCTATTCATGATGTAGCAAGCCGTATTTACGGCTTCGGCCCAAAAGTACTTAGGTAAACTATGTTCATTCAACATAGTTCTTGCCATTTCTTGTAGGTTTCTATTTTTCCTTTCAACTACTCCATTTTGTTGAGGATTTCTTGGAGTTGAGAAGTTGTGATTGTACCCATTACTTTCGCAAAAATTTTCAAAGTCACGATTTTGGAATTCACCACCGTGATCACTCCGAATTGATGAAATCATGAAGCCTTTTTCGTTTTGAGTAAATTTACAAAATTTAGAGAAACACTTGAAGCAATCACTTTTGTGAGCTAAGAAATAGGTCCAAGTGTATCTAGAGTAGTCATCCACAATCACAAAAGCATATTTGCTTCCACCTAGACTTGTTGTATCAATTGGTCCAAATAAGTCCAAATGGATCAATTGTAATGGTCTAGTAGTGCTAATTTGATTTTTTGGTTTGAAGCTTGTTTTTATTTGTTTGCCTAGTTGACATGCATCGCATACTTTGTCCTTAATAAACTTTATATTTGGAATTCCTCGTACTAATTCTTGAGATGAGATCTTAGATATTATTTTTATGCTTGTATGGCCTAATCTCCTATGCCAAAGCCAAGCATCATCATTTACGGCGGAGAAGCACATTTCATTACTTAGTTCATCAAGATTGATGGTATAGACATTATTTTGTTTTAAAGCAATCATAGTCATGTTATGATTTGGTTTTTCAATAATGCACATATTTGATTCAAATCTAACGATGTAACCTTTATCGCATAGTTGACTAATACTCAAGAGATTATGTTTCAATCCATCAACTAGTAAGACATCATCAATGGAAAAATTAAATTTGTTACCAATAGTTCCCTTGCCAATGATTTTGCCCTTGTTGTTGTCTCCGAAGGTAACGTACCCTTCTTCTTTGCTAGTGAGCATAGAGAAATGAGATGGATCTCCAGTCATATGTCTTGAGCATCCACTATCGAGATACCATCTCTTGCTCCTAGCTTGTGGGTTTGTCTACAAAAGAGGATGATTTTTAGGTACCCATTTGATTTTGGGTGCCTCAAAAATTGACCCACTAACTTTGTTATTTATGATTGAATTCTTTATAGTTCCTTTAGGAACCCATATTAATTTTTGTGAACTAATTTTCCTAAATGGGCATTTGTAGGCAATATGTCCGGATTTGCAACAAAAGTTGCATTTCATATAAGAGGAAACATGTAATGTAGGTCCTTTTATGAAAGTGGTAGGATTTTGATGTAATCCTTTTACAAATCCAATTCCATTTCTATTTGCGATGTTACCCTTGTGTGCAAGGATCATATCTAATCCTTTGCTACCAACCTTAAACTTGCGATGTAGGTCCTTGTTTAAGGTTTCCTTAAGAAGCAAATTTTTATTTTTTATTGCTTCTAAGTGCTCACACTTAGAGCATGGAGGAGTTTGAAGACTATCAAACTTATCTTGTAGCAAAGCATGCTCTTTCTTTAAGATACTTAACTTCTTGCTAACAGTTCTACATTCATCAAATAATTCATGAAAAGCGATAGATAGTTCTTCAAAAGATAAGTCTTCATTAAATAAATCACATACCTCTTCTCCTAACGCCATTAGCGCGTAATGAGCAACTTGCTCGGTGTTGGACTCCTCTTCTTCGGATGCGCTTGAATCATCCCACGTTGCCTTGAATGCCTTCTTCTTTGATGTTCTTTTTATGGCTTGAGGACAATTGTTCTTATAGTGTCCCGGTTTTTTGCATTCATAGCAAATCACTTGGTCCTTCTTTTGTTCAAATTTATTTTTTGTATTATTTTTAAATCTGTTCTTTCTTAAATATTTTTTAAACTTTTGAGTCAAAAGTGCAATGTCATTGTCACTGTCCTCATCACTTGATGTTCCTTTCAAGTGGTCTTCTTGTGATTTGAGTGCCATATCCTTCCTGTTCTTTGGAAGGGGGTTCTCGAGTTCGTCATGAGCTTGACATGTCATTTCGTAGGTCATTAGAGACCCAATGAGTTCTTCAAGAGGGAATGCTTTAAGGTCTTTGGCCTCTTGAATGGCCGTAACTTTTGGATCCCAACTTTTAGGGAGGGATCTTAAGATTTTAGTTACTAGTTCAAAGTTAGTAAAATCTTTACCAAGAGCTTTGAGTCCATTGATGACATCCGTAAACCGGGTGTACATGTCTCCGATGGACTCACTTGGTTTCATTCGGAAAAGTTCGTAAGAGTGCACAAGGATGTTGATTTTGGACTCTTTCACTCGGCTAGTGCCTTCATGAGTGACCTCAAGAGTTCTCCAAATATCAAAAGCCGAATCACACATTGAAACACGATTAAATTTGTTTTTGTCTAGTGCACAAAACAAGGCATTCATAGCCTTTGCATTTAAAGCAAAAACCTTCTTCTCCGATTCATCCCATTCGCTCATCGGAAGAGAAGATTTTTGAAATCCATTCTCGACAATAGACCAAAGCTCAAAGTCCATAGAAATGAGGAAGATTCTCATGCGAGTCTTCCAATATGTGTAATCCGACCCATTAAACAAAGGTGGTCGTGCAATAGAATGACCCTCTTGCATGCCGGAGTAAGCCATCTCTCTTGGGTATTAAACCAAATATGAGAGATAACCTTGCTCTGATACCACTTGTTAGGATCGGAGCGGCACTAAGAGGGGGGGGTGAATTAGTGCAGTGGATTAAAACTTCGATTTTAATCAAAATCTTTCGTACGTTAAGAACGAAACTTGAGAAATTTAACTTGAAGGCGTATTCTTGAAGTTGCGCAGCAAGAGTAATAAGGAACTAAAGCAGTAAGAAGATTTGCAGTAATATAAATGACAATAATAAAAAGCAAACCAGAGATTACGCCGATTTTTAGAGTGGTTCGGTCAAATGACCTACTCCACTTGCGAGGCCCCTCTTCGATGAGGCTCCCACCTTCCACTAGCAAGTCTCTTGAAATGGAAGGGTAAACACCCCTCTTACAACCTTTTACAAGCAGCTCAACCTCTTACAAATTTTCAATAAGAAAGGAGGAGGAGAACTCTCTAGCAAATTGAAAACAAGACTTGCTAAGACTTTCTAAGACTTTTCTTTCAATCAAAATGCTTTTCAAAAGTTGTAACCTCAGCTGAGATTTGAGGGGTATTTATAGGCCTCAAGAGGATTCAAATTTTGGGCTCCAAAATTTGAATTCTCTTAGGGTTCCTGGTGCTGGCGGTTCCACCGCCCAGCCAGGCGGTGCCACCGCCTGGCTTTTCGATTCATTGGTTTGGCTTAATTTTAGCCCAAACCAAATTTGACTTTGGGCCCAGTTGGCCCCTAACCAGGATATAGGATTATCTCTTAATCCTAATCCTAATTATAGGTGAACTACATAACACAAAAAAAACATCCTAAGCAAGTTTTTTTTTTTTTAACCGCGAACGTCGAGTCTTGTTCCGGCGAGCTTTCCGACGAACTTCTTCCGACGGACTCCCTACAAGCTCCCAATCTTTGTGATGACTTTAATGAGTAGCCGAGCCTTCTCGGTGATCTCCGCGAGCCTCCGACGATTTCTTCGGCGAACTTGTGACACGTTCCCGATTTCTTCTTGGTTGGTTCCGGCAGCATCTCCGATGATTCTTCGGTCTCTTAAACGTCTATCGAGCTCGACTCCGGTATCCTTGCTTTATGTTTTCTGGTTATCGTAGTTAATCCTACATACTTAACTCAATAATATGGATTAGATCAATTAACCCACCAATTGATTATATCATCAAAATCCGAGATTCAACATCAAAGAGTGGAGTACTCATACAGGATATCCTTGGTGTCTCAAGTCTAAAGACTAAATATACCACTAAGACAATGGAATCATTGTATGACAATAAGGCATCATCAACCATCCAACATTTCGTGAGTGGATTAATTAGTGAACTCATTCTCCAATGAGCACCTACACTATATCTCTAGTATTACCACACGAGCAACTATGAGACTAGTTGTATTCATCATATAGATGGGTTTGCAGCACACCAATCTGTCCGGTTATCTCAATGTTCCTCTCGAGTAACCTATGATTGAGATTATTTAGGATCTGTGTTTAAAGGTGAATTGATCTCATTATTGTGATTTCATCACGATATGATTCCATTTGCATAAATCCATGGATATCACAATATATTCTTGTAATAGGCATAAAAAAGTGATAAAATATCAAATAATAATAATAAGTAAAATGACTACGTGTCAAGTCACATGTGCCATAACTCACGTGATTGGTTTGCAGGACACCTATAACTAGTAGATATCACATGTGTAGTGGAAGAACAAAAATAAAATCCTAGAATTATCGTAAAAAAATGAGGTTTCATCGTTGTTCTAGGATTAGTGTGCAAAAACTCGTAAAATAAAAATATATGTGTATAAGGGAAATTGTATTACCTAGAGAGAGTGTATATCCTTGAAAACCTGTAGATATGTGGGAGAGAATGAAGACAGTCAATTGTCTTCCTCTCTAGTAGTGATCCACATGGCAGGGCTATGAAGACACTCCTCAAATCGCTGTCCAATCCTCCTTGTTGCGCACACCAAGCAATCAAGAAGGGGCTGCCCCTTCTTGCTGTCCACACATCCCAAATAAGGGATGTAGGTTGAGGGGGAGAGGGAGAGAGGAGAATAGGTGGTGGCAGCAAAAAAGAATCTAGCTTATGACCCTTTTGTTTCCTCCTATTTTTAGAGGCCCCTTGTCAACTTACCCTAATGAATCTTACTATATTGGGTACTGGATCTCCATCTAATTACTCAAGCCTCTTAGATTAGTAGGTCTCTACCGAATAATGTTTTATAGGCTCTTATTGGATCTTATCTATTGGATCCAATAATTCATAGGCTTATTAGATATCCAATAAGATAGGAGCCCCAATGAATATCTCATATCTGAATCTCTACCCGTTGTAACACCTACTATATGTGTGTGACCCTCTAGGCCCAATATCGAGCTGACATGTGTCATGAGAGAAATATTCTCATGTATTCTTGCTCAGACAAATCCCTGGCTAGGGTCATTCGAATTGAGAGAGAAAGAGTTCCTTGGGAGAATCCGATTAGAGTGAGACTTGAGTAGAAACTATATGGGCCTGATAGTACCATGCCCGGTATGTAGTCTTTAGAATATTAAATGGATAAGGGACTATAGATACATAGTAACTGAGGATAGATAGGTCCAAAGGATTAGATTTCCCTATATCATTTGGAGACTACGACGCAGTGGCCTAGTACGTTCGCAGTCGAAGAGTCGAGTGAATTATTATGGAGATAATAATTCACTGGGCTAGTAGGAGTTCTGACAACTATGACTCACAATCAGCTCGATATTAGGTCTAGAGGGTCATACACATATGATAGGCGTGACGACGAGTAAAGGTTCGGAGATGAGATATCCATCGGACTCCTATCTTATTGGATATCCAATAAGCCCCTGAATTATTGGATCCTATAGATGAGATCCAATAAGAGCCAATGAGATATTATTGGATAGAGGTCCACTAATCTAAGAGGCTTAGACAATTTGATGGAGATTCAATATCCAATAGGATAGGATCCATTAGGGTTAAGTTGATAGAGTGTCTCTATAAATAGGAGGGAACCAAACACCTAGAGGCCAGAGGTTTTCTTGATTACCACCTCCTATTCTCCTCTCCCCTTCACCTCCTAAGATAGCAAGCTTAGAAATTTGAGGAGCATCGTCACAGTCCTGTTATGTGGATCACCGCTAAAGAGGAGGATGCTTGATCTTGTTCATCCTTTCCTACAGATCTACAGGGATTCAAGAATATATGATCTCCCTAGATAACATAACTATCTCATACGTGGTTTTCAGTTTTGCAGATTTTGCGCACCAATCTTCGCACGACGACGAACACATCTTTGGGAAATTGGGGGATTTTGTTTTCTGTTCTTTTGCTTTGTATGTGATGTCGCCCTTAGATTTCCCTACAATGTCAAACCAAATTTCTCAATAGTAGTATCAAAGCTAGGTTGCTCATGCAAAAAATTGGTTTTAAACTATGTATGTTGTGTTCAATTATGTAGAAACTATTTTGCATGACTACTACAATTTTTGTTATAGTTTTTAAGATATGAACTACATCTCTCCTCCCTATTAAAAGGTGTTTTACATTGATGTTTTATCACTAAATAAGTTGTCATAGAATAGAGGGAAAAGAGTACAACTGTTGTTGCCCTGCGGTTTGGCTAAAGGTTGCTTGTAGCCTTAGCTGAGAGCACAACTTGCTGCTCTCGACCTGGCCAAAAGCATCAAGGTTGAGAGCAGCAAGGGGGCTCTTGGCCTAGGGGTAGGTAGCCCCTACTGCCAGGTTCCCTAGTTGTAGGGGACACCATAGTTAGCTAGGGTTTCCTAGCCACCCAAGAGTCCCCGATGGCTAGGACTCTTGATCGCATGGGGCAAGGTGGTGGCTAGGGTTTCCTAGCCGCCCAAGAGTCCTCGGTGGCCAGGACTCCTGACCGCATGGGGCAAGGTGGCAGTTAGGGTTTCCTAGCTGCCCTTGCTCACCCTACATCCAAGGTTTCCTAGCTACAGAGGCAACCTTGGGGGCTAGGGAACCCTGGCTACCCAAGATAGTCCTGTGGCTAGGAATTCCTAGCCGCAAGGGTAACCCTAGCAGCCAAGGTTTCCTGGCCGCACGGGGTACCCTAGGGTAGGGTAACCCAAAGGGCTACAAAGTAATTAATTAAATAGTTTAATTTATTATTATTATTATTATTATTATTATTATTATTATTATTATTATTATTATCTAGTAGTCCTTAATGGTGATATGTACATATGATATATGATATGGATGGCCGATCATGGATCGTATGATGTGTGTGCACATGTGGTGAGATTATTATTATTATTATTGGGACCTACTAGCATCTAATTTTTTTTCTCATTTATTATCTGGCCTGCATGCTTGTGATTAAGTTGTAATCACATAAGGAGGTATAGCAAGAGCATGGAAGCGGTAGTGGGACTCACAATGTTGAGACAGACGATCGCAACGTATAGAGATGTGTTGAACTACCAACGGAACTGATGAGGATGATATGGATGATCACAAGATATGGAGATGCACCGATGCACACATAGATCTTGATGTGAGTAATTAGGCTCCCTGGCTCAAGACGTATCACATTCGGCTATGGTTCATGTTTATCTAGTGTGATTGCTCATGTGATGTGTGATTGCTATTGCACCTACTAGATATGTATATATATATTTGCATATAATGTAGATATATATTAAATACATATATGTGTGACATGTCATATTAAGATACCAAATCAAAAATACCTCTCAATAATATTAAGTCGGTAGATATGAGACAATTAGATTGACCCACTAGGCCTTTCATTGTTATAGGAAGAAATCGATTCCCGACATAGGTTGAGTTAGTCGATTCCTTCAAAGCTCACCTATATTGCAATTCGAGATCTTGCCTACGACATAGAGATGTCACTAGTGACCTAAGGATATGGTATGCTTGGTCGAGTCCCTCGAGGGCATATCATCAAATCAGACTCATCGTATAACAATGGTGATGGCTTAACTAGATATCATGGTTGGTTGAATCCCTTGAGACCATGATGGTTCGAAGGCTGAACAGGATAGAAATCACAGGTTGTGATTGGCAAGAGTTGCCTACCTATTGGGCTTAAGTATAATTGGTCAAGTCACTTGAGGTTATATTGAGACATCGATTGGATCTTGATCCCCACTAGAGATATGCCGGAGATTTTTTATTCCCATACTAGAGAGATTTGTGTGTTTCACGAGAAAATAGTGGGAGTAGATTAAGATAGAAGACCATATCTTAGTTGTTTACTTTTTTCAAAATGTACATATTATTTATTTCTGCTATATGTTTATTTTCATACAATGTCGCTTTCAAATCCCTTACATATCATACTTGATGTCAATCGTCTCACTGGTCCAAATGACATGGATTTGCTCTACAACTTAAGAATCTATTCACGGCGAAGAAAATTATGTATATCCTTAACACAATAATGCCTACACCCGAGGAAAGGGCAAGCGAGGATGAGATCGCTCACTACGTGAAGTACATAGATGACTCCTCTCTTGCTTAGTTTTATATGTTGGGCTTCATGTCTCTTGAGTTATAGAGACAGCATGAAAAGATGAATGTCATATTCATTATCCTACATATTCATAAACTATTTGAGGAATAAGGACTTAACGATATCAAATATCCAAGAGTCTCTTTCACACCAGGATGATTAAGGGGACACTAGTTCAGAAACATGTCCTAAAAATGATTGAGTGGATAGAGAAACTCATAGGTCTAGAAATAGTCCTAAAGGATATAACCTATGTGTGGATCTTATGTTTTAGTCCCTATCAGATTTCTTTTCTTAGTTTATAATAAATTTTAATATAAACAAGCCTGAGTTGACTCTCCCTTAGCTCCTCAATATGTTAAGGGAGGTAAAGAGCACTATCAAGAAATAGAAGCCAGTTCTCTATACTGGTGAGACTATAAAGAAAACAAAGACAAAAAAGTCCCTTAAGATGGGCAAGGGTACAAGTAGCTTAGGTAAAGCAAAGGTTGCCTAGAAAGACCTAGTAAAGGACAAAGGCCAGTGTTTCCATTATGACAAAGACGGGCACTAGAAGAGGAACTACAAAGAGTACCTTATAGAGAAGGTGAAATAGAAGCTTGAAGAAGCTTTAGATATATTCATGATACGTCTCTATTTGTCAAACTCTTATAATAATATAGAGGTATTGGATACTGACAATGCTTATCACATATGCAATTCATTGTAGGTTCTAGTAAGACCTAGGAGATTGTCGAGATGCTACATGGACCTTAAGATGGGAAATTTAGCAAAAGTTGCTCTAGTGGCTGTTGTTGAGGTCACCCTACATCTGCCTAGTGGAGCCATTATTGCTTTTGATGTATGCTATTTTATTCCTTTTATTATCAAAAATATTATTTACATTTCATGTTTAACAATTAGTGGATATAAATTAATTTGTGAGAATAATGGTTGTTCAATATTATTAGATGTTAAGATCATCACGAGAGGAACATTGCATAATGGTTTGTTTATGCTAGACACTACTCCATATATTATAAATGTAAGCATGTCCAAGAGAAAATGAGATAAGGTAAACAGTGCATACTTGTGGTATTATAGGCTAGGTCAAATCCATGAGTAAATAATTCAAAAGTTGTTAAAAGATGGATATCTAGATCTATTTGACTATGAGTCATATGGAACTTAAAATCATTTCCTTCGTAGAAAACTGACCAGCTCTCCATTTAGTAAAACTAGAGAGAGAGTCACTGAGCTACTGGAACCCATACATAGTGATGTATATGGTCCCATGTCAACTCATGCTATAGGTGGTTACTCTTACTTCATTACTTTTACTAATGATTTCTCAAGGTATAGACATATGTACTTAATAAAGTATAAGTTTGAAGCCTTCAAGAAATTTAGAGAGTATAAGAATGAAGTAGAGAACTAGATTGGAAAGAGTATTAAGACTCTACAATCAAATCGAGGAGATGAGTACTTAAGTACAGAGTTCACCAATTTCCTCAAGGACCAAGAGATTCTCTCCTAATGGACACCTCCTTATATACCTCAACTCAATTGTATATCTAAAAGAAGGAATCACACACTGTTAGACATAGTGCGGCCCATGATGAGTTTCACTGACCTACCCTTTTAATTATGGGGATACACCCTAGAAACTACAACCTACATTCTGAATAAAGTTCCAACTAAGTCGATAGTGTCTACATCATATGAGGTATGGAAAGGGAATAAGCCTGATCTTAAAGTTGTTAAGATTTAAGGCTGCCCTACCTACGTTAAAAGAACAACTCCAACAAGTTAGAATCTAGGATGGAGCGGTATAAGTTCGTGGGATACCCCAAAGAAATTTGTGGGTATTATTTCTCACCTTGAGGACTAAAAGGTGTTTGTAGTCAAGAGAGTAGTGTTCCTTAAGAAGGAACATAGTCTTAGTGGAGACACTGGGAGCATGATAGAGTTGAGCGAGATTTGAGAACTTAGCTCAAGTACTACTCAACAGCCTAAGTCTATTCAGGTACCTAGCACATAGTCTCCGACTTTATATAGGTCCAGTAGAGTATTTAATCTTCTTGAGAGATATGTGAGACATATTAGAGGAGAGGATGTTGAGGATATTGATCCTCAGACCTATGAGAAGGCTATTACGACTATAGACTCTGGGAAGTGATAAGAAATCATAATTCTGAGATGGATTCCATGTACTCCAATAAGGTTTGGAACCTAGTAGATGCACTCGAGGGTATTGCACCCAGTGGTTGTAAATGGATCCTAAAAAAGTAAATCAGAGTAGAAGGAAAGGTGGAGACCTATAAAATAAGGCTAGTAGCTAAGGGATATCGTCAAAAGCATGGTGTTGACTATGATGAAACCTTCTCACTCATAGCTATGCTAAAATCTATCTAAATTCTATTCACTATTGTAGCATACTACGATTGTGAGATCTAGCAGATGGATAAGAAAACTACATTGCTCAATGGTAATCTCGATGAGGAGGTGTATATACTACAACCTAAGGGATTCGTGTCCAAGGACAGTCCAGATAAGATATGTAGATTACTTAGCTCCATCTATGGACTGAAGAAAGCATCCTGAAGTTGGAACATAAGATTTGATAAGGCAATTAGATCTTATAACTTCGTTAAAAATGAAGATGAGCCTTGTGTGTATAGGAAGGTAAGCGGGAGTACTATCACCTTCTTGGTGCTCTATGTGGATGACATCATACTTATTTCGAATGATGTAGGAATGCTCTCTATAGTAAAGGCCTGTTTATCTGGACATTTCTCCATGAAGGACTTAGGGGAAGCATCGTATATCATGAGGATTCGGATCTATAGAGATTGATCCCAAAGAATGCTTGGCTTATACTAGTCCAGGTATATAGACACCATTATCAAATGATTTGATATAAAAAATTCTAAAAGAGGTCTTATACTGATGAGACATGAGATATCGCTTTATAAGAGTATATCCCCATAGACTTCTAAAGAAATGACAAATATGGATAGGATACCCTATGCCTCAGTGATAGGGTCCTTCATGTATGTCATACTATATATCAGGCCTGATATAGCATATGCTTTGAGTGTCATAAGCAAGTATCAAGCGGATCTAGGTTTGAAGCACTAGAAAGTAATAAAGTATATTCTTAAGTATTTGAGAAGGACTAAGAAATGTTTATTAGTATATGGAGATAATAGCAGCAGGATTTAGGGCAACACATGTTAGGATCAAGAGCGGCATTAAGAGGGGGGGGGGTTGAATTAGTGCAGCAAAAAAATCATTGATTTTAGAAAATATTCATTTTAATTAAATCCATTTTGAAAAGATATTGGACTTGAAAAAGCTCATAAGAGGGTAAAGAGAAAATTAAGGAAGTTTACAGTAATGTAAATTGCTCAAAGAGAATGCAAACCAGAATTTAGAGTGGTTCGGTCGTTGTGACCTACATCCACTTCTAATTCCTCCTCCGTCATGGTCACCGGCATTCACTAATGGCCTTCCTTCAATAGGCGAAGACCAACCACCTTTTACAGCTCTTTCTCATTTTACCGGGTTTAGGAGATAACCCTTACAAGCTTCACTCTCTTTCTTGAATGGTTACAAAGCTAAGAGAGGGAGGAGGACTCCTCTCACTTTTACAACACTTTTAACACCCCAAACACTTAGAATTTTTCACACTTTCGATTGCACATTGTTACCCTTTCTTGTAGAAAAGGGTGGGATATTTATAAGCTCTAATGGCTTTTGAATTGGAGTCAAAAAATGCCACTTTCCCAGATTTCGGGGTACTAGCAGTACTATTGCCATTATTAGGCGGTACTATTGCTTGCAAATTGACACTGGGCGGTACCACTACCTGATAGAGCTCGGAGATTGAGCTCTAGCGGTATCACCGCTTGACAGGAGTGGTATCACCGCTTGACAGCATTAACTATTGACGGTACCATCGCCCAGAACACTTGGGAGACGGAGTCCCAAGTGGTGCCACCGCTGGCCATGATTTCAGATGCCAAATGTGTTGTTCAATCCGACCCAATTCAGCCCTATTTAGGGCCCAGTTGGCCCCTAACTGAGTTAGTGGGATAATCTCCCAATCCTAACTCAACTAAAGTTATAACTACAATTAAGGCAAGCAATTAGTTCGGTATATCTATTTTTCTCTTGGCAATCCTCCTGCGAGTCTTTCGGTGTAGTTCCAGCGAACTCTCGATGAACTCTTGGTGATATTCCGACGAACTCTTGGCGATCTTCCGACGAACTTTTGGCAACGAACTCTCGGTGATCTCTCGGTGAGCTCCCAGTACATCGTCTGAATCTTCGACTCTAGCCCATCATCTGCTTTATGCCTTACTGCTATCGTAGTTAATCCTACACACTTATCTCAATACATAGATTAGGTCAAACAATTTACCAATTGATTTCATCATCAAAATCCGAGATTCAATAATCTCCCTATTTTTTATGATGACAACCAATTGGTGAAGGAGTTAACCTTAACTCCCCCTATCTATATGTCATACTTGAGAAAATGCAAACTTGAATTCACAACCTCAAATTCAAGCTTTGATTGAAATTAGAAATCACATGCATTGTGCATCATCATAATTTCAAGTCATCAAGATATTAAATGCACAATCACTTCATGCATGATAAAATATTTTGGCATAGTCTTTCATCACTACTTGCATGAAATATTATCACTATTAGATTGTAGTACTCAAAAGTTCACAATATTAAGAATCTGATATTGCATCATTCAGCATTAAAGAGATCACAACATCATAAAAATTTTAGCATTAAAGTAAGCACAGAATTTCAACATCAAGGTAAGCAACATAAGATTACAACATCAAAGTAAGCACAAGATTACAACATCAAAATAAGCATAATAAAAGAGAGGGAGGAGAGGGATTTCATCAATTTCTCCCCCTTTGTCATTAGTAAAAAGGCATACATAACTATTCAGGTGGTGGCAAGTCAAAATGTCTAAACAAGGTATTAAGTTATCGATGAATCTGTTGTAATTCAATTAAATTTTGATCTTAACGTTGTTCAAATTGATCTATTCGAGTCCCTATGTCATCGATGGATGAGGGGGGTGCTTGCTCTGCTTGAGGTGTTGCCTTAAAGGGACCAGTAGGAGAAGATTAATTTCCTCTAAATATTGGTGTTTTAGGTTCTGGATCAGGTGGGAGGGGATCAATCCTTCTAGGTAATCTAGTCCATATCTCATTTCTGAATATACACCTTAATCGTCTTAGTATGTTTCTATTTATGATATTAAATCTATCTAGTTTTATAACTTCTTCATCAGGTGAGATGACTATGTCATATACATAGATTAATCTTGTAATCAGGCCACCATATGGAAGCATCATGTTCTTTTTTGATAGTTTAATCATGTTTTGTTGTATGAGGTAGCCAAAACAATTTTTATGTCCTTTCATAATCCAATACATTATTCTTATTTCCATTTGATTAACTTCATCATGATGATATTGTTTTGGAATTATAATGCTTATCAAGATATGATGAAGTACTTTAGTGTTGAAAGATAATAAATATTCACAGCACTTTGGAAGAATAGACAAACTAGGATTACCGAAGATTGTTCCTAAGGCTTCAAAATAAGTAGTCCTAACTGATGCTTCATCCCATTGGCCTCTAAAATAACAACATATTTCTTTCTCTGCAATTCCTATGAGACTACAAATTACACTATCTGTAATAGGCATATGATATCCTGAGAGATACATGGAGACCCTATCATTTTTATCCATATGCAAACTATTATAGAATAATCTAACAAGTCTAGGATAGATAGATTCATATATTTAAAGGATTGGTAGGATATCTAGGTTAGCAAACCATTGAATATGTTCCAAATCACTTAATTCCTCTAAATCAATATATTTACCCTTATGAACATTTCTAGATTCTATGGTTGAAAATTTAAGGGCATGTTGATGGGAATCGAAAAGCAGGGAGTCATAGTTTTCATCTAATCTCCTCTTCCCTTTGTCCCTTGAAGATCTGCTAAAAGTCATGGAGACTACAATTATGAAGACAAATAAGAGGCAAAAATAAGTAATGCAAAGGGGGAATCAATTTGGTTTAGGGATTAACTTAGTAGTTTTTCCTTCTTGTGATCACCAAAATGGTGTTTGAGATTAATCCTTGATTTAGTAGAAAATGGGGATTCTTTTGAGTTGCTAGAGGGAGAGCAAGAGGTTCAAGAGGTTTGGGGCTCTTTGGAAAAGTGTAGAATGTTGAATATCGTATTATGATGATGAAACTAATTTATAAGTGTTTATGATTTGATCTACAATTCTAGTGATGTAGGATGCTTCGATTAGGATGAGACAATTAAGGCAGGAAGAATCATGTTAGGCCGGAGGAAAACATGTGAGAAGATTGGATGTCGGGCCAGAGGATCGGTCGATGTATCGACAAAAGACTTCGGGCCATGGATTCGGGCATCGGGCTAAGAAGAGTAGATATTGCGCCAAGGATATCAGAGTTGCGGAGTCAACTAGCCGATTAGGCAATAGGCAGCAAGAGAGGACGATGCGCCGAAGAATCGGATGAAGCGTCGATGGACCAGTGACATGCCGGACAACATGATTCAAGCTTATTAATAATTGTCTAGATCAAAGTGTGTTTTACATGTGCAGGATTAAATATGATAGCAAGGCATGAAGCAAAATTAGGTCCCGGAGTCAAGGACACGATTTCGTTTGGAATTTGAGAGTTCATCGGAAGTTTGGACAATCGTCAGAAGTTCTACAGGAACCAGCCAAGAAGTATTAGAGATTGCTAGAGAAGCTCATCAGAACTCGCCAAGAAGATCATTGTGAAGTCCAAGAGCTTGCCAGGAGTCTGCTGGAACATTGCTGAGAGATCGTCGGAAGTTCACTAGAAGCTCGCCGGAAGAAACTAGACTTACGAACTTGTTTAGCTTAGGAAATGTCTTAAATTTCGTAGTTAGCACATAATTGGGTTTGGATTTGGGCCAACCCAATTAGGGACCAGTTGGGCCCATGTAAGGACTGTGTTGGGCCCAATGAAAGGCCCAAAGAGTGCCTCAAGATATAACACTTTCGTGGCACAGTCTCCGAGACTATGTTAGGCGGTGGTACCACTAGTCTCAATAGTGGAACCACCCTTGGCAGGGTGCCAAGCGTGGTATCGCCCAGTGGCAGGTTGCCAGGCGGTGGTACCGCCCAGTGCAGTATCAGTGTCAGACTGCCACTAGCGGTGGTACCGCTTAGCACAGGTGGTGGTACCGCTCGAACCCAGGAAACCCGGGATGAGATGTTTTTAGGCTCCAATTTTGAATCAACTTAAGGCCTATAAATACCCCTCTCATCTCTTGTTAAGATACATAAGCACTGAGTATTTAAAAGTGAGAAAACACTATTGTAATCACTAGAGAAATCCTCTCCTATAGTCTAAGTTTAGAATTCTGTTTAGGAGGAGTGTGTACTTGTAAAGGTTGACTTCTAAACCTATGAAAAGGAGAAGAGGGGTGTAAGAAGGAGGTTGATCTTCACCTATTAAAGGAAGATTGATAGTGGATGCCGGTGGCCTCGATGGAAGAGGTATCGACGAAGTGGATGTAGGTCACGATGACCCAACCACTCTAAAATGTAGTTTGCATTTTACTTTGAGTAATTTATCTTTACTGCAAACCTCTTTAATATCTTACTACTTTCAATACATTTACAAATGTGTTTCAAGTTAAGTTTCTGAAATCGGTTTTCAACGTACGAAAAAATTTTCATAACTGACGTAATTTTTACTACTGTACTAATTCACCCCGTCTCTTAGTGCCGACCCATTTCCTAACAATTGGTATCAGAGCCTCGTCTTTCTCATTTGGTTTAACACCCAAGAGAAATAGCTCTTTTCAGCTTTCAAGAGGGTCACTATCTCATTCGTCCTCCCTTTTTTAATGGGATGTACTACACTTATTGGAAAACTCAAATAAGAGTTTTCTTGCTTTCATTGAATCTCGATTTATAGCACATAATCGAATTTGGTTTTCAAAAGTCTTCTCTTCCAATGAACCATTGGAATGATTCGGAGAAGAAGATTTTTTTCTCTAAATGCAAAGGCTATGAATGCCTTATTTTGCGCCTTAGATAAAATTGAGTTTAATCGGGTTTCTATGCGCGAAATAGCTTTTGACATATAGTGCACTCTCGAAATCACACATGAAGGCACTAGCAAAGTTAAAAATTCAAAAATCAACTTATTAATGCATGATTTTGAACTTTTTTGAATGAAGCCAAGCGAAAACATTATTGACATGTACACCCGTTTTACGGATGTCGTTAATGGTTTAAAAGCTCTTGGTAAAAGTTTTTCGAATCTTGAACTTATGAATAAAGTTTTATGCTCACTCTCTAAAACTTGGGATTTAAAAGTAATGGCTATTCAGGAATAAAAAAACTTGAACTATTTCTCTCTCCAAGAACTTATAGGGTCTTTGATGACCTATGAAATAACGTGCAATACACGTGAAGAACTCAAGAACAACCTTCCAAAGAACAGGAAAGATTTGACAATTAGAACACATGAAGACCACTCGAGCATAAGCTCAAGTGATGGTGAATTTGAACTACTCATGAAATTTAAAAAGTTAATGTAATAAAATTTAAAGAATAAAAAGAATGCAACTACTTGCTAATGCAAGAAGAAGAAAGCAATCTTGGATGAATCAAACTCATCTGAAGACGAGGATAAAATCAACAAAGGCAACGTGGCAAACTATGCCTTAATAGCTTTTGATAATGAGGTAATCAAAATGCCCTTAATTTATTTTGAAATTACATAATGCTTTTCATCAATTATTTTTAATTTAGTTTAGAATTAATTTTCTGAAAAATTACATGTTTAATAATGAAAATGAAAAAAAAAATTAGGATCATGCTTATCTCATTCTAGTAATTTTAAAAATGATCATGAAAATTACATGTTTTATGATAAATGAACAAAATGTTAAAATTAAATCTAGTGATTAATTTCTTGTATGGTATAAACAAGTATGTGTATTGTGATGATTTTGTATTTCTTTTTGGAGTTTTGTTGGATGGCTTTCATATGAAAAATTTGAGCATACTTATATAAAATCAATCACATAAAAAAGATAAATCAAATCTTTTGTCTAAAGAAATAATAATGTGTATCATATGGATTTCTGACTTTGATTGAAAACGTTCAATGAAATCATGATTGTTGTGTTTAATTAATGTTTTGGTACAATGCTTGATGACTTTATTCTATGATGAGATTTTGAAGTTATATATGATAGCTTTTGTATGGAAGGCTTGATGATTTTTGTGATGAATCTTGTCCTTGGTTTTCGATTTTAAACATGATTCATGGTTTTGATATAAGAACAAATATTTGGCCAGCTAATATAAAGTCAATCATACAAATTAAAACTAAAGAAGATTAGATATCTTTAAAAATCATTCAACATTATGTTCAATGAAGCCATACTTAATATCTTAATGAAAATGTTAAAAGATTTGATATCATGCTTAATGAGTTTATATTTTGAAATTATGCATGATGATTTTTATGATTTATGGCTTGTTGATCCTTGTCATGATGAAATTTAATTTTTGGTTTTGAAATGATGATGAATGTTTTTATTTAGCAAAGACATGCTTATATGAAATAGAAGGGGAATACATTTCTTGAAAATTTCTCAATTCCTATGTTACGAATTTTTGAACCATGAAATTGATTTTGACTTTTCTTTAATGAATCCATATATATTATGCTTTTGTGAATCTCATGGATTATAATAATGATTTAAATTTAATGGATTTTATCGAAATCATGATCTTGATTTCTCATGATTTATAAGTTGAAAATTCTTTTTATAAATCAAGATTGTCTACTATGATTCCTTCTTTTTGCGATTTGAGTTATCAAAAAAGAATCATAATATGTCTCTTGATATTCACAATTTGTCTTCATGATTTGTATATCTCTTGATATATTTTTTTATAATGATATGAAATTATGCATGAAATACTCATGAATTTATGTTGATACAAACAAATGAGAAGTCATGATCATGCATGATAGGATGTAATATAATTTGATATTTACATACAATCATGATTTGAAATGCTATGATTTATTGTCAAAATGATGTATCATGAATGCTTGGATATCATGTATGATATGCCCATAGTGATTGATTTATTTGTGTCATGCATGAAGTAAGGATACAAATGTAAGGTTTTAAAATTATGCATGTTGTAAATTGAAACTATAATGATGCATAAATATATTGAAATAATGATTGAATCATTATTGTAAAAGAAAAAGGAGATTGTTAGCTTGTACATTGCAAAAGAGAACAAAAAAATATATGCTAGCTTGAATGATAAACATGAGATTATGTTTATAATGCAAATTTATTATTCTCATGATGTGAAAATTGATGTAAAGGGAAAAGAACTACAAAATTATATTCTTCCCCTCTTTTTGCCAATGACAAAGGGAGAGAAAGAATTGCTAATGTACATATCTCAAAAAGAAAGATGCTAGCTTGCACAATTCAAGAATGAAGCAAAATTTTGCTAACTTGCACATTTCAAAGGAAGCAAAAATGGCACTTCTCAAAAGAGAAGAAAGAGCTTACTATCTTGAACATCACTAGCTTGCCTATCTTAAGAAACAAAAATTACAAAAGTGCTATCTTGCCTATCTCAAGAAGCAAAACTTGCAACTTGCACATTGCAATAGGAAGCAAGAATCATTAGCTTACACAAGAAATCTATCTTGCATTTGCTTTCGAAATTTTTGCTAACTTATATGTTGTAAACTTGTTATCTTACTACCTTGCATATCTAAAACTTGATAGCTTGCATGATGTAACACTTACTAAATTTTCTAGCTTACAAATTACATGATGATAAAACTAGAAATTTTGTTATGCAATGATTTGAACTTTTATGTCTAAACATTTGAAAGTTGAACTTCTCTTTTTTCTTGATGACAAAGGGGGAGTTAAGGTTAACTCCGTCATCAATTGGTTGTCATCATTAAAAAGAGGGAGATTGTTGAATATTGTATTTTGATGATGAAACCAATTGATAAGTGTTTATGATTTGATCTGCATTTTTAGTGATGCAGGATGCTTCAATCAGGATGAGATAATTAAAGCAGGAAGAATCATGTTGGGCCGGAGGAAAACATGTTAAAAGATTGGACATTGAGCCGGAGGATCAGTTGACGTATTGACAGAAGGCTTTGGCCATGGATTCGGGCATCGGGTCAAGAAGAGTGGATATTATGCCAAGGATATTAGAGTTGCAGAGTCGACTAGCCGATTGGGCAATAGGCCGCAAGAGAGGACGATACGCCGAAGAATCGAACGAAGCATCGATGGACCAATAACATGCTGGACAACATGATTCAAGCTTAGTAATAATTGTCTAGATCAAAGTCTATTTTATATGTGCAAGATTAACTACGATAGCAAGGTATGAAGCAAAATGAAGTCACGAAGTCAAGGATGCGATTTCGTTGGGAGTTCGAGAGTTCGTCGGAAGTTCTGCAGGAACCAGACGAGAAGTCTCGGAGCTTGCTAGAGTAGCTCATTGGAACTCACCAAGAAGATCATCATGAAGTCCAAGAGCTTGCTAGGAGTCCGCTGGAATATTGCCGAGAAATCGTCGGAAGTTCGCCGGAAGAAACTAGACTTACGAACTTGTTTAGCTTAGGAAATGTCTTAGATTTCATAGTTAGCACATAATTGGGTTTGAATTCGGGCCAACCCAATTAGGAGCCAATTGGGCCTATGTAAGGACTGTGTTGAGCCCAATGAAAGGCCCAAACAATACCCCAAGAGGTGACACCATCGTGGCACAATCTCCGAGACTATATCAGGCGGTGGTACTACCAGTCTGGGTTATGGAACCGCCCCTGGCAGGGTGCCAAGTGGTGGTACCACCCAGTGGTAGGTTGCCAGGTGGTGGTACCGCCCAATGCAGTGTTAGTGTCAAACTGACACTAGCGGTAGTATCGCCTAGCACAGGCGGTGGTATCTCCCGAACCTAGAAAACCTAGGATGAGATGTTTTTAGGCTCCAAGTTTGAATCAACTTGAGGCCTATAAATACCCCTCTCATCCCTGGTTAAGATACATAAGCACAGAGTATTTAAAAGTGAGAAAACGCTGTTGTAATCACTAGAGAAATCCCCTCCTATAGTCTAAGTTTAGAATTCTATTTAGGAGGAGTGTGTGCTTGTAAAGGTTGACTCATAAACCTATGAAAAGGAGAAGAGGGGTGTAAGAAGGAGGTTGATCTTCGCCTATTAAAGGAAGATTGATAGTGGATATCGGTGGCCTCGACGGAAGAGGAATCGACGAAGTGGATGTAGGTCACAACGACCGAACCACTCAAAAATCTAGTTTGCATTTTACTTTGAGCAATTTATCTTTACTGCAAACCTCTTTAATAGCTTACTACTTTCAATACATTTATGAATGTGTTTCAAGTTAAGTTTCTGAAATCGGTTTTCAACATACAAAGAAATTTTCGTAACCGATGTAATTTTTGTCGCTATACTAATTCATCCCACCTCTTAGTGCCGACTCTATTCCTAACACAGAATGGGTTGGGGTCGGTTCTACCATCAGCCTTAGCTTGTTCTTTATATAGGGCAGGTTGCAGATGGTGGCACCACTAGTTGGGCGGTGCTACCGCCTACACCCCGTGACCATTTGGGCGATGCTACCGCCTACACCTCGTGACCATCTGGGCAGTGCTACCGCCTACACCCCGTGACCATCTGGGCGGAGCCACCACCTACAAGCAGTGAGCACTACTTGCATTGAGGTGTGGTGCTGACATTGTGTGGTTTCTTCTTGCAAGATTATAAGGTGCACACACTTATTTACATAAATATCATAAATTCTATTCTTATAAGAGAAGAAAATTTGTATTATAAGTTCATGATTCATATAAAATTTATACCATAAGTTTATGCATCATACAAAATTTGTACGCAAACAACGTATAAAATTCAATAAGAAAATCCAAAGAAAAATTTAAAGAGGAACTAATGTATTCGAGAAATTTAGCATACCTAATTCTCTTCTTATAAAATCAAATTATTCCTCAATCAAAGGTTTTATAAAAATATCAGTCAATTGATGTTTCGTGTTAATAAATTCTAAGATTACATCATGATTATTAACATGATCTCGTATAAAGTGATGCATAATGTCAATATGTTTAGTTCTAAAGTGCTGAATAGGATTTTTTGTTTAACATATTGTACTTGTGTTATCACACTTTATAGGTATATTCTACAGGTGAATTCCATAATCTTCTAAAGTGTTTTTCATCCATATAACTTGTGCACAGCATGCACCTGCTGCAATATACTCAACTTCAGTTGTGGATAATACAACCGAGTTTTGTTTCTTAGAAGACCAAAAGACAAGTGCGTGTCCTAAAAATTGACCTGTTTCGGATGTGCTTTTTCTATCTATTTAGCAACCAGCAAAATTAGCATCGGTATAACCATGCAATTCAAAATTTTTAGATTTTGGATACCATAATCCTATTTTAGGAGTTCCTTTTAGGTATCTAAAAATCCTTTTAATAGCTTTTAAATGAGATTCTTGAGGTTAGATTAAAACCTAGTATAAAGTCCTATTCTAAACATTATGTCTGGTCTAGTTACGGTTGTTAGGATCGGAGCGGCACTAAGAGGGAGGGGGTGAATTAGTGCAGCGGTAAAGTGCGATAAACTTTTCACGATTTAAACACTTTTCGGAAACTTCGTACGATAAAAGCAACGTTTTCGTTTAAAACTGTTTCGATTGCGTTTTAACTTGAAGAGATAAGTAAGACGGAGACAAAGCAGTATAGTATTAAAGTGCAAATGGTTTGCAGTAATATAAATGACAATAAGTAAATGCAAATCAGAGATTATGTCGATTTTACAATGGTTCGGTCAAATGACCTACATCCACTTGCGAGGCCTCTCTTCGATGAGGCTCCCACCTTCCATTAGCAAATCACTTGAAAGGGAAGGGTAAATACCCCTCTTACAACTTTTACAAGTGGTTCACTCTCTTACAGATTTTCAGCAAGAAAGAAGGAGGTGAACACTAGCACATTGAAAACAAGACTAGCAAAGACTCTTCTAAGACTTTTCTCTCAATCAATTGCTTCTCAAAAAGTTGTAATCTCAGCTGAGATTTGAGGGGTATTTATAAGCCTCAAGAGAATTCAAATTTGGGCTCCAAATTTGAATTCTCTTTGGGTTCCCGATGCTGGCGGTGCCACCGCTTATCAGTGGCGGTGCCACCGCCTGTCAGTGTTAGACACTGACAGTGGACGGGCGGTGCCACCACCCAGCCAAGCGGTGCCACCGCCCAGCTCTCGGGTGCTGGGCGGTGTCATCGCCTAGGCCAATTCAGCTCATTGGTTGGGCTCCAAACTTGGCCCAAACCAGTCCAAACTCGGGCCCAATTGGCCCCTACTTGGGTTATAGGATTAACACCTAATCCTAACCCTAATTAACGTGCTAACTATAAATTTAAAGACATTTTCTAAGCTATTACAAAGTTCGTAAGTTAAGACTTCTTCCGGCGAGCTTCCGACGAACTTCCGACGGTCTTCCGATAAACTCTCGGAAACCATTCTACGGACTCCCGACAAGCTCCTAGACTTCACGATTTGATCTTGGTGAGTTCCAATGAGCTTCTTCGGCAAGCTTCGATCTTTCTCGACGAGCTCCATGAACTTCCAATGAACCTTCCGGCGAGCTTTCGAAAAACCCTTCGGCAAGCTCCCTACTCATTCTTGGCTAGTTTCGGCAGCATTCCCGATGAACCTTCGAACTTCCGTCGAACTCTCGAACTCCCAACAAATCCTTCGTGCTTGACTCTGACACTTTGTTTTGCTTTATGTCTTCATCATTATCGTAGTTAATCCTGCACACATAAGCCAAAACTCTACTCCGATCTAGACAATTATTACAACACGAATTGACATTCTGTTGCCTAGCACGTTATTGGTTAGTGCTTCATCCGATTCTTCAGCGCATCGTCCTCTCTTGCGGCTTGTTGCCCAATCGATGGTTGACCTCCGCAACCCCGATATCCTTGGCACAATTCCGCTCTCCTTGGCCCAATGCCCGACGTCCGAAGCCTTTTGCCGTCCAATATCCTGACATGATCTCCTTTGGCGCAACGTCAATTCCTCCTGCGTTAACTATCTAATCCTGATCGAGTAGACCTGCATCACTCAAAATGCAGTTTAAATTATAAACACATATCAAGTGGTTTCATCATCAAAATACGAGATTCAACAATCTCCCCCTTTTTGATGATGACAACCACTTGATGATGGAGTTAACCTTAACTCCTGGAGTTTAAACAAACTCCCCCTATCAATATGCCATATTGATAGAACCTTGAATTCAAACAGAATTCAAGTCATTGCAATATTCATCATGAATACTTGCAACACATCATTATGAACATATGCATAAAACTTATGCATCACATGTCATGTCATCAACATACTTCTCCCCCTTTGTCATCAACAAAAAGGAGAAGTACCACAATCAAGTGTTTGTTATATGGGTTCAACTCATTGCATGAAAAACATAATGTTAAATTTTTATCATCATGCAATCTAGTAATTTTACAACATTTTAGAACTTGCAAGCTAGCAATTTAGAGATGTTCAAGAAAGCAACTCTTGCTTTTTGAAATATGCAAGTTTTATAAGCTAGCAAATTCAAATATATGCAAGTTGGCATATTTGCTTTTCTTGAGATAAGCACGATAGCACATTTTTGTATTTTCTTGATGTTTCAAGCTAGCAATTCTCGGTGATGTTCAAGATAGCAATTTCTTCTCTTTTGAGAAGTGCAATTTTTGCTTTCTTCTTGAATTGTGCAAACTGGCTAGCTCCCCCTTAGTCATTGTCAAAAAGAAGGGAAGACTCTTTACATCAATTATGATAAAGGTAAGTATCAATATTATTTGTGCATCATTATATTTTCAAATTAAAACATGCACTATTTGAAAAACCTTATATTTCATTCATACACGATATTGAATAAATCAATCAACATTATGAGCATATCATACATGATACATCATTTTGGAAATAAATCATAGCATTTATCAATATTTTGATCATGATACCAAGCATTCATCATTTTAAGCATTCATGATACACATTATATGCATATATCATCACAATAAAAAGCAATTGCGTGCATAATTTCAAATCATAAATGTTTCAAATAATGATGGTATCAATTTTGTCAAATTATATCCTACCATGTTCATAACTTTTCATTTGTATGCATCAAAATAATATCAAGAGTATTTTATACATAATACAAAATCATCATTTATAATTACATCAATATTCTAATCATTATTTCAATCTACACATCATGATAATAATAAATTTGCACTATTGACAATCTCATGTTTTATCATTCAAGCTAGCATATATTTTTGCAATTAGCAAGCTATCAAATTCCTTTTTCTTTTATAACAGTGATTCAATCATATCAAGGCATTTGTATCATAGATACAAAGAAATCATATCATCAAAGATAAGACCATTTAAATACCAATAGACATGATTTATTTCAACAGTTCTCCTTTATTTTTATAAATATCAAAAAGAAATGTAGGAGATCAAATGTTATAGTACCTTGATTCTTGCGTAAGAAGTCATAAGTTATAAATTTAAAAAAAAATCAAGATAAGTCTTATTCAAATTCAAATCGTCAAATCAAAATCATTTTCAAGAGATTAAAAAAAAACATAGATAGATTTTTTAATCTCTCAATTCTTTATGAATCATAAAAATTATAATTCCAAAAAAATCATGATTCATTTCAAAAATTTTCTTCTTTAGTAAACAATAAGAAGAAACATGGGAGTTCAAAGAACAAGATCTTGATTCACAATAAAATTTCATGTATCGATTATCGAGAAATCAAGATGATGATTCATAAAGAATATCACAAGTTACATTCAAGAGAAAAGTCATCATTCATTTTCAAATCATTCAATTTATTAAATCAACATTTCTTGGGTATGCATAATATCAAAACATGGTTTCAAATCTTCAACATATAACATGCATGAATTCAAAAATCGAAAGGAGAAGGGAAGAATTCAAAGGTACACAGATTTCAACCATCTTATAAACAAATGAAGGATCAAGTCATGAATCGAAAATTTCATGAATCATTTCGACAAATCTCCTTTTAAATAATTGAGATGATCAACAAGGGAAATATCATGTTATTCTAAGAAATCAAGATCATGATTTTGATAAAACTCATCTCAAATTCAAATCACCAAAATCATTTTTATGGTTCACAAAATTCGTAACATAAGTAGATTCATGATTTCATTGATAATATATTTTTCCCTTTTTTTTTATGTATTTCATTTTAAGTGATTGATTTCATGTTAGCATGCTTTTTCATTTATGTTAAATAAAAACATGCATCAACGTTTAGGATCGAAAAATGAATTTCATCATAAAACCATCAAGATCAATAGATTCTCAAAAATGAATTGTTAGGATCAAGAAAATCCGAAAATGAAATTTAACACTTTCATGCATTCGAACATGGTTTTGCTATAGATTTTCAAATTCAATCATGAAGTTAAAACATGCTCATGATCATGAAAATTTTTGTATCCAAAACACATAATTTCCAACATATTATTAAGACATGTAATAGTGTAAAATCATCAAGATACACATGCATGGATTAATCCTATGCACTATCACATATCATATAATTATCATCCCTAATGTTGCATACATCATTCAACATTTCAAAACATAACATGCATGAAACCTTACCAATATACTTTTCATGATCAAATTTTTAATTTTTCAAAGATGCTAAAAAGAAAAACAGGATATAATTTTTGAAAAACAATTTTTTTATTTCCTATTCCTACTATCTAAATTAAGCACTCATGAAAAACTTCAAGTAATTTCAAAATAATTCAAGAGAGTTGAGTTACTTACCTTGTAGTCGAAGCCCGTCAAAGCCCAATTCGCCGTTTCATTTTTGGAAGCTCTTGATTCATCCTTGGGTGCCTTCCTTTTCTTTGGCCTCTTCCTCCGTTCAAGTTCATTGTTTATTTTAGATTTTTGTTTAATGAACTTATTAAGAGTTAGTGTTCGAAGTTCAAGTTCATCATTGTCCTCATCACTTGAGTCATCGCTCAAGTGGTATTCATTTGTCTGGAGTTCTAAATCCTTCCTATTCTTTGGAAGGTGGTTCAAGTGTTCATTGTGTTCATCATGTGCATTGCACACCATTTCATATGTCATCAATGAGCCGATAAGTTCTTCAAGTGGAAAAGTATTTAAATATTTTGTTTCTTGTATTGCCGTTACTTTTGATTCCCAAGCTTTAGAAAGTGATTGTGAAACTTTACTAATAAGTTCAAAATTCGAGAAACATTTGCCAAGAGCTTGTAAACCATTGACGACATCCGTAAAACGGGTGTACATGTCAACAATGGTTTCGCTCGGCTTTATTCGAAAAAACTTGAAATCATGCATTAAAATGTTGATTTTCGAATCTTTAACTCTAGAAGTGCCTTCGTGTGTGATTTCAAGAATGTGTCATATGTCGAAAGCCATTTCGCAAAAAGAAACCCGATTGAACTCATTTTTGTCCAAAGAGCAAAATAAGGCATTCATAGCCTTTGCGTTTAAAGAAAACATCTTCTTCTCCAAATCATTCCAATGGTTCATTGGAAGAGAAGACATTTCAAATCCATTTTCGACTATGTGCCATAAATTCAAATCCAAAGAAAGTAAGAAAACTCTCATTCGAGTTTTCCAATAAGTGTAGTTCGTCCCATTGAAAAAGGGAGGACAAATGAGAGAGTGACCCTCTTGAAAGCCGTAAAGAGCCATTTCTATTTGGATGTTAAACCAAAGTAGATAAACGTGGCTCTGATACCAATTGTTATTATCGGAGCGGCACTAAGAGGGGGGGGGGGTGAATTAGTGCAGCGGTGAAGTGCGATAATCTTTTCACGATTTAAACACTTTTCAGAAACTTCGTACGATAAAAGCAATGTTTTCGTTTAAAACCATTTCGATTGCATTTTAACTTGAAGAAATAAGTAAGATGGAGACAAAGCAGTATAGCATTAAAGTGCAAATGGTTTGCAGTAATATAAATGACAATAAGTAAATGCAAACCAGAGATTACGCCGATTTTACAGTGGTTCGGTCAAATGACCTACATCCACTTGCGAGGCCCCTCTTCGATGAGGCTCCCACCTTCCACTAGCAAATCACTTAAAAGGGAAGGGTAAATACCCCTCTTACAACTTTTACAAGCGGTTCACTCTCGTACAGATTTTCAGCAAGAAAGAAGGAGGTGAACACTAGCACATTGAAAACAAGACTAGCAAAGACTCTTCTAAGACTTTTCTCTCAATCAATTGCTTCTCAAAATATTGTAATCTCAGCTGAGATTTGAGGGGTATTTATAGGCCTCAAGAGGATTCAAATTTGGGCTCCAAATTTGAATTCTCTTTGGGTTCCCGATGCTGGCGGTGCCACCGCCTGTCAGTGTCAGACACTGACAGTGGACGGGCGGTGCTACCGCCCAGCTATCGGGTGCTGGGCGGTGCCACCGCCTAGGCCAATTCAGCACACTGGTTGGGCTCCAAACTTGGCCCAAACCAGTCCGAACTTGGGCCCAATTGGCCCCTACTTGGGTTATAGGATTAACACATAATCCTAACCCTAATTAATATGCTAACTACGAATTTAAAGATATTTTCTAAGCTATTACAAAGTTCATAAGTCAAGACTTCTTCCGACGAGCTTCCGATGAACTTCCGACGGTCTTCCGATAAACTCTCGGAAACCATTCTGCGGACTCCCGGCAAGCTCCTAGACTTCACGATTTGATCTTGGTGAGTTCCAATGAGCTTCTTCGGCAAGATTTGATCTTTCTCGGTGAGCTCTACAAACTTTCAACGAACCTTCCGGCGAGCTTCCAAAAAACCCTTTGGCAAGCTCCCTACTCATTCTTGGCTAGTCCGATAGCATTCCCGATGAACCTTCGAACTTCCGTTGAACTCTCGAACTCCCAACAAATCCTTCGCGCTTGACTCCGACACTTTGTTTCGCTTTATGTCTTCATCATTATCGTAGTTAATCCTGCACACATAAGCCAAAACTCTACTCCGATCTAGACAATTATTACAACGTGAATTGACATTCTGTTGCCCGGCACATTATTGGTTAGCGCTTCGTCCGATTCTTCAGCGCATCGTCCTCTCTTGCAGCTTGTTGCCCAATCGACGGTTGACCTCCGCAACCCCGATATCCTTGGCGCTATTCCGCTCTCCTTGGCCCGATGCCCGATGTCCGAAGCCTTCTGCCGTCCAATATCCTAACGTGATCTCCTCCGACGCAACGTCAATTCCTCCTGCGTTAACTGTCTAATCCTGATCGAGTAGACCTGCATCACTCAAAATGCAGTTTAAATTATAAACACATATCAAGTGGTTTCATCATCAAAATACGAGATTCAACAATGGTAAGATATAGTAAACTACCTATCATATCCCCATAAGCTTTTTTATCAAAGCTTTCTCCATATTCGTCAATGTCTAACTTAGTAGAGGTATTCATAGGAGTATTGGTAGCCTTTGAACTATCCATATTAAATTATTACTACTAGCATTGGCAAGGAGAAATTCTTATGGTTTCTAATCGGGCTACAGGAACGAAGGTTTCTTCATAATTGATGCCTTCTTCTTGGTTGAAACCCTTGGCCACTAATCTAGCCTTGTTTCTAACCATGATACCAAATTCATCTTGCTTATTTCTAAGGATCCATTTAGTACCAATAACTAAATGGTCATTTGGCATCGGAATAAGATTCCACACCTCATTTCTCTCAAATTGGTTCAACTCTTTCTGTATTGTGATAACACATGAATCATCTTTCAAGACCCGTTAATATATTTAGGTTCAATTTGGGATAGATAAGTGGCATTGGCATAAAAATTCTTAAGTGAAGAACGAGTTTGAACTTCTTTTGATGTGTCTCCTATGATTAGCTCCTTATGATGAGCATCTACATACTTCCATTCCTTGGGTAAAGATATTTCGGAAGAAGATGCATCCAAGTTGATAGATGGAGAAAGGGTTTCATTTAAATTCAAAGCATCAAAATTTATATCATTATTTTTCTTAACTTTGAAAATTTTATTAAAAACAACATAAATAGACTCTTCTATAACCAAAGTTCTTTTGTTAGAAATACAAAAGGCCTTAGAAATAAAAGAATAGCCAAGAAAAAGCCCTTCATCGGATTTTGCATTTAATTTTCCTAAGGTATTTTTTCAATTCAAGATAAAAAATTTATACCCTAAAACTTTAAAATATGAAACATTAGGTTTTTTATTGTTCCACAACTCATAAGGAGTTTTGAAAAGTAATGGTTTTACTAGAACCCTATTCATTATATAGCATGCCGTATTTATGACTTCGGCCTAAAAATATTTGGGTAGGCTATGTTCGTTTAACATAGTTCTTACCATTGCTTGTAAGTTTATATTCTTTTTTTTTACTACTCCATTTTGTTGAGGATTTCTTAGAGTAGAGAAATTATGGTTGTATCTATTATATTCACAAAAATCTTAGAACTCAGTTTTGAAATTCACCACTATGATAATTTCAAATTGATAAAATCATAAAACCTTTTTTATTTTGAATAAGTTTATAAAACTTAAAAAAATACCTAAAGCAATCACTTTTGTGTGCCAAGAAGTCTAAGTCTATCTACTATAATCATCCACGATAATAAAGGCATATTTGCTACCTCTTAGGCTCAATGTAGCAATTGGTCCGAACAGATCCATATGAATTAATTACAATGGTCTAAAGGTGCTTATTTGGTTCTTTGGTTTGAAACTATATTTTATTTGTTTTCCTAGTTGACATGCATCATACACATTATATTTAATGAACTTAATGTGAGGAATTCCTCTTACAAGTTCTTTAGATAAGATTTGATAGATTAGTTTCATGCTAGCATGACCTAATCTCCTATGCCAAAGCCAAGCATCGTCATTCAAAATCGAAAAACATATTTCATTACAAAGATCATCAATGTCGATAGTGTATATATTATTTTATTTTAGGGTAATCTTAAATATGTTTTTATGTGGTTTTTCAATAATGCAAGCATTGGATTCAAATCTAATGATGTATCTTTTATCACACAATTGACTAATGCTCAAAAGGTTATGCTTTAAGCCATTAACTAATAACTCATCTCCAATAAAGAAGTTGGATTAGTTACCTATGGTTCTTTTGCTAATGATTTTACCCTTGTTGTTGTCTCCGAAGCTGACATATCCTTAGTCTAAGCTAGTGAGCTTAGAAATTTGAGATGGATATCCGGTCATATACCTTGAGCATCCACTATCAAGGTACAATCTCTTACTCTTAGCTTGTGACGATAAATATTTCTAAAAAAGGATGATTTTTAGGTACCAATTTGACCTTGGGTGCCTCAAAAATTGATCTACACAACTTATCATGTTGCATTGGGTCATTTGAGGTTCCTTTAGGAACCCAAATCAATTTATGTGGACTATATCTCTTAAATGGACATTTGTACGTAATATGTCTAAATTTACAACAAAAGTCGCATTTGTTTCAGGATAAAACATGTAAGGTAGGGCCTTTAACAAAGGTGATTAGATTTTGGTGAGAGCTACTTACAAATCTAATTTTACCTTTTCTATGAACGTGACCCTTATTTGCAAGGATCATTTTCAAGGATTTGCTACGAACCTCAAACTTTTCTAAGACTTCTTTGAATAGCAAGTTTTCCTTTCTAAGCATTTCTAATTCATCGCATTTTGTGCAAGAAGCTAAACTATCATCATGCTCAATTTTTAGTCTATCAAAATCACTAACAAGAGAAGCATGCTCCTTTTATAATAATTTATATTTTTTACTAACTAATTTGCATTCATTGAATAAATCATGAAAATCACTTAATAATTCTTCAGAAGATAAATTTGCATCTAATGAACTGCTTAACTTATCTTCAATAGCCATTAGTGCATAGTGAGCAACTTGTTCGGTGTTGGTTTGCTCCTCTTATTCGGTTGCATTTGAGTCATCCCATGTTGCTTTAAGAGCCTTCTTCTTCTTTAGTTGTTTCTTCTTTGCTTGGGGACATTCGCTTTTGAAATGTCCCAGCTTCTTGTATTCGTAGCATATGACTTGTTCTTTCTTAGGTTTAAATTTATTTTTAGTGTCATTTCTAAATCTATTTCTATTTATGAATTTTTTGAACTTTCTTGTCAAGAGTGCCAAGTCAACATCATAGTCCTCATCACTTAAATTTTTTTGAGTTTTTAGTAACATATCTTTCCTATTCTTTGGAAGGTTGTTCTTAAGCTCTTCATGAGCATTATAAGTCATCTCATAGGTCATTAGTGACTCGATTAGTTCTTTGAGAGGAAAGTTATTTAAATCCTTAGCCTCTTGAATAGTTGTTACTTTAGGGTCCCAACTCTTTGGAAGGGATCTTAAGATTTTATTAACAAGTTCAAAATCTGAAAAATTTTTACCTAGTCTTTTAAGACTATTGATGACATCTGTAAATCAGGTGTACATGTATCCAATGGTCTCACTCGGTTTCATCTGAAACAACTTAAGTATAGACTAAAAGATTAATTTTTGACTCATTTACTCTACTAGTGCCTTCGTGAGTAACTTCGAGTGTATACCAAATATCAAAAATCGTTTCATAAATCGACACTCGATTGAACTCATTTTTATCCAAAGCACAAAACAAGGTATTCATAGCGCCTTGGCATTTAGAGCGAAAGTCTTCTTCTCCAACTCATTCCAATCATTCATTGGAAAAGAAGACTTTTGAAAGTCATTTTCTATAATGTTCCATAATTCAAAATCAATGGAAATTAGAAAAATCCTCATTCTAGTCTTCCAATAGGTATAATCCGTTCCATTGAACATGGATGGACATGTAATTAAGTGACCCTCTTGGTTGCTGGCAAATGTCATCTCTCTTGGGTTTTAAACCAAATGAGAGTAACCTAGCTTTGATACCAATTGTTAGGATCAAGAGCGACACTAAGAGGGGGGGCGGGGGGTGGGATGAATTAGTACAATAGAAAATTCATTGATTTCAAAAAATATTCATTTCGATTAAATCCATTTCGGAAAGATATTAGACTTGAAAGAGCTCGTAAGAGGGTAAAGAGAAAATTAAGAAAGTTTGCAGTAATGTAAATTGCTCAAATAGAATGCAAACCAGAATTTAGAGTGGTTCAATTATTATAACCTACATCCACTTATGATTCCTACTCCATCGAGGTCACTAGCGTCCACTAATGGCCTACCTTCAAAAGACAAAGACCAACCACCTTTTATAGTTCTTTCTCATTTTACCGGGTTTAGGAGATAACCCTTACAAGCCTCACTCCTCTTTCTTTAATGGTTACAAAGCTAAGAGAGGGAGGAGGAGGACTCTTCTCACTTTTACAACACATTTAACACCCCAAACACTTTGAATTTTTCATACTTTCGATTGTACTTTATTACCTTTCATGCAGAAAATGATGGGGTATTTATAGGCCCTAATGGCTTCTGAATTGAAGCCAAAAAGTGTCAATTCGCTAGATTTCGAGATACTGGCGGTACCATCGCTATTATCGGATGGTACTACCACCTACATACTGACATTAGGCAGTACCACCGCTCAGTCTAGGCGATATGACCGCCTGACTGAGCTTGGAGATCGAGCTTTGGTGAAACCACCACTTGATAAGGGTGGTACCACTGCTTGACAAGGGTGGTACTACTGCTTGACAGCATTAACTGTCGACGGTACCACCGCCTAGTCTGGGTAGTACCACCACCCAGAACACTTGGGAGACCGAGTCCCAAGCGGTGCCACCACCGATTGTGATTTCATATGCTAAATGGGCTATTCAATTCGGCCCAATTCAACCCTTTTTAGGGCCCAATTGGCCCCTAACTGAGTTAGTGGGATCATCTTTCAATCCTAACTCAACTAAAGTTCTAACAACGATTAAGGCAAGAATTAGTTCGGAATGTCTATTTTGCTCTCGGTGATCCTACAGCGAACTTCTAGGGAGTCTTCCGGCGTGCTTCCGGCGAACTCCTGATGAACTTTCAATGATCTTCCGATGAACACTCGGTAATCTTTCGATTAACTTTCGACCATGAACTCTCGGAAATCTTCCGACGAACTCTTGACGAGCTCTCGATACATCGTCCAAATCTTCGACTCCGACCTATCATTTGCTTTATGCATTGCCATTATCGTAGTTAATCCAGCACACTTATCTCTATACATAGATTAGGTCAAATAATTTACTAATTGATTTCATCATCAAAATCCGAGATTCAACAACATATACTCGAGTTTTTAGTCCGACGTCTATGATAGAAAGTCTAATTCTGGGTATGTGTTTAACTTGAATGGAGGAATAGTATGCTAAAAGAATTCCAAGCAAAATACTACAAATGACTCGACTACAAAGGCAGAGTAAATTACTACAGTAGAGACAACAAAAGAGGGGATCTGGACAAAAAAGTTCATCGCAGACCTTGGAGTCGTATTGGGCAGCAAGGTGCCCATTCTATTATATTACAATAACAAAGGGGTGATTGCATAAGTGAAGAAACCTAGGTCTCATCAGAAGTCTAAGCACGTTCTGAGGACGTTCCACCTGATGAAAGAGACAATTACCTGACGAGATGTAGTAGTATAAAATGTTTCATCCGAAGATAGCATCGCAGATCCACCATCAAAACTAATATCTTAAATTGTCTTTGAGCATCACAAGAGTCTGATGGAGATCAAACACATATATGATTGGCTTTAGGTTAAGTGAAAAATTATTAGTTACACGTGCCTTGTAAGCCAATCATGTGAGTGATGGCACGTGTGACATGACATACACTCTTTTTTGCTTATTATATTATTTGATATTTTATCACTTTATTTTTCTTGTTACATAAATATATTGTGATGTCCATGGATTTATACAATAGGAATCGGATCGTAATGAGATCATAATAATGAGACTGATTCACTTATAAACATGGATCCTAAATAATCCCGGTCACAGGTTACTCAAGAGGGAAATTGAGATAACTAGACAAACTTGTGTACTATATACCCATATATATGATGGAGGCGGTTGGTCTCATAGCTGCTCATGTGGGGACACTAGGGATATAGTGCAAGTGCTCATTGGAGAATGAGTTCACTAATTGATCCACTCATGGAATATTGGATGGTTGATGATGCCTTATTGTCAAACGGTGATTTCGTCATCCTAGTAGTGTATCTAGTCTTTAGACTTAAGGTATTAAGGATGCTCTATATAAGTACTTCACTTTTTGATACTAGACTTTTAGGTGTGAAATTTTTAAATTTAACATAGCTGGTCATTGGGAGTAGCAGCCAACCTTTTGAGGGCAATTAAGTATTGATAGAGGATCATCTACTCTTGGTGTCATGAGAAAAATATCTCATATGTTCTTTCTCAAACAAATCCCTAGCTAAGGTCATTCGGATTGAGAGAAAAAGAGTTCTCTAGGAGAATCCAATTAGAGTGAGACTCGAGTAGAAATTATATGGGCCTAGTAGCACGATGCCCAATATATGATCTTTGGGGCATTAGATGGATGATTGACTATAGATATATAGTAACTGAGGACAAACAATTCTAATGGATTAGATTCCCCTATATTATTTGGGAACTAAGGCATAGTGGCCTAGTACATCTATAGTCGATGAGTCGAGTGAATTATTATGGAGATAATAATTTACTAAGCTAAAAAAAATTTTGATGGGTATGACTCATGGCCAACTCGATATTAGGCTTAGAGGGTAACATACATATGGTAAGTGTTGCGACGAGTAGAGGTTCGTATTTGAGATATCCATTGGAACTCCTATCTTATTGGATATCTAATAAACTCTTAAATTATTGGATCCTATGGATGAGATCCAATTAGAGCCAATAAGAGATTATTGGGTAGAGACCAACTAATCTAATAGGCTTAGAAAGTTGGATAGAGATCTAGGACCAAATATGGCAAGATTCATTAAGGTAAGTTGACAAGGGACCTCTATAAATAGGAGAAAACTAAAGGGTCATGGGCTAGGTTCTTTTTTGCCACCACCTCCTATTTTCCTCTTTCACTCTCCTCCTCAACTTGTAGCCTCTATTTGAGGCATGTGGATAACAAGAAGGCGCAGCCCCTTCTTGATTGCATAGTGCATGCAGCGAGGAGGATTGTGTAATAATTTGAGGAGCGTCTTCACAGTCCTTGCCATTTGGATTACCACTAGAGAGGACAGTTTATCTTTTTCATCCTCTCTTAGAGATCTATAGGTTTTTAGGGATATACAATATCTCTAGGTAACACAATCACCCTAGTATATATAGTTTTTGGTTTTGGGGTTTTTGTGAACCAATCCTTGCACGATGATAAAACCTTATTTTTCTAGAGGAATTCTAGGATTTTATTTTTGTTCTTCCACTGCACATATGATGTCATCCCTGATTTCCCAATAGTGGTATCAGAGCCTGATTGCCAAGGCAAAAAATTGATTTTTAAACTACATGTATTATGATCAAACATATCGAAATTATTTTGCATGATTGCTGTGATTTTTGTCATAGTTTTTGGGATCTGAATTACATGTCTTCTCACTATTAAAAGGTGTTTTAAATTATTAGTGGTCAAATAAGTTATCGCAGAACAATGGGAAAAAGGCAACAATTGTTACTACCTAGCGATTTAGCTGAAGGCTACTTGTAGCCTTAGTCGAGAGCACAACATGCTGCTCTCAGCCTAGCCAAAGGCAGCAAGGAAAAGAATAGCAAGGGGACTCTAGGCCTAGGGGTTGGCAGCCCCTACAGCCAAGTTTCCTCATTGTAGGGGACACCACAAGCAGCTAGGGTTTCCTAACTGCCCAATTGTCCCTAACAGCCAGGACTCCTGGCCGCATAGGGCAAGGTGGCAACTAGGGTTTCCTAACCGCCCATGCTCACCTTGTAACCAAGGTTTCCTAGCTGTAGAGGCAAACTTAGGGGCCAGGGAACCCTAGCCACCCAAGGTAGTCCTATGACCAAGGATTCTTGGTCGTAGGGGTAACCCTAGCGATTAGGGTTACCTCACCGGAAGGGGTACCCTAGGGTAGGGTACCCAAAGGGCTACAAAATAATTAATTAATTATTTTAATTTATTATTATTATTTTTATCTAGTAGTCTTACATGGTAATGTGTACATGTGATGTATGATATAGATGGGTGATCATGGACCATGTGATGTATGTATACTTGAGATGAGATTATTATTATTATTGGAGCATGAGAGCCTCCAATTTTTTCTCATTTATTATTAGGCCTGTGTGCCTATGATTAAGTTATAATTACATAAGGAGGCGTAGCGAGAGCGTCGAAGTGGTAGTGGGACCCACGAGGCCGAGACGGATAATCGCGACGTGTAGAGATATACCGAAATATTGACGAAACTAACAAGGATGAGATGGACGATCATATAGCATAGAGATGTGCCAATACACACATAGATCATGATATGAGTGATTGGGCCTATTGGCTCGGAGTTGATCATAATAGGTTATGTTCCATGATCATCTAGTGTGATTGCTCATGTGATGTGTCATTACTTATATACCTGCTATATATACATATATATATATATATATATATATATATATATATATATATATATATATATATATATATATATATATATTGCATATGATGTAGATATATATTAAATATGTATGTGTGTGATGTGTTATATTAGGAGACTGAATTAAAAACCCCTCTCAATAATATTAAGTCGGTAGACATGAGCCATTTAAATTGACTCACATGGTCTTTCATCATTATAGGAAGAGTTAGTCGAGTCCCTCAAAGGCTCTCCTATATTGCAATTCGAGGACTTGCCTACGACATAGAGATGTCATTGGTGACTTAAAGACATGGTATACTTGGTCAAGTCCCTCGAGAGTATATCATTAAATCAGACTCATCTTGTAATGATAGTGATGACTTAACTGGATATCATAGTTAGTCAAATCCATAAAGACTATGATGGTTCAGAGGCCGAATAGGATGGGAATCACGAGTTGTGATCAACAAGAGTTGCCTACCTTTTGGGTTTTGTCTAATTGGTCGAGTCTCTCGAGGTTATATTGAGACACCAATTAGATCTCGTTCCTCACTAGAAATCTGCTAGAGAGTTTTGATTCACACACCCGGGGGAGTTATGTATTTCATGAGAAAATAGTCGGAGTAGATTAAGATAGAAGACTATATCTTAGTTGTTTACTTTTTGTAAAGTCTACATGTTATTTATTTTTGCTATATGTTTGTTTTCAAAAAATATCACTTTCAAATCACTTACATGACATACTTAATATCAACCACCTCATTGATCCAAATTACACGGATTGGCTCTGCAACTTGAGAATCGTTCTCATGGTAGAGAAATTCACATACGTCCTTGATACAGTGATACCTACACCCGAGGAAGGGACAAGAGAGGATGAGATCACTCACTACGTGAAGTACATAGATGACTCCACTCTTAGTTTTATATGTTGGACTTCATGGCTCATGAGTTATAGAGATAGTATGAAAAGATGAATGTCATATCTATTCTACTACATATTTGAAAACTATTTGAGAAATAAGGAAGTACTCAACAATATCATATATCCAACAGTATCTTTCATACTAGGATGATTGAGGGGACACTAGTTCTGAAATATATCCTAAAAATGATTGAGTGGATAGAGAAATTTACAAGTCTAGAAATGGTCTAAGAGGATAACTTGTATGTGGATCTTATGTTTTATTCCCTACCAAATTCCTTTTCTCAGTTATAATGAATTTTAATATGAACAAGCTTGAGTTAACTCTCCTTGAGCTCCTCAATATGTTGAGGGATGTAGAGAGCACTATCAAGAAAGAGAAGCCATTTATCTATACTAGTAAGACCATAAAGAAAAGAAAGGTAGAAAAATCCCTTAAGAAGGGCAAGGGCAAGGGTAGATCGAGTAAAGCAAAGGTTGCCAAGAAGAACCCAATAAAGAACAAAGGCCAGTACTTCCACTATGACAATAATGGGCATTAGAAAAGGAACTACAAAGAGTACCTTGTAGAGAAGGCGAAACAAATGATTAGAGAAGCTTCAGGTATATTGATAATCAGTCTCCATTTGTCAAACTCTCTTATGATAACACATAGGTATTAGATACTGAAAGTGCTTATCACATATGCAATTCATTGTAGGTTCTAACAAGACCTAGTAGATTGACGAGAGATAAGATGGAGCTCAAAATGGACAATTGAGCAAAAATTTCTCTAGTGGCTATTGGTGAGGTCACCCTACATCTGCTTAGTAGAACTATTATTATATTAGATGTATGCTATTTTATTCCTTCTATTATCAAAAATATTATTTTCATTTCATGATTGACAATTTATAGATATAAATTAATTTATAAGAATAATAGTTGTTCAATATTATTAGATGATAAGATTATAAAGAGGGGAACATTGCATAGTGGTTTATTTATGCTAGACACTGCTCCACATATCATGAATATAAGTGTATCCAAGAGAAATGAGATGAGGTGAACAATGCTTACCTATGACATTATAGGCTAGATCATATCCATGATTGAAGGATTTAAAAGTTGCTAAAGGATGGATACATATATCCATTCGACCATGAGTCATATGGAACTTGCGAGTCTTGCCTTCATGAAAAATAGAGCAACTCTCCATTTAATGAAATTAGAGAGAGAGTCATTGAGTTGCTGGAACTCATACATAGTGATGTATATGGTCCCATATCAACTCATGTCATAGGTGGTTACTCCTACTTCAGTACTTTTACTAATGATTTCTCAATATATGGACATGTGCACTTAATAAAGTATAAGTCCGAGGCCTTCAAGAAATTCATAGAGTATAAGAATGAAGTAGAGAACTAAACTGGAAAGAGTATTAAGACTCTTCAATCAAATCAAGGAGGTGAGTATTTGAGTACAGAGTTCACCTAATTCTTCAAGGACCAAGGGATTCTATCCCAATGGTCACCTCCTTATATACATCAACTCAATGGTATATCTGAAAGGAGGAACCGCACATTGTTAAATATAGTGTGGTCCATGTTGAGTTTCACCAACCTACCTATCTTATTCTGGGGATATGCCCTAGAGACTATAGCCTACCTTTTAAACATAATTCCAACTAAATCGGTAGTGTCTAAATTATATGAGATATGGAAAGGGAAGAAACCCAATCTTAAGATTGTTAAGATTTGGGGCTGTTCTACCCACGTTAAAAGACATAACCCTGATAAGTTAGAATCTAGGATGGAGCAGTGCAAGTTCATGTGATACCCCAAAGAAACTTATGGGTATTATTTCTATCACTTTGAGGACTAAAAGAGCTTTGTAATTAAGAGATCAAAGTTTCTTGAGAAGGAACACATTCTTGGCGGAGGTAATAGGAGTATGATAGAGTTGAGAAAGATTTGAGAACTTGGCTCAAACATTGCTCCAAAACTTGAGTTTGTTTAGGTACCTAGCACACAAGTTCTAATTTTATGTAGGTCCGGTAGAGTATCCCATCCTCTTGAGAGATGTGGGATATATTAGAGGACGGGATATTGAGGATATTGATCTTTAGACCTATGAGGAGGCTATTAGGAGTATAGACTCCGGGAAGTGGCAAGAAGCCATGAATTCTGAGATTAATTCTATGTACTCTAATATAGTTTAGAACCTAGTTGATGCACTAGAGAGTATTGTACCCATTGGTTGCAAATGAATCTTCAAGAAGAAGATCAGAGTAGAAGGAAAGGTGGAGACTATTGAATCTTAGATTTTGATGATGAAATCAATTGACAGTATTTATAATTTAATATGTATTTTGATTGACGCAGGATGCTTCGATCAGGGAGAGATAATTAAAGAAGGAAGAATCATGTTGGGCCGGAGAAAAACATGTCAGAAGATTGGACATCATGCTGAAGGATCGGTCGATATATCGATAGAAGGCTTCGGGCCATGGATTCGGGCATTAGGCTAAGAAGAACCGATATTGTGCTAAGGATATCAGAGTTACGGAGGTCAATTGGCCAATTGGGCAAAAGACCGCAAGAGAGGATGATGCGTCAAAAAATTGGACGAAGCGTCGATAGGCCAATGACATACCGGACAACATGATTCTTGCTTAGTAATAATTATCTAGATTGAAGTGTATTTTTATGTGTGCAGGATTAACTATGATAGCAAGAAATAAAGCAAAATAAAGTCCCGGAGTCAAGAACGTGATTTCGTTGGGAGTTCGAGAGTTCATCAGAAGTCCAGACATTCATCCAAAGTTATGCCGAAATTGACTGAGAAGTCCTAGAGCTTGCCAAAGAAGCTCATCGGAACTCACCAAGAAGATCGTCGTCAAGTCCAGGAGCTTGTCGGGAATCCGCTAGAATATTGCCGAGAGATCGTCGGAAGTTCACAAAAGATCATTGAAAGCTCGCAAGAAAAAACCGGACTTATTTTGCTTAAAATAAGTCTTAAGAATCGTAGTTAGCACATAATTGGAGTGTGATTTGGGAGGTAATCTCATCAACTCTATTAGGGTCCAATTGGGCCTAAAGTTAGGCTAGTTTGGGTCAGATTCAATGCCCAACTAGGATGTTGAAAGCCTAGTTGGCGGTGGCACCGCTTGCGAAATAGCACCCCAAGAATTCTAGGAGGTGATATTGCCGACAGTGAATGCTGCCAGCAGTAGGACTTCCCTTGTCAAGTGATGGTACCACCTAGTGGCAGATCAAGCGACGGTAATACCACCTAATAACGACGGTGGTACCGCCAGTACCCAGGAAACCTAGGATGAAACCTTTTTAGGCTCCAAGTTTGAATCAACTTGGAGCCTATAAATACCCCTCTCATCCCTGGTTAACTAACACAAGCACATAAAGTTTAAAAGTGAGAAAACACTATAGAAATCTCTTGAGAAATCCCCTCCTCTAGCTTAAACTTAGAATTATGTTTAGGGTGTTGAATCTCGGATTTTGATGATAAAATCAATTAATGGGTTATTTGATCTAATCCATATTATTGAGTTAAGTGTGCAAGATTAACTACGATAACCAGAAAACACAAAGCGAGAATGCCGGAGTCAAGTTCGATGGACGTTTAAGAGTCCGAAGAATCGTCGGAGATGCTGCCAGAACCAACCGAGAAGAAATCGGGAACCTGTCGGAATTTTCGTAAGTTCGCCGAAGAGATCGTCGGAGGTTCACGGAGATCACCGAGAAGGCTCGGCTACTCATTAAAGTCATCACAAGTTCGGGAGCTTGCTAGAAGCCTGTCGGCAGAAAGTTCGTCGGAAAGCTCGCCAGAACAAGACTCGACGTTCGCGGTTGAAAATTTGCTTAGGACGTGTTTTGGTTATGTAGTCCACTTGTAATTAGGATTAGGATTAAGAGATAATCCTATATCCTGGTTAGGGGCCAACTGGGCCCAAAGTCAGAGTTGGTTTAGGCTAAAAATTAAGTTAAACCAGCGAACTAGAGAGCCAAGATTGAAGCCCAACTAGTGGCTGAAAACACTGTAGTCGGGCTGAAAACACTGTAGGCGGTGGCACCGCCTAGCTGGGCGGTGACACCTCCTTGGCTGGGCGGTTGCACCGCCCAGCACCTGAGCGCTGGGCGGTGGCACCGCCTGGCTGGGCGGTGGAACCGCCAGCACCGGGAACCCTAAGAGAATTCAAATTTTGGAGCCCAAAATTTGAATCCTCTTGAGGCCTATAAATACCCCTCAAATCTCAGCTGAGGTTACAACTTTTGAGAAGCATTTTGATTGAGAGAAAAATCTTAGAAAGTCTTAGCAAGTCTTGTTTTCAATTTGCTAGAGAGTTCTCCTCCTTCTTTCTTATTGAAAATTTGTAAGAGGTTGAGCTGCTTGTAAAAGGTTGTAAGAGGGGTGTTTACCCTTCCATTTCAAGAGACTTGCTAGTGGAAGGTGGGAGCCTCATCGAAGAGGGGCCTCGCAAGTGGAGTAGGTCATTTGACCGAACCACTCTAAAAATCGGCGTAATCTCTGGTTTGCTTTTTATTATTGTCATTTACATTACTGCAAATCTTCTTACTGCTTTAGTTCCTTATTACTCTTGCTGCGCAACTTCAAGAATACACCTTCAAGTTAAATTTCTCAAGTTTCGTTCTTAACGTACGAAAGATTTTGATTAAAATCGAAGTTTTAATCCGCTGCACTAATTCACCCCCCCCCTCTTAGTGCCGCTCCGATCCTAACAAGTGGTATCAGAGCGAGGTTATCTCTCATATTTGGTTTAATACCCAAGAGAGATGGCTTACTCCGGCATGCAAGAGAGCTATTCTATTGCACGACCACCTTTGTTTAATGGGTCGGATTACACATATTGGAAGACTCGCATGAGAATCTTCCTCATTTCTATGGACTTTGAGCTTTGGTCTATTGTCGAGAATGGATTTCAAAAATCTTCTCTTCCGATGAGCGAATGGGATGAATCGGAGAAGAAGGTTTTTGCTTTAAATGCAAAGGCTATGAATGCCTTGTTTTGTGCACTAGACAAAAACGAATTTAATCGTGTTTCAATGTGTGATTCGGCTTTTGATATTTGGAGAACTCTTGAGGTCACTCATGAAGGCACTAGCCGAGTGAAAGAGTCCAAAATCAACATCCTTGTGCACTCTTACGAACTTTTCCGAATGAAACCAAGTGAGTCCATCGGAGACATGTACACCCGGTTTACGGATGTCATCAATGGACTCAAAGCTCTTGGTAAAGATTTTACTAACTTTGAACTAGTAACTAAAATCTTAAGATCCCTCCCTAAAAGTTGGGATCCAAAAGTTACGGCCATTCAAGAGGCCAAAGACCTTAAAGCATTCCCTCTTGAAGAACTCATTGGGTCTCTAATAACCTACGAAATGACATGTCAAGCTCATGACGAACTCGAGAACCCCCTTCCAAAGAACAGGAAGGATATGACACTCAAATCACAAGAAGACCACTTGAAAGGAACATCAAGTGATGAGGACAGTGATAATGACATTGCACTTTTGACTTAAAAGTTTAAAAAATATTTAAGAAAGAACAGATTTAAAAATAATACAAAAAATAAATTTGAACAAAAGAAGGACCAAGTGATTTGCTATGAATGCAAAAAACCAGGACACTATAAGAACGATTGTCCTCAAGCCAAAAAAAGAACATCAAAGAAGAAGGCATTCAAGGCAACGTGGGATGATTCAAGCGCATCCGAAGAAGAGGAGTCCAACACCGAGCAAGTTGCTCATTACGCGCTAATGGCGTTAGGAGAAGAGGTATGTGATTTATTTAATGAAGACTTATCTTTTGAAGAACTATCTATCGCATTTCATGAATTATTTGATGAATGTAGAACTGTTAGCAAGAAGTTAAGTATCTTAAAGAAAGAGCATGCTTTGCTACAAGATAAGTTTGATAGTCTTCAAACTCCTCCATGCTCTAAGTGTGAGCACTTAGAAGCAATAAAAAATGAAAATTTGCTTCTTAAGGAAACCTTAAACAAGTTTAAGGTTGGTAGCAAAGGATTAGATATGATCCTTGCACACAAGGGTCACATCGCAAATAGAAATGGAATTGGATTTGTAAAAGGATTACATCAAAATCCTACCACTTTCATAAAAGGACCTACATTACATGTTTCCTCTTATATGGAATGCAACTTTTGTTTCAAATCCGGACACATTGCCTACAAATGCCCATTTAGGAAAATTAGTTAACAAAAATTAATATGGGTTCCTAAAGGAACTATAAAGAATTCAATCATAAATAACAAAGTTAGTGGGTCAATTTTTGAGGCACCCAAAATCAAATGGGTACCTAAAAATCATCCTCTTTTGTAGACAAACCCACAAGCTAGGAGCAAGAGATGGTATCTCGATAGTGGATGCTCAAGACATATGACTGGAGATCCATCTCATTTCTCTATGCTCACTAGCAAAGAAGAAGGGTACGTTACCTTCGGAGACAACAACAAGGGCAAAATCATTGGCAAGGGAACTATTGGTAACAAATTTAATTTTTCCATTGATGATGTCTTACTAGTTGATGGATTGAAACATAATCTCTTGAGTATTAGTCAACTATGCGATAAAGGTTACATCGTTAGATTTGAATCAAATATGTGCATTATTGAAAAACCAAATCATAACATGACTATGATTGCTTTAAAACAAAATAATGTCTATACCATCAATCTTGATGAACTAAGTAATGAAATGTGCTTCTCCGCCGTAAATGATAATGCTTGGCTTTGGCATAGGAGATTAGGCCATGCAAGCATGAAAACAATATCTAAGATCTCATCTCAAGAATTAGTACGAGGAATTCCAAATATAAAGTTTATTAAGGACAAAGTATGCGATGCATGTCAACTAGGCAAACAAATAAAAACAAGCTTCAAACCAAAAAATCAAATTAGCACTACTAGACCATTACAATTGATCCATTTGGACTTATTTGGACCAATTGATACAACAAGTCTAGGTGGAAGCAAATATGCTTTTGTGATTGTGGATGACTACTCAAGATACACTTGGACCTATTTCTTAGCTCACAAAAGTGATTGCTTCAAGTGTTTCTCTAAATTTTGTAAACTCACTCAAAACGAAAAAGGCTTCATGATTTCATCAATTCGGAGTGATCACGGTGGTGAATTCCAAAATCGTGAATTTCAAAATTTTTGCGAAAGTAATGGGTACAATCACAACTTCTCAACTCCAAGAAATCCTCAACAAAATGGAGTAGTTGAAAGGAAAAATAGAAACCTACAAGAAATGGCAAGAACTATGTTGAATGAACATAGTTTACCTAAGTACTTTTGGGCCGAAGCCGTAAATACAGCTTGCTACATCATGAATAGAGTTCTAATAAGACCATCCTTATCCAAAACTCCCTATGAATTATGGAATAACAAAAAACCAAACATCTCCTATTTTAAAGTTTTTGGTTGTAAATGCTTTATTTTAAATGAAAGGGATGCTTTAGGAAAATTTGATGCTAAATCCGATGAAGGCATCTTTCTTGGTTACTCTTCCGTTTCTAAAGCTTTTCGGGTTTTTAATAAAAGAACTTTAGTAATTGAAGAGTCTATTCATGTAGTTTTTAATGAAACTTTCGATTTAAAGAAAAATGATTTTGATGATGATCTTGGTTTTGATAATTTGAATTTAAATGAACCCTCTCCTCAAAATAGCCATTTGAATGCATCTTCTTCCGAAATTTCTTTACCAAAAGAATGGAAGTATGTAGATGCTCATCCAAAAGAGCAAATTATAGGAGATACATCAAAAGGGGTTCAAACTCGTTCTTCTTTCAAAAATTTCTGTGCTAATGCCGCTTTCCTTTCTCAAATTGAACCTAAATGCATTGATGAAGCCTTAAAAGATGATTTTTGGATCATTGCAATGCAAGAAGAATTGAACCAATTTGAGAGGAATGAGATATGGAAGCTTGTTCCTAGACCAAGTGACCACTTAGTCATAGGTACTAAGTGGGTCTTTAGAAACAAGCAAGACGAAAATGGTATCGTGGTTAGAAACAAGGCTAGATTAGTGGCCAAAGGTTTCAACCAAGAAGAAGGTATCGATTACGAAGAAACCTTCGCTCCCGTGGCTCGATTAGAAGCCATAAGGATGCTCCTTGCCTATGCTAGTAGTAATAATTTTAAACTATTTCAAATGGATGTTAAAAGTGCTTTCTTGAATGGCTTTATTTCCGAAGAAGTATTTGTCGAACAACCTCCTGGATTTGAAAATTCTCTTCTTCCTAATCATGTATTCAAATTGACTAAAGCTCTCTATGGCTTAAAACAAGCTCCTAGAGCTTGGTATGAAAGGCTTAGTTCTTTTCTTATTTTAAATAATTTTACCAAAGGCAAGGTTGATACTACATTGTTTATTAAACATTTTGAAAATAATTTTCTTATTGTGCAAATTTATGTTGACGATATTGTGTTTGGCTCTTCGGATGAATCACTATGTGAATCATTTGCCAAATGTATGAGTCTTGAATTTGAAATGAGTTTAATGGGTGAATTAACTTTCTTTTTGGGATTACAAATCAAACAACTTAGTGATGGTATATTTCTTAACCAATCCAAATATACATTAGAATTGTTAAAACGATTTAACATGGATAGTTCAAAAGCAATAAACACCCCTATGAGTACTGCGACTAAGTTAGATATGGATGAAAATGGTGAAAGTTTCGATCAAAAAACATATAGGGGAATGATAGGTAGTCTACTCTACCTCACTGCGACTAGACCGGATATTATGTTTAGTGTAGGACTTTGCGCTAGGTTTCAATCTAATCCTAAATTATGTCATCTTAAGAGTGTTAAAAGAATATTTAGATATCTTAAAGGAACTCCAAATTTAGGATTGTGGTATCCAAAATCTAAAAAATTCGATCTAATAGCTTATGCAGATGCCGATTTTGGCGGATGCAGGATAGATAGAAAAAGTACATCCGGAACATGCCAATTTTTAGGACATGCACTTGTTTCTTGGACTTCCAAGAAACAAAATTCAGTTGCACTATCTACGACAGAAGCCGAATACATAGCTGCAAGTGCATGTTGTGCACAAGTCATTTGGATGAAAAATACATTAGAAGACTATGGAATTCACTTTAAAAATATTCCCATAAAATGTGATAATACTAGTGCCATATGTCTTACTAAAAATCCAATTCAGCATTCTAGAACTAAGCACATCGACGTTAGGCATCATTTCATACGCGATCATGTCCTTAACAATAATGTTGTTCTAGAATTCATTGACACAAAGCATCAATTAGCAGATATATTCACAAAAGCCTTGAATGAAGACCAATTTGAATTCATTAGAAGGGAATTAGGTATGTTAAATTGTCCCTAAACAATAAACTTGTTTGATTGGATTTTCCGTAAAGTTTTTCATCTTCTTTCCATCTCTCATTCTCCTTCAAATTCCATATGACATGTTGTGAAATCTCGAAATCGACTTTGATGACTTGATTATGAATTTCAAGTTAGCGATTTGATTTAAATAAGTTTTATCTAAATCATAATCTTGATCTTGCAAAATTGGAATCACAAATAATATCTTTTGGCATTCATGAATTGATACTTACAAATATGAAAGTATTGGCATTCATGACTTGAATTTGATTGAAACATTGTATGCTTAAATTAATCATTCTCCTATGTTTCAAAAATTCTTTAAATGCCTTATGTGATGATTAAAAAGTAATGTTGAGATTTTCATTAATTTGGATTTGAATGAGTTTGTATTGGAATTATGATCTTGACTTCGTGAAATTACTACTTGAATTTTTTTTTATCCCAATCTCTCTTTTATATACATCTACAATTTCTGTTATTCATAGAAAGAAGAGATTAGATAATATGAATGCATGCTGAATTTTCCTCTAAAATGAACTCTGCGTAAATATTTTGCATACTTAATTTTCAATGATAAAATCGTTGTATGACAAAATATGTGCTTCAAGTCTCATTTTCCTTTTTGTTGATGACAAAGGGGGAGAAAAGTGATGACTTATATCATTCTTAATAGCATGACAAAATATGAATTGCAAAATCCTTGAGAAAAGTGATCGATCGATGATTATCTTATATGCCTTGCAAAATCCTTGAAAATATCGTAAGATTGATTGATCATATTGAATGCATGTCTAAAATGTATAATCATGCAATTCAAGTTGAAAATCTTTATCTCTTGTCATAGTAAAATTTGTCTCTTATCTTTTGACTTGAAAAAGATTTTTATCAAAGTTTCGCATTTACATTATGCTTAATGAGAATAACGATAAGTTCTACGGTTAGAGCTTATTGGTTTATACTTGAATTCAATGATGAAATTCAAGTGTTTTATCTTCTCATAATATGGCATTTAGATAGGGGGAGTTACGTTTAACTCCGTCATCAATTGATTGTCATCATCAAAAAGGGGGAGATTGTTGAATCTCGGATTTTGATGATAAAATCAATTAATGGGTTATTTGATCTAATCCATATTATTGAGTTAAGTGTGCAGGATTAACTACGATAACCAGAAAACACAAAGCGAGAATACCGGAGTCAAGTTCGATGGACGTTTAACAGTCCGAAGAATCGTCGGAGATGCTGCCAGAACCAACCGAGAAGAAATCGGGAACCTGTCGGAATTTTCGTAAGTTCGCCGAAGAGATCGTCGGAGGTTCACGGAGATCACCGAGAAGGCTCGGCTACTCATTAAAGTCATCACAAGTTCGGGAGCTTGCTAGAAGCCCGTCGGCAGAAAGTTCGTCGGAAAGCTCGCTAGAACAAGACTCGACGTTCGCGGTTGACAATTTGCTTAGGACGTGTTTTGGTTATGTAGTCCACTTGTAATTAGGATTAGGATTAAGAGATAATCCTATATCCTAGTTAGGGGCCAACTGGGCCCAAAGTCAGAGTTGGTTTAGGCTAAAAATTAAGCTAAACCAGCGAACTAGAGAGCCAAGATTGAAGCCCAACTAGTGGCTGAAAACACTGTAGTCGGGCTGAAAACACTGTAGGCGGTGGCACCGCCTAGCTGGGCGGTGACACCTCCTTGGTTGGGCGGTGGCACCGCCTGGCTGGGCGGTGGAACCGCCAGCACCGGGAACCCTAAGAGAATTCAAATTTTGGAGCCCAAAATTTGAATCCTCTTGAGGCCTATAAATACCCCTCAAATCTCAGCTGAGGTTACAACTTTTGAGAAGCATTTTGATTGAGAGAAAAATCTTAGAAAGTCTTAGCAAGTCTTGTTTTCAATTTGCTAGAGAGTTCTCCTCCTTCTTTCTTATTGAAAATTTGTAAGAGGTTGAGCTGCTTGTAAAAGGTTGTAAGAGGGGTGTTTACCCTTCCATTTCAAGAGACTTGCTAGTGGAAGGTGGGAGCCTCATCGAAGAGGGGCCTCGCAAGTGGAGTAGGTCATTTGACCGAACCACTCTAAAAATCGGCGTAATCTCTGGTTTGCTTTTTATTATTATCATTTACATTACTGCAAATCTTCTTACTGCTTTAGTTCCTTATTACTCTTGCTGCGCAACTTCAAGAATACGCCTTCAAGTTAAATTTCTCAAGTTTCGTTCTTAATGTACGAAAGATTTTGATTAAAATCGAAGTTTTAATCCGCTGCACTAATTCACCCCCCCCCTCTTAGTGCCGCTCCGATCCTAACATAGGGAAGAGTGTGTTCTTGTAAAGGTTGTCTCCTAAACCTGTGAAAACGAGAAAAGGGGTGTAAGAAGGAGGTTGATCTTCACCTATTAAAGGAAGATCGATAGTGGATGCCGATGGCCTCGATGGAAGAGGAATCGACGGAGAGGATGTAGGTCACAATGACTGAACCACTATAAAAATCCAGTTTGCCTTTTCTTTTATGTAATTTATCTTACTGCAAACCTCCTTATTTGCTTACTACTTTCAATATATTTACGAATATGGTTTCAAGTTAACATCTTTCAAAATCGGTTTTCAACGTACGAAGAATTTTTCAAAATTAACGTTTTTACCGCTGCACTAATTCACCCCCCCCCCCCCTTCTTATCGCCGACTCATTCCTAACAGTTGGTATCAGAGTCTCATGATTTCTTATTTAGTTTAACACCCAAGAGAAATGGCTCTTTTCAACTTTCAAAAGGGTCACTCTCTCATTCATCCTCTCTTGTTCAATGGGATGGACTACACATATTGGAAAACTCGAATGAGAGTTTTCTTGCTTTCTTTGGATTTGAACTTATGGAATATTGTCGAAAGCAGTTTTCGAAGGTCTTCTTTTCCAATGAACCATTGGAATGATTTGGAGAAGAAGACTTCCTTAAATGCTAGAGCTACGAATGCTCTATTTTGCGCTTTGGATAAAACTAAGTTTAATCAGGTTTCTACTTGCGAAATGACTTTCGACATTTGGCACATTCTTGAAACCACACAAAAAGGCACTAGTAGATTAAAAGTTTTGAAGATTAATCTTTTAATGCATGATTTCGACTTGTTTCATATGAAACCAAGCAAAACCGTTGTTAACATGAACAACCGTTTTATGAATATCGTCAATGGTTTAAAAGCACTTAGTAGAAGTTTTTTAGATTTTGAACTTGTAAACAAAATTTTACGTTCTCTTAATAAGAGTTGGAATCCGAAAGTAACCGTAATACAAGAGGCAAAAGATCTTAATAATTTTTCACTTGAAGAACTAATTGGGTCTTTAATGACCTACGAAATGAATAATGTGGCACAAAATAAACTTGAGAATAACCTTCCAAAGAACATGAAGGATTTCAGACTTAAAACATTGAAGACCACTCGAGCATAAGCTCAAGTGATAATGAACATGAACTCCTCACTATGAAATTTAAAAAGTTTATGAAATAAAAATTAAAGAACAAAAAGAACGCAACTACTTACTATGAATACAAGAAGAGGGAAGCACTTTGGAATGAATTAAGCTCATCGTGTGACGAGGAGGAAAACGATGAAGAAGAAACGATGAACTTTGCTTTGGTGACTCTCGACAATGAGGTAAACAACTCAAACGAAACTCCTTTAATTTATTTCAAAATTACATAATAATTTTCATGAGTTATTTTTAAATTAGTTTTTTTTAAAAAAAAATTTTAAATTGCATGTTTAATGATGTAATAAAAATGCTAGAAAATAGGGATCATACTAGTAATTTTGAAAATGATCAGGTTTTATGATAGATGAACAAAATGTTAGACTTAAATCTAATACTTAAGATTGCTAGTTATAGGTGCCCAACAAGCCAATCACGTGAGTGATGGCACGTGTGACTTGATACAGAATCTTTTTGCTTATTATATTTTGGCATATATCACTTTATAACTATTGCATAAATGCATACATATATTGTGATGTCCTTGGATTTGTGCAATGGGAATCGGATCGTGATGAGATCACGATAATGAGATCGATTCACCTTTAAACACATATCCTAAATAATCTCGGTCATAGGTTACTCGAGAGGGACATCGTGATAACCGGATAGACTGGTGTGCTGCATACCCGTTCATATGATGGATGCAGCTGGTCTCATAGCTGCTCGTGTAGGGACACTAGGGATACAGTACAGGTGCTTATTGGAGAATGAGTTCACTGATTGATCCGCTTAAGGAATGCTGGATGGTTGATGATGCCTTATTGTCAAACAGTGATTCCGTAGTCCTAGTGGTATATCTGGTCCTTAGACTTGAGACACCAAGGATGCCCTGTATGAGTGCTCCACTCTTTGATACCAGACTTATAGGTTTGGCTGTCCCCAGATCTAGTACAGTTGGTCATTGGGAGTGGTAGTCGACCTTACGAGGGCTATTGAGTGTCGATAGAGGATCATCCACTCTCGGCGTCATGAGAGGAATATCCTATGTGTTCTTGCTCAGACAAATCCCTGGCCAGGGTCATTCGGGTTGAGAGAGAAAAAGTTCTCCGGGAGAATCCGATTAGAGCGAGACTCAAGTAGAAACCGTATGGGTCTGACAGCACCATGCTCGACATACGGTCTCTGGGATATTAGATGGATGAGGGACTATAGTATATGGTAACTGAGGACAGACAGGTCCAATGGATTGGATTCCCCTGTATCGTCTGGGGACTACGGCGTAGTGGCCTAGTACGTCCGTAGTCGATGAGTCGAGTGAATTATTACAGAGATAATAATTCACTGAGTTAGAAGGAGTTCTGATAGGTATGACTCACGACCAGCTCGATATTGGGCCTAGAGGGTCACACACATATGGTAGGCATTGCGATGAGTAGAGGTTCGGATATGAGATATCCGACGGAGCCCTTGTCTTATTGGATGCAGATCCAATACCCACTAGGGAAGGACCCATTAGGGTTTGACACGGGATCTCTATAAATAGGAGGGATTCACAGCCTCATAGGCCAAAGTCTTTGCTTGCCTTTCCTATTCTCCTCTCCCTCTCCACCTCAGAGTAGGCCTGGAGTTTTGAGGAGCGTCGTCGCAACCCTGCTGTGTGGATCACCGCTAGAGAGGAGGACGCTTGACCTCCTTCACCCTCTCCTAAGCATCTGCATGGAAACAGGGATATACGATCTCCCGAGGTAACACAATCTCTATATGCAGTTTTATGTTTCGCGGATTTTTTGCACCAATCTTCGCACAACGACGAACATCTTTTTGGGAATCGGGGATTTTGTTTTCTTGTTCTTCCGCTGCGCATGTGATGTCGCCCCCATTGATTTCCCAACAGTGGTATCAGAGCCAGGTTGTTCGTGCGAATGATTGGTTTTGAACTACGTGTGTTGTGATTAGGAAGAATTTTGACGTCAAAATCGTTGACGCAAAAGCGAGGAAGGGCAGCAACTGTTGCTGCCCTCGATCTGCATGCCTGCAGCCACCCGCAGCGGCAGCCGCAGCCGTAGCCGCAGCCAGGCAGCACAGCGCCGGCGCATGCACAAGCGCTGTGCCTGCAGTAGCCGGCCGGCGGTCTGCTTGCAGTAGGCGCCTGCGGCCACTGAGCCCGTGGGCAGAGGCACCGCGGGGCAGCAGCGCGGGCTGAGGCACCGCAGGGCAGCGGCGCCTGTGGCCGCTGCTCCCACGGGCAAAAACGCCCGCGGGGGCGCCCACCTGCAGCGGCAACGCCGCCAATGGGCGTGCTGCCCGCAGGCGAGGGCAGCGCCCCGACCCTCGCCGCACAGGCCGCCGCCGGCAGGGTGGCGGCGGCGGCAGCAGCGAAAGGGAGAGAGGACATTAGGGTTTTCTGGGCAAAAGATAGTTTTGCCCCTCGGAATTTGAGGAATTCCAGTTTCTGTCTTTTGTCCAAATTACGAAAATACCCTTAGCAATTGAGAAATTCCCTATATGTCCTTGATTTCAGAAAAATATTAATTAATTAAAAGGTTTAGTTGATTATTATTTTTACTATTATCTAGTAGTCCTACATGATGATGATTATTTATACATGTGATGTATGATGTGTGGACGGATGATCATGGACCGTGTGATGTGTGTACTTGTGATTATTATTATTGAGGTCTACGAACCTCTATTATATTTCTCGTTTATTGTCGGGCCTACGTGCCTATGATTAAGTTATAATCACATGAGGAGGCGCAGCGGGAGCGTGGATGCGATAGCGGGACCCACGAGACGGACGATCGTGATGCATGGAGATGCATCAAGATGTCGATAGAACCGACGAGGACGAGATAGACAATCACAGGGCATAGAGATGCACCGTTGCACACATAGATCTTGATGTGAGTGATTAGGCCTACTGGCTCGGGCCTAATCATATTAGGTTGTGGTCCATGATCATCTGATGTGATTGCTTATACACATACTAGATATGTATATATATTTGCATGCGATGTAGATATATATTAAATATGTATATGTGTGACATGTCATATTAGGAGACCAAATTATAAAAACATCTCTCGATAATATTAAGTCGGTAAACGTGAGGTAATTAGATTGACCCACGTGGCCTTCCATCGTTATGAGTAGGAACCGATTCCCGGTGTAGGTTGAGTTGGTCGAGTCCCTCGAGACTCACCTATATCGCGATTCGCTATCTTGCTTACGACATAGAGATGTCACCGGTGACCTAAGGGCATGGTATGCTTGGTCGAGTCCCTCAAGGGTATATCATCAAATCAGACTCATCTTGTAACGAAGGTGTTGACTTAACCGAGCATCATGGTTGGTCGAGTCCCTCGAGACCATGGTGATTCGGAGGCCGAACAGGACGGGAATCACAAGGAGTTGTGATCGGCAAGAGTTGCCTACCTTTTAGGCTTAGTGTGATTGGTCGAGTCCCTCGAGGTTACACTAAGACGCTGATTGGATCCTGATCCCCACTAGAAGTCTGCCGGAGACTTCCGTTTTACGTGCTGAGGGTGTCGCGTGACTCGATAGTAAAATAGTGGGAGCATATTAAGATAGAAGTCCATATCTTGATAGTTTATTTCTTGCAAAATCTGTATGTTATTCATTTCTGCTACATCTTTATTTTCAGAAAATGTCGCTTTCAAATCCCTTACGTGGCATACTTGATGTCAACCGCCTCACTGGTCCAAATTATACGGATTGGCTCCGTAACTTGAGAATTGTTCTCACAGCGGAGAAAATCGTGTACGTCCTTGATACAGTGATACCTACACCCGAAGAAGGGGCAAACGAGGATGAGATCGCTCGCTACGTGAAGTACATTGATGACTCCACTCTTGCTCAGTGCTATATGTTGGGCTCTATGACTCCTGAGTTACAGAGACAACATGAAAAGATGGATGCCAGATCCATTCTCCTACATGTTCGCAAATTGTTTGAGGAACAGGGAAGGACTCAACGATATGAGATATCCAAGAGCCTTTTCCGCGCTAGGATGATTGAGGGGACACCGGTTCAGAACCATGTCCTAAAGATGATTGAGTGGATAGAGAAACTCACAGGTCTAGAATGATCCTAGAGGATAACTTGTGTGTGGACATTGTGCTTCAGTCCCTACCAGATTCCTTTTCACAGTTCATAATGAATTTTAATATGAACAAGCTTGAGGTGACTCTCCCAGAGCTCCTCAATATGTTGAGGGAGGTAGAGAGTACTATTAAGAAAGAGAAGCCAGTTCTCTACACTGGTGAGACCAGAAAGAAAAGGAAAGCAGAAAGGTCCCTTAAGAAGGGAAAGGGCAAGGGCAGACCAGGTAAAGCAAAAGTTGCTAAGAAAGACCCAGTAAAGGACAAAGGCCAATGCTTCCACTGTGGTAAAGATGGGCACTGGAAGAGGAACTGCAAAGAGTACCTTGCAAAAAGGGCGAAACAAAAGCTTGATGAAGCTTCAGGTACATTCATGATTAGTCTCCATTTGTCAGACTCTTATGATAACATATGGGTATTGGATACCGGTAGTGCTTATCATATATGCAATTCATTGCAGGTTCTGGCAAGGCCTAGGAGACTAGAGAGAGGCGAGATGGACCTCAAGATGGTTAATGGAGCAAAAGTTGCTGTATTAGCTGTTGGCGAGGTCTCCCTACATCTGCCTAGTGGAGCTTTTATTGCATTAGATGCATGTTATTTTGTTCCTTCTATTATCAAAAACATTATCTCCATTTCATGTTTAATAGTTAGTGGATATAAATTTGTTTTTGAGAACAATGGTTGTTCAATATTATTAGATGATAAGATCATCACGAAAGGAATATTGCATAATGGTTTATTTATGTTAGACACTACTCCACATATCATGAATGTAAATGTGTCTAAGAGGAAACGAGATGAAGTGAACAGTGCATACCTGTGGCATTGTAGGCTAGGTCACATCCATGAAAGAAGGATTCAAAAGTTACTAAATGATGGATATCTAGATCCATTCGACTACGTGTCATATGCAACTTGTGAACCTTGCATTCGTGGAAAATTGACCAACTCTCCATTTAGTGGAATTGGAGAGAGAGCCACTGAGTTGTTGGAACTCATACATAGTGATGTATGTGGACCCATGTCAACTCATGCCATTGGAGGTTACTCCTACTTCATTACATTTACTGATGATTTCTCAAAGTATGGATATGTGTACTTAATGAAGTACAAGTCCGAGGCATTTGAGAAATTCAGAGAGTATAAGAATAAGGTGGAGAACCAGACTGGAAAGAGTATCAAAACTCTTCGATCAGATCGAGGAGGTGAGTACTTAAGTACAGAGTTTACTCAGTTCCTCAAGGACCATAGGATATTATCCCAATGGACACCTCCTTATACACATCAACTCAATAGTGTCTCTGAAAGGAGAAATCGTACATTATTAGATATGGTACAGTCCATGATGAGTTTCGCTGACCTACCCATCTCATTCTGGGGATATGCCCTAGAAACCGCAGGTTACCTTCTGAACAGAGTTCCAACTAAGTCGGTAGTGTCTACACCATATGAGATATGGAAAGGGAAGAAGCCTGATCTTAAGGTTGTTAAGATTTGGGGCTGCCCAGCCCACGTTAAAAGACACAACCCCGATAAGTTAGAATCAAGGACAGAGCAATGCAAATTTGTGGGATACCCCAAGAAAACTTGTGGGTATTATTTCTATCATCTATAGGACCAAAAGGTCTTTGTAGCTAAGAGAGCAGTGTTCTTTGAGAAGGAACACATTCTTGGCGGAGACAGTGGGAGAATGATAGAGTTGAGCGAGGTTGGAGAACCAAGCTCAAGCACCACTCTACAGCCCGAGTCTGTTCAGGTACCTAATACACAAGTATCAACTTTACGCAGGTCTGATAGAGTATCCCATCCTCCTGAGAGATATGTGGGACATATTAGAGGAGAGGATGTAGAGGATATTGATCCTCAGACCTACGAGGAGGCTATTATGAGTATAGACTCCGGGAAGTGGCAAGAAGCCATGAATTCTGAGATGGATTCTATGTACTCCAATAAGGTTTGGAACCTAGTTCATGCGCCCGAAGGTATTGTACCCATCGGTTGCAAGTGGATCTTTAAGAAAAAGATCGGAGTAGATGGAAAGGTAGAGACCTATAAAGCAAGGCTAGTGGCTAAGGGGTATCGTCAAAGGCAAGGTGTTGACTACGACGAAACCTTCTCACCCGTAGCAATGCTAAAATCCATCAGAATTCTATTGGCTATTGCAGCACACTATGATTATGAGATCTGGCAGATGGATGTGAAAACTGCATTCCTCAATGGGAACCTCGAGGAGGAGGTGTATATGATGCAACCTGAGGGATTCGTGTCCAAGAACTGCCCAGATAAGGTGTGTAGGTTGCTTAGATCCATTTATGGACTAAAGCAAGCTTCCCGAAGTTGGAATATAAGATTTGATGAGGCAATCAGATCTTATGACTTCGTTAAGAACGAAGATGAGCCTTGTGTATACAGAAAGGTAAGTGGGAGCGCTATCACCTTTTTTGTGTTATATGTGGATGACATCCTCATCATTGGGAATGATGTAAGAATGCTATCCACAGTAAAGGCTTGGTTATCTAGACACTTCTCCATGAAAGACTTAGGGGAAGCATCCTATATCTTGGGGATTAGAATCTATAGAGATAGATCCAAAAGGATGCTTGGCTTATCCCAGTCCCGGTACATAGAAACCATTGTCAAAAGGTTTGGCATGGAAAATTCCAAGAGAGGTCTCATACCGATGAGACATGGGATATCGCTTTCTACGAGTATGTCCCCAAAGACTCCAAAAGAAAGGGCAAACATGAATATGATACCTTATGCCTCAGCAATAGGGTCTATCATGTATGCCATGCTATGTACTAGGCCTGATATAGCGCATGCTCTGAGTGTCACGAGCAGGTATCAGGCGGATCCAGGCTTGGAGCACTGGAAAGTAGTAAAGTGTATCCTTAAGTACTTGAGAAGGACTAAGGATCTTTTACTAGTATATGGAGGTAATAGCCTTAAGATTGAAGGCTACACTGACTCAAGTTTTCAGTCTGATGTCGATGATAGCAAGTCAAATTCAAGGTATGTGTACACCTTGAATGGAGGAGCAGTGTGCTGGAAGAGTTCCAAGCAAGATACCACTACTGACTCGACCACAAAGGCAGAGTACATTGCTGCATCAGATGCAGCAAAGGAGGGAGTTTGGGAGTCGATACAAATAGCGACAAGTCGACTTCCTTATATTGCGACAACTATGGGGTGATTACTCAAATAAGGGAACCCGGGTCTAATCAGAAGTGTTCTGAGGAGGTTCTAGCTTATAAGAGAGATCGTAACCCGAGGAGATGTAGTAGTGGAAAGAGTTCCATCCGAAGATAACATTGCAGATCCACTGACAAAGCCGTTGTCTCATATTGTCTTTGAGCGTCACAAGGGTCTGATGGGGATCAGACACATAGGTGATTGGCTTTAGGTCAAGTGGGAGATTGCTAGTCATAGGTGTCTAGCAAGCCAATCATGTGAGTGATGGCACGTGTGACTTGATACAGAATCTTTTTGCTTATTATATTTTGGCATATATCACTTTATAACTATTGCATAAATGCATACATATATTGTGATGTCCTTGGATTTGTGCAATGGGAATCGGATCGTGATGAGATCACGATAATGAGATCGATTCACCTTTAAACACATATCCTAAATAATCCTGGTCATAGGTTACTCGAGAGGTACATCGTGATAACCGGATAGACTGGTGTGCTGCATACCCGTTCATATGATGGATGCAGCTGGTCTCATAGCTGCTCGTGTAGGGACACTAGGGATACAGTACAGGTGCTCATTGGAGAATGAGTTCACTGATTGATCCGCTTACGGAATGCTGGATGGTTGATGATGCCTTATTGTCAGACAGTGATTCCGTAGTCCTAGTGGTGTATCTGGTCCTTAGACTTGAGACACCAAGGATGTCCTGTATGAGTGCTCCACTCTTTGATACCAAACTTATAGGTTTGGCTGTCCCCAGATCTAGTACAGCTGGTCATTGGGAGTGGTAGTCGACCTTACGAGGGCTATTGAGTGTCGATAGAGGATCATCCACTCTCGGCGTTATGAGAGGAATATCCTATGTGTTCTTGCTCAGACAAATCCCTGGCCAGGGTCATTCGGGTTGAGAGAGAAAGAGTTCTCTGGGAGAATCCGATTAGAGCAAGACTCGAGTAGAAACCGTATGGGTCTGACAGCACCATGCTCGACATACGGTCTCTGGGATATTAGATGGATGAGGGACTATAGGTACATGGTAACTGAGGACAGACAGGTCCAATGGATTGGATTCTCCTGTATCGTCTGGGGACTACGGCGGGGACTACGGCGTAGTGGCCTAGTACGTCCGTAGTCGATGAGTCGAGTGAATTATTACAGAGATAATAATTCACTGAGTTAGAAGGTGTTCTGACAGGTATGACTCACGACCAGCTCGATATTGGGCCTAGAGGGTCACACACATATGGTAGGCATTGCGATGAGTAGAGGTTCGGATATGAGATATCCGACGGAGCCCTTGTCTTATTGGATGCAGATCCAATACCCACTAGGGAAAGACCCATTAGGGTTTGACACGGGATCTCTATAAATAGGAGGGATTCACAACCTCATAGCCTAGAGTCTTTGCTTGCCTTTCCTATTCTCCTCTCCCTCTCCACCTCAGAGTAGGTCTGGAGTTTTGAGGAGCGTCGTCGCAACCCTGCTGTGTGGATCACCGCTAGAGAGGAGGACACTTGACCTCCTTCACCCTCTCCTAAGGATCTGCAAGGAAACAGGGATATACGATCTCCCTAGGTAACACAATCTCTATACGCAGTTTTATGTTTCGTGGATTTTTCGCACCAATCTTCGCACGACGACGAACATCATTTTGGGAATCGGGGATTTTGTTTTCTTATTCTTCCGCTGCGCATGTGATGTCGCCCCCATTGATTTCCCAACAAAGATAAATCCTATATATGTTTTAAGAAGCAATAATGTATATCTTGATGATTTTATTTTATACATGAGGATTTGAAGTAATGATTTGAAATCATATGTTTTGGAATTATGTGTTATACTTTTTGATCTTAATGATTTTTGTGATAAATCTTGAACCTTTGTTTTAAATGTTGATGCATGTTTTTATTTGGTATAAATGAAAAAGGCATGCTTCTATGAAATCAATCTTATGAATTGAAACACCAAAAAGAAGAAAGCTTTCTACTTTAAAATTTTCTTTTTCTCTACTTCATTGATTTTCATAAAGAAGAGATTGATAAATCTATTTATATTATTTTGAATCTCTTGAACTATGAAAGTGATTTTGATAATTTGAATTTGAATATATATATATATATATATATTCCAAATCATGATCTTGATTCCTTGATATTTGTAAATTAAGATTTATTATGAATCAAGATTTTTCATTAATCGTTCTCCTATGATTCTACTTGGTATTTTCTTAAAAGGAAATTTTCTAAATGAATCATGATTTTTCTTGTGAGTTCTTGGATTTATTACTTGAGATATTTTTTGAATCAAGATCTCTTCTTTGTACTCCTAAGATTTTTTTTCTTGATATTTTATTTAAAGATGAGATTTACTATATGAATCACGTCTTTTGGTATTCAAGTGGTCTTATCTTTCATGACATGATTTCTTTGTATTGGTATTTTATGGCTTGTATGCCTTGAAATGATTGAAATATTTTACACTATTATGTTCTTCCCTTATTCTTTCTTGTTTATAATGATAAAAAACGGAAGAAGTTATGATCATGCATGGTAGGATGTAACTTGACAAATTGATACTATCACGATGTGAAATATTTATGATTTGGAATGATGCATGCAATACTTATGCTTTTTATTATGATGATGTATGTGATATATTGCATATGATGTGAATCATGATTTATCATAGTTATAATTTTTATTATTCATAATGAATTGAGAGATTTTTTATGCATCAATTGATATCTTTTTCTCCTACGTTTCCTTTTGCGATTTACTAAAGAGAATATCTTTTGCAAAATTCATGACATAAAATTTCATTTGAATATCTTTTATTATTTGATCTCATAAGATTTCTCTTTGAATATTTAAAAGGAGATTTGTCAAAATGAATCATATCTTTTGGTATTCATATGATCTTATCTTTCATAATATGATTTTTTGGCTTTGTATGATTCTTTGTATTCTTGAAGTATATCTCATCACCTAATTCTTCTTGATATTCATCATATGATGATATGAATACATGAAATACTCATGATATTGTTTTGATGTCCTAAAATGATATAAATTTGCTAGCTTATGAGTATCATGTATGATATGATGATTGATTTATTTTTAGTATTCGCATAGAATAAGGATGATATGTAATATTTTAAAATTATGCATGTTGTAAATTGAATCTTTAATTATGCACAAACATATTGAAATAAGGTTGATACTTTACCTTTGTCATGATGTGAAGATTGATAAAAAGGGAAAAGAATTACAACATAGTATTCTTCCCTTCTATTTGACAATGACATAGGGGGAGCAAATTTTGCTAGCTTGCTAGCTAGCTTGTATACTTCAAAAAGAAGCAAAAAGCTTGCTTATCTCAAAAAGATGCAAAAATCTTGCCAACTTTCATATGTGTAAAATTTGCCAACTCACAAATTATAAGGAGAAAAACTTGTTTGCTAGCTAGCACATCTAAAGAGAAGATGCAAACGTACTTCATGTAGCTTGCTTCATGTAAAATATTGTATCTTGCTAGTTTGTTATCTTGCATTATTTTTTAAAAACTTGCTAGCCTTCATGCTTCAAAGAGAAGTACACTTGCCAAATTGCTAGCTTGCATGTTGTAAAATAATGTAAAATTTTACTAGCTTGCACTTTACAAAGGAAGCAAAAATGGCACTTCTCAAAAGAGAAGAAAGAGCTTGCTATCTTGAACATCACTAGCTTACCTATCTCAAAAAGCAAAACTTGCAACTTACACATTACAATAAGAAGCAAGAATCGCTAGCTTACACACTTCAACAAGAAAACTATCTTGCATTTGCTTTCAAAATTTTTACTAGCTTGTATGTTGTAAACGTGCTATCTTATTACCTTGCATATCTAAAACTTGATAGTTTACATAATGTAACACTTGCTAAATTTTCTAGCTCACAAATTGTATGATGATAAAACTTGATATTTTATTTTTTATGCAATGATTTAAACTTGTATGTTAGATTTTTCCTTTTTGTTGATGACAAAAGGGGAGAAGTATGATATTATGCATAAGTTTATGATAACATGTTGCTTGGATTTTTGAATCCAAGAGTTCTATCAATATGGCAGATTGATAGGGGGAGTTTGTTTAAACTCCGTCATCAATTGGTTGTCACCAATAAAAAAGGGGAGATTGTTGAATCTTAGATTTTGATGATGAAACCAATTGATAGTATTTATGATTTGATCTGCGTTTTGAGTGACACAGAATGCTTTGATCAAGGAGAGACAATTAAAGTAGGATGAATCATGTTGGGCCGGAGGAAAACATATCAGAAGATTGGACATCTCACCAAAAGATCAATCGACATATCGATAGAAGGCTTCGAGCTATGGATTCGGGCATCGGGCCAAGAAGAATAGATATTGTGCCAAGGATATTGGAGTTGCGGAGGCCAACTAGCCAATTGGGCAATAGGTCGTAAGAGAGGATGATGCACCGAAGAATCGGATGAAGCATCGATGGACCAATGACATGCCAGACAACATGATTTATGCTTAGTAATAATTATCTAGATCGAAGTATGTTTTTATGTGTGCAAGATTAACTACGATAGCAAAGCATAAAGCAAAATGAAGTCTCGAAGTTAAGAACATGATTTTGTTGGGAGTTCGCGAGTTCGTCGGAAATCTGGATGTTCATTGAAAGTTCTGATGGAATTTGTAATATCCCTCACTTTTGAAAATTATTAATAAAGATTTATTTATAATTCGGAGGACCTATATGTAAATATAAAAATTTTAAGGACTGAACTGTTAAGTTACAAAAAAAAAAAAAAAAAACCGAAAATTTCGGTTTTATCCCACCGCCTCCCACACTCTTTTCTTCTGGAGAAACAGAGCGTACAGTGGTGGGGGCATGGGGAGAAGAAGAGAGGAAGAAGAGGGAGGAGAGAAGAGAAGAAGAAGAAGAAAAGAGGAGGTGGCTGCGGTAAGGGCAGTAGCGAGGAGCTGTGGGGCGTTGGGGAGGAGAAAGGAAGAAGATGAGAGGAAGAAAGGAAGAAGAAGAGGGAAAAGAATAGAGGAGGAAGAAGAGGGAGAAGAGAAGAATAGAAGAAGAAGAAAAAGAAGAGGAAGAGAAGAAGTAGAAGCGGGTGAAGTGGCGGCACCTCTGTTTCCTGCAGATGGAAACAGAGGAGAGGAGGTGCTGTGCGTCGGGGAGAAGAAGGGGAGGAAGGAGAAGAAGAGAAGAAGAAGAAAGGAAGGAGAAGGAAGAGAAGAAGGGAAAGAAGTAGCAGCGGCTACGGCTGTGGCAATTGTAGTTGTGGCAGGGAAAGAGGGAGAGGAAGGAAGAAGGAAAGAGAGGAAGAAGGGAAGGAGAGGAAAAAGATGGCAGCTACAGTTGGAAGAGAAGAAGGAGAGGAAGATGAGCAGGGGAGGAAGAAGAGGCTGCGGCCGTGGCTGAGGCTGCGACTGCAGCAGTGCAGCTGGGAAAGAAGAGAAGGAAAGGAAGAAAAAGAGAAAGGAAAAGGGAAGAAGAGAGGAAGAGGATAAGGGGAGGCAGCTGCGGTAGTGGCAACTGCAGCTGGAAGAGAAGGAGAGCAAACAGAGCAGTGAAAGAAGAAGAGGTTGTGGCTGCGGTGCGGCAGCAATGTTTAGGAAAGAAAAAAATATGAACGAGAGAAGGGAGGAAGTAAACAGTGCAGTAGAAGGGGCTGCGACTGTGGCAGCGGCAGCGGCGGTCGCTGTGGCAGCTGCGTTTGGGAAAGAAAAAGAAGAAATGAGAGTAAGAGAGAGCAAATGACTATGCTTCGATGTTCGACATGTGGTGTAGTTACGAAGAAAGAAAGAAAACGAGTGCACAAAATGAAACAGGGAGGGGACAGAGGAAAAGCAGAAAAAGGATTCGAGCGTACACCTTCTTCGAATCTTTGGATCAAAACCTTCAAAAGGCAAGTTTCCCGATCGTTTCTGTTGTAATTGTTCTAATTTTTCTTATTACAAGTATTATGATCTTCCTCGTGCAAGTGTTCTTATCTTTCCTATTGCATTTCCTTTTTGCAAGTGTTTCGATCCTTTCTATTGCAAGTGTTTCGATTCGTTCTATTGTAAGTGTTTCGATCCTTTCTATTACAAGTATCCTGATCTTTCCTTACTGTAATTTTATCTCTACATTTGCTTTAAATATGAGGAACTTTGAATTGTTCTAGCCTTGCATTTGATATATCTGTAAAACTTTCGATATTCTGACCTTTCTACCTTGTTATGGTTATAACTTTATGTATTGACCTCTGATTTAGACAAAACTTATTTGATCATAATATAGACTCATAAACCTTTCTTTTGATAGCCTATTTTAAGAATTCGGAGTAAGTTTGTCTGCCCAAACTTCTGTTTCAAATGAGCCTACAAATTCTGCAAAACAGGGATCGTAATTTCTGACCTTTTGATACCAAGCTGCATATAAGCCGATGCTGGAAACTCTGATTTATTCAAAGCTTATTTCATTAGAAACTAGACTCGTAGATCTTTCTTTGATACCAGGATTGAAAGATTTAGAGTCCAAATGCTTACCCGGTTTTCTGTTGAAACTGATCCTGTGAATTCTGTAAAATTGAGATTTGTTCATTGATCTTGGGTTACTAAATCTGATGTAACTCTTTGTTGGAAATTTCGATTCATACGAGACTTATTTTATCTGAAAATAGAGTGAAATATCTTTACAATGAAATATTTCTGAGTAAATTGGAGCACGATTGATAGTTTGAATCATTTATTCAATGTGTCTCTTGAAATCTACCAAAAATCGAGCTTTGGTCGATTTCGCATATTCTGGTTTCATTCCTTTGGAAATTGATATCCTTTAGCTTTCTTATTCAATTGAGTTTTATATTACTGCTCTGAATTCTTGTATGCTCTTATTCTTAAAATTATTTGCATTCTTGAAAACTATTGTGTAACATTTATACTATATCGTATTGACTCATATAGGCACATGTATATCCCATTATTCCGCATTTGCTTTCGATATATGCCTATTCCAGTTTTATTCCTTTGGACATTGAATTCATCTAACCATCTTATTTGAATTGAGTTATACGTGATTTCTTGGAATCCATGAATGCTCTTGCTTTCATTTCCTTTCAAATCTGAATAAAATTGTGAAAGATTATTGCTTACTTCGTATTGACTCGTAAAGGCACATGTACGTTTTGTTGTTCCACGTGTGCTTCCGTTATGTGCTATTTATTGTTCATACTATCCTTTTGTACTCTAGTGTTTGTGGGATATTGTGAACCTTTGCCAGAAATGATGAAGGGAGTTATGCATAGAGCCTGTGATGCTCTGCCGGCCCTTATGACTTCACTCAGACGTGGGTGGATGGAGCTCCCAGACGTGGGAGACCTCTCAGACGTGGGAGACTTATGTTTGGTGGTTATTCAGAAATAGATGTACCATATTATGTTATAATCCCACTTCACCTTCTGTATGTTTGATATGATATCCAAAGCTTTGGTTATGTGTTTCTATACATGCTTTAGATAAGAATGATATGAATGTAACGTTAAATTCGACGTTTGGGCTTCTATTTTGTATTAGTTCTTTGATATGCTTCGAAATGATTCATATGCCATTGATATGTTTCGAAATATCCCATTTGTCATTAATATGCTCCGAAACATTTCATACGCCATTGATAAGCTCCGAAATGTTTCATTCGTTATTGATATGCTCCAAAATGTTTCCTATGCCATTGATATACTTCAAAATGCTTCACATACTATTGATATGTTCTGAAATATTTCATTTGTCATTGATATGCTCTGAAACATTTCATACGCCTTTGATATACTCTAAAATGTTTCATTTGCCATTGTTATACTCCTAAATGTTTCATACACTATTGATACGCTCCGGAACATTTCATACGTTATTGATATGCTCCAATTACTCTATGCTACATTTGTTATGAACCAAATATGTTTTGAATGACATGACACATATGATTTTGTATCTAATGATATGGTATCTTGAAAATTCTTGTATTATGCCTTGCATTATGATACCTTACTTGTTTGAAATCATTCCTTTTCTTCTAAATATGCTTTGTCACTTGCTTAGCTGTTTTTAGCTCACTCCGTTGTTATATAAATCTTTCAGGTCAAGTGGTCACTTTTTGAGTTGTTTAAATTGGGCTGAGGCAATGGATAGCCATTCAGAATTATGGGCAAGTCTTGTTGGTTATTATGTTATTGTTGTATAAGTATGTTTTGTATGTAATGAAATGTTGTCGATGAACCGAAATGGATATACCGTGTAGAAGTGTTAGAAGATCTCTCTTATTTAGAATTTCGGAATGTTATGTCTAGTTTATGATGATATGAACTTGTGGTAAATGGTTGGAGTTCTGATTGTATAAATTACTTAGTTTGTGGATTTATAAATGTTGTTCATGTTTGTTAAGTTGGCTTGGGTTACCATAAATGTGAATTATTGAGTGATGTGATATATGATTATAAAATGCACAGGTTTAATAGATGTGAATTTGATAGAATGTTTTTTCAGTGTCCTCAAATGTTAGTTTGGATCCTGGATTGGTTTGTGATGAAAGTTTTAATATCATCGCTATATTATTTAAGGGGGCGTGACAGAGTTGGTATCAGAGCATGGTTTGAGGATTACTGAAATATTTGATATGTTGATGTGCAAAATATATTTAGGTCTTATGAACTATAGTGATTGGTGAAAATTTTCTTTGATTCATTTTAGAAATCTAGGATGATGAGGACATTTGGTCCTCCTATTTCATTTACTTCTGGTTAATTAAGGGGGATGAACGGGTTGATCGAAGATACTAAATCAGAGTAGCGCAATGAAAGTATGGTAGACCTAATTTTATTGGTGGTAGAAAAATGGATGATGCAAACGGAGAAGATATTTTATATACAAAATTGTTCTGATGATCAAAAGATTTCTTTTGCTACCTTATATTGGAAGTATAGGCTGATCATTAATGGTAACAATAAAAAGAATATTCGGAGATCAGTGGCAAGAATGATAAGGACAAGTTTACTAATAAAAATATCATTGAAAATGAATAAGAAAGTGTTAACAAGAGGGTCAAGACATTTGGATTTGAAAAGGAAAGTCACCACAAAAGACTCAATCATGTGTGAATTGCAAGTTAAATTATGAAACAAGTTTGTGTTTGTTAGTGACTATAGTCTATTTTGTTTGTGGAAAGTTATATCATAAAATAAAAGATCGCCCTTTGAACAAGAAAAAAGAATCACTACCTCCTAAATCATCAGCCCATGTCATAGTGTATGCTATCACTGAATATGATTCTAAAACTTCTGAATTAGTGATCGAAGGTATTATGCATATTTATGAAAGAATGCAAATATTTGTTTGACCATGGGTCCCATCTACAATTTGATTCGTAATATTTTGCTTATCACTTGAGTATTCAACCTAGACCACTACATTATATGCTATATGTAAATACGATCATTGGAGATTCTTTGATAACGAACTTGAATCTGGTCCTCTTGTCTGATTCTTATTGGAGAACTTGAACTTTTGCTGATTTAGTTCTTTTAAAGATTTGGAGTTTTGATATTATACTTGGTATGGATTGGCTATCTTCCTATCATACTAGTATGGATTGGTATATAACAAATGATCACTTTTTGCATATTTGATCAATCGATCTTTTATTTTGAGAGTATTGGACATGATTTATCTCATTGCCTAATGTATCTCAAGATGACTTGCTTCGATTACCTCCGTGACTTTGCTTTTGATTTGGTCCTTGGGACAATCATAATATCTAAGCCTTTCTACAGAATGACATCATTTGAGTGAGTGGAATTAGAAAAGCAACTACAAGGACTATTAAATGAGGATTTTATTTGGCTTAATATTTCATCATAGGGTGCTTCGGTATTAGTTAAAAAAGATAGATGGAACATTGATGCTTTATATTGATTATAGATAGTTGAATCAGGTGACCATCTAAAACGAGTATTTTCTAAAGTGACGACTTGTTTGATTAACTGTAAGTGCACAAGTATTTTCAAAGATTGATTGAAGGTTGGGTTACCATCTATTGAGGATCAAAGAGGAGAATAGTTTGATCACTCTTGGATAATTGTGTAATTGTATTGTATTGATGAAATTATTTAAGAGGAAGAGTAGGAAATAAAGAAATCATAATCCTCAATTTTTCATTGATTGAGCTATGAATAATTTAGAGGATTAAATTTTCTTTTAAGGGGGGGAGAGTATAATATCCCTCACTTTTAGAAATTATTAATAAAAATTTATTTATAAATCGGAGTACCTATATGTAAATATAAAAATTTCAACGACTAAACTGTTAAGTTATAAAAAAAAAAAAATCAAAAATTTTGGTTTTATCCCACCGCCTAGCCTACCACGCTCTTTTCTTCTAGAGAAACAGAGCCAAGAGCGGTGGGGGCATGGGGAGAAGAAGAGAGGACGAAGAGAAGAGAAGAAGAAGAAGAAAAGAGGAGGTGGCTGCGGCAAGGGCTGCAGCGAGGAGCTATGGGGCGTTGGGGAGGAGAAACGAAGAAGAGGAGAGGAAGAAAAGAAGAAGAAGAAGAAGAGGGAAAAGAATAGAGGAGGAAGAAGAGGGAGAAGAGAAGAATAGAAGAAGAAGAAAAAGAAGAGGAAAAAGAAGAAGAGGAAGAGAAGAAGTAGAAGCGGTTGAAGTGGCGGCACCTCTGTTTCCTGCAGAAGGAAACAGAGGAGAGGAGGTGCTGTGCGTCGGGGAGAAGAAGGGGAGGAAGGAGAAGAAGAGAAGGAAAAGAAAGGAAGGAGAAGGAAGAGAAGAAGGGAAAGAAGTAGCAGCGGCTGCGACTATGGCAGCTGCAGCTGTGGCAGGGAAAGAGGGAGAGGAAGGAAGAAGGGAAGGAGAGGAAGAAGAGAAGGGGAAGAAGGGTCTGTGGCTGCGACGATGGCAGCTGCTGTTGGAAGAGAAGAAGGAGAGGAAGATGAGCAGGGGAGGAAGAAGAGGCTGCGACCGTGGCTGAGGCTGCAACTGCAGCAGTGCAGCTGGGAAAGAAGAGAAGGATAGAAGAAGAAGAGAAAGGTTAAGGGAAGAAGAGAGGAAGAGGAGAAGGGGAGGCAGCTGCGGCATTGGCAGCTGCAGCTGGAAGAGAAGGAGAGGAAACAGAGCAGGGGAGTAAGAAGAGGCTGCGGCCGTGGCTGAGGCTGTGACTGCAGCAGTGCAGCTGGGAAAGAAGAGAAGGAAAGGAAGAAAAAGAGAAAGGAAAAGGGAAGAAGAGAGGAAGAGGATAAGGGGAGGCAGCTGCGGCAGTGGCAGCTGCAGCTGGAGGAGAAGGAGAGGAAACAGAGTAGTGAAAGAAGAAGAGGTTGCGGCTGCAGTGCGGCAGTAGTGTTTGGGAAAGAAAAAAATAGGAATGAGAGAAGGGAGGAAGGAAGCAGTGTAGTGGAAGGGGCTGTGACTGTGGCAGCGGCAGCGGCGATCGCTGTGGCCGCTGCGTTTGGGAAAAAAAAAGAAGAAATGAGAGTAAGAGAGAGCAGGTGACTGTGCCTCGATGTTCGACACGTGGCGTAGTTATGAAGAAAGAAAGAAAATAAGTGCACAAAATGAAATAGGGAGGGGATAGAGGAAAAGTAGAAAAAGGATTCGAGTGTACACCTTCTTCGAATCTTTGGATCAAAACCTTCAAAATGCAAGTTTCCCGATCGTTTCTTTTGTAATTGTTCTAATTTTTCTTATTACAAGTATTATGATCTTCCTCGTGCAAGTGTTCTTATCTTTCCTATTGCATTTCCTTTTTGCAAGTGTTTCGATCCTTTCTATTATAAGTGTTTCGATCCTTTCTATTGCAAGTGTTTCGATCCTTTCTATTGCAAGTGTTTCGATCCTTTCTATTGTAAGTGTTTTGATTCTTTCTATTACAAGTGTCCTGATCTTTCCTTACTATAATTTTATCTCAACATTTGCTTTGAATATGAGGAACTTTGAATTGTTCTAGCCTTGCATTTGATATATCTGTGAAACTTTCGAGATTCTGACCTTTCTATTTTGTTTTGGTTATAACTTCATGTATTGACCTCTGATTTGGACAAAACTTATTTGATCATAATGTAGACTCATAAACCTTTCTTTTGATAGCTTATTTTAAGAATTCGGAGAAAGTTTGTCTGCCCAAACTTCTGTTTCAAATGAGCCTACAAATTCTGCAAAACAGGGATCGTAATTTCTGACCTTTTGATACCGAGCTGCCTATAAGTCGATGCTGGAAACTCTGATTTATTCAAAGCTTATTTCATTAGAAACTAGACTCGTAGATCTTTCTTTCATACCAGGATTGAAAGATTTAGAGTCCAACTGCTTACCCAATTTTCTGTTGAAACTGACCCTATGAATTCTGTAAAATTGAGATTTGTTCATTGATCTTGGGTTACTAAATCTATTGTAACTCTTTGTTGGAAACTTCGATTCATACGAGACTTATTTTATCTGAAAATAGAGTGAAATATCTTTTCAATAATAAATTTTTGAGTAAATTGGAGCACGATTGATAGTTTGAATAATTTATTCAATGTGCCTCTTGAAATCTACCAGAATTCAAGCTTTGGTCGATTTCGCATATTCTGGCTTCATTCCTTTGGAAATTGATATCCTTTAGCTTTCTTATTCAATTGAGCTTTATATTACTGCTTTGAATTCTTGTATGCTTTTGTCCTTAAAATTATTTGCATTCTTGACAACTATTGTGTAACGTTTATACTATATCGTATTGACTCATATAGGCACATGTATATTCCATTATTCCGCATTTGCTTTCGATATATGCCTATTCCAGATTTATTCCTTTGGATATTGAATTCATCTAACCTTCTTATTTGAATTGAGTTATACGTGATTGCTTGGAATCCTTGAATGCTCTTGCTTTCATTTCCTTTCAAATCTGAATAAAATTGTGAAAGATTATTGATTACTTCATATTGACTCGTAAAGGCACATGTACGTTTTGTTGTTCCACGTGTGCTTCCGATATGTGCTATTTATTATTCATACTATCCTTTTGTACTCTGGTGTTTGTGGGATATTATGAACCTTTGCCAGAAATGGTGAAGGGAGTTATGCATAGAGCCTGTGATGCTCTGCCGGCCCTTATGACTTCACTCAGACGTGGGTGGATGGAGCTCCTAGACGTGGGAGACCTCTCAGACGTGGGAGACTTATGTTTGGTGGTCATTCAGAAATGGATGTACCATATTATGTTATGGTCCCACTTTACCTTCTGTATGTTTGATATGATATCCAGAGCTTTGGTTATGTGTTTCTATACATGCTTTGGATAAGAATGATATGAATGTAACGTCAAATTCGACATTTGGGCTTCTATTTCGTATTCGTTCTTTGATATGCTTCGAAATGGTCCATATGCCATTGATATGTTTCGAAATGTCCCATTTGTCATTAATATGCTCCGAAACATTTCATACGCCATTGATAAGCTCCGAAATGTTTCATTTGTTATTGATATGCTCCAAAATGTTTCCTATGCCATTGATATACTTCAAAATGCTTCACATACCATTGATATATTTCGAAATGTTTCATTTGTCATTGATATGCTCCGAAACATTTCATACGCCTTTGATATACTCCGAAATGTTTCATTTGCCATTGTTATGCTCCTAAATGTTCCATACACTATTGATATGCTCCGGAACATTTCATACACTATTGATATGCTCCAATTACTCTATGCTCCATTTGTTATGAACCAAATAGGTTTTGAAAGACATGACACATATGATTTTGTATCTAATGATATGGTATCTTGAAAATTCTTGTATTATGCCTTGCATTATGATACCTTACTTGTTTGAAATCATTCCTTTTGTTCTGAATATGCTTTGTCACTTGCTGAGCTGTTTTTAGCTCACTCCATTGTTATATAAATCTTTCAGGTCAAGTGGTCACTCTTTGAGATGTTTAAATTGGGCTGAGGCCGTGAATAGCCATTCAGAATTATGGGCAAGTCTTGTTGGTTATTATGTTATTGTTGTATAAGTATATTTTGTTTGTAATGAAATATTGTCAATGAACCGAAACGGATATACCTTGTAAAAGTGTTAGAAGAATTCTCTTATTTGGAATTTCGGAATGTTAAGTCTAGTTTATGATGATATGAACTTGTGATAAATGGTTGGAGTTCTGATTGTATAAATTACTTAGCTTGTGGATTTATAAATATTTTTTATGTTTGTTAAGTTAGCTTTGGTTGCCATAAATGTGAATTATTGAGTGATGTGATATATGATTATAAAATGCACAAGTTTAATAGATGTGAATTTGATAGAATGTTTTTTCAATGTACTCAAATGTTAGTTTGGATCCTGGATTGGTTTTTGATGAAATTTTTAATATCATGGATTTTTTTGAGGGGTGTGACAGAATTGACCGAGAAGTCCTGGAGCTTGCCAAAGAAGCTCATTGGAACTCGCCAAGAAGATCATCGTGAAGTCTAGGAGCTTCTTGCTAGGAGTCCACTGGAACATTGCCGAGAGATCGTCAAAAGTTCGCCAAAAGATTTTCGGAAGCTCGCTAGAAGAAACCAGACTTATTTTGCTTAGAATGTCATAAGAACCATAGTTAACACATGATTAGATTGTAATTTGGGAGGTAATCTTGTCAACTATGTTAGGGGCCAATTGGGCCCGAAGTTAGGCCAGTTTGGGCCGGATTCAAAGCCCAATTGGAAGAAAGCAAAATGAAGTCTCGAAGTCACGAATATAATTTCGTTGGGAGTTCGAGAGTTCATCAGAAATCCGGATGTTCATTGAATGTTCTGACGGAATTGACCGAGAAGTCCTAGAGCTTACCAAAGAAGCTAATTGGAACTCGCCAAGAAGATCATCGTGAAGTCTAGAAGCTTGCTAGGAGTCCGCTAGAACATTGCCAAGAGATCATCGAAAGTTCGCCAGAAGATTGTCAGAAGCTTGCTAGAAGAAACCAGACTTATTTTGCTTAGAATATGTCTTAAGAACCGTGGTTAGCACATAATTAGAGTGTAATTTGGGAGGTAATCTCATCAACTATATTAGGGACCAACTGGGCCTAAAGTTAGGCCAGTTTGGGCCGAATTTAAGGCCCAATCGGAAGAAAGCAAAGTCTCGAAGTCAAGAACATGATTTCATTGGGAGTTCGAGAGTTCATCAGAAATCCGGATGTTCATTGAAAGTTCTGACGGAATTGACCGAGAAGTCTTGGAGCTTGCCAAAGAAGCTCATTGAAACTCGCCAAGAAGATCATCATGAAGTCTAGGAGCTTACTAGGAGTCCGCCAGAACATTGCCGAGAGATCGTCGGAAGTTCGCCAGAAGATTGTCAGAAGCTCGCTAGAAAAAACCAGACTTATTTTGCTTAGAATATATCTTAAGAACTGTAGTTAGCACGTAATTAGAGTGTAATTTAAGAGGTAATCTCATCAACTATGTTAGGGGCCAACTGGGCCCAAAGTTAGGCTAGTTTGGGCCGGATTCAAGGCCCAACCAAGATGTTGAAAGACCAGCTGGTAGTGGCACCGCTTGGGAAACTGCACCCCATTAATTCTGGACGGTGGTATCGTCGATAGTGAATGTTGTCAATAGTGGTACTACCCCTGTCAGGCAGTGGTACCGCCCAATGGCAGATCAAGCGACGATAGTACTGCCTAGTAATAGCGGTGGTACCACTGGTACCTAGGAAACCTGGGATGAAACCTTTTTAGGCTCCAAATTTGAATCAACTTGAAGCCTATAAATACCCCTCTCATCCCTGGTTAATTAACACAAGAACAAAGAGTTTAAAAGTGAGAAAACGCTGTAGAAATCTCTTGAGAAATCCCCTCTTCTAGCTTAAACTTAGAATTCTATTTAAAGAAGAGTGTGTGCTTGTAAAGGTTGTCTCCTAAACTTGTGAAAAGGAGAAGAGAGGTGTAAGAAGAAGGTTGATCTTCACCTATTAAAGGAAGATCAATAGTGGATGCTGGTGGCCTCGACGGAAAAGGAATCGACGGAGTGGATGTAGGTCACGATGACCGAACCACTATAAAAATTTGGTTTGTCTTTTCTTTTGTACAATTTATCTTACTGCAAACCTCCTTACTTACTTACTGCTTTCAATATGTTTATGAATATGCTTTCAATTTAATATCTTCCGAAATCGATTTTCAACATATAAAGAATTTTTCAGAACCCACGTTTTTACCGTTGCACTAATTCACCCCCCCCCCCTTTTAGTGCTGACTCGTTCCTAATAAAGACTTATAAAGCAAGACTAGTAGCTAAGGGTTCTCATCAAAGGCAAGGTATTGACTATGATGAAACCTTCTCACCCGTAGCTATGCTAAAATCTATCCGAATTCTATTGGCCATTACAGCACACTATGATTATGAGATCTAGCAAATGGATGTGAAAACCACGTTCCTTATCGGCAACCTCGATGAGGAGGTGTATATGCTACAGCCTAAGGGATTAATCTCCAAGGACAGTCTAGATAACATGTGCAGATTGCTTAGCTCTATCTATGGATCGAAGCAAGCTTCCCAAAGTTAGAACATAAGATTTGATAAGGTGATCAAATCTTATGACTTCATTAAGAATGAAGATAAGCCTTGTGTATACAAGAAGGTAAGTTAGAGCGCTATCACCTACTTAGTGCTCTATATGGATGACATTCTAATCATTGGGAATGATGTAGGAATGCTCTTCATAGTAAAGGCTTAGTTATCTAGACATTCTTCCATAAAAGACTTAGAAAAAGCATCATATCTTGGGGATTCAGATCTATAGAGATAGATCTAAGATGATGCTTGACTTTTCTCAGTCCAGGTATATAGACACCATTATCAGAAGGTTTGCCATGGAAAATTTCAAAAGAGGTATCATACTGATAAGACATAGGATATCACTTTCTAGGAGTATATCCCTAAAGACTCCTAAAGAAAAGACAAACATGGATAAAATATCCTATGCCTTAGCGATAATATCTATGCTATGTACCAAGCCTAATATAGCATATGCACTGAGTGTCATGAGTAAGTATCAAGCAAATCTAGGCTTGGAGCATAGGAAAGTATTAAAATCTATCCTTAAGTATTTGAGAATGACTAAGGCTCTTTTACTAATATATGGAGATAGTAGTCTTAGGATTTAGGGCTATACAGACTCGAGTTTCTAGTCTGATGTCGATGACAGCAAGTCTAATTCTGGGTATGTATTTACCCTAAAAGTAGGAGTAGTATGCTGGAAGAGTTCCAAATAAGATACTACTATGGACTCGATCATAGTGGCGGAGTACATTGCTGTGGTAGAGGCAACAAAGGAGGGAGTCTAGATGAAAAAGTTTATCGCAGATCTGGGAGTTGTGCTGGGCAGCGAGGAGCCTATTCCCTTAAATTGCGACAACAATAGGGTGATTGCTCAAGCGAATGAACCTATGTCTCATCAGAAGTCTAAGCATGTTCGGAGGAGGTTCCACCTGATTAAAGAGATTGTTGCCCAAGGAGATGTAGTAGTGGAAAGAGTTTCATTTGAAGATAGTATCGTAGATCCACTAACAAAGCCATTGTCTTATATTATCTTTGAGCATCATAGAGTTCTAATGGGGATCAAACACGTAGGTGATTGACTTTAGGTCAAGTGGAAGATTATTAGTCATAGGTGCCCTGTAAGCCAATCATATGAGTGATGACATATATGACATAACACGCACTCTCTTTTGCTTATTATATTATTTAAAATTTTATCATTTTATATTGCTTGTTATATGAATATATTGTGATGTCCATGGATCTATACAATGAGAAATGAATCGTATTGAGATAATGATAATGAAATTGATTAACCTTTAAATACCAACCCTAAATAATCTCAATCGTAGGTTACTAGAAAGGGACATCGAGATAATCGGATAGACTAGTATACTGTATACCCGTATATATAAAAGAGGCGACTGGTCTTATAGCTGCTCATGTGGGGACACTAGGGATATAGTACAGGTGCTCATTAGAGAATGAGTTCATTGATTGATCCGCTCACAGAATATTGGATGATTGATGATGTTTTATTATCAAACAATGATTTCATCATCCGAGTGGTGTATCAGGTCCTTAGACTTGAGATACCAAGGATGTCCTGTATGAGTACTCCACTCTATGATACCAGACTTATAGGCTTGGAAGTTTCAGATCTAGCACAGTTGGTCATAGGGAGTGGCAACAAACCTTATGAGGGCTATTAAGTGTTGATAGATGATCATCCGCTCTTGATGTCATGAGAGGAATATCCCATATATTCTTGCTTAGACAAATCCCTGACTAGGGTCATTTAGATTGAGAGAGAAAGAGTTCTCTAGGATAATCCGATTAGAGCAAGACTCGAGCAGAAACAATATGAGCTTAGTAGCACCATGCCCAATATATGGTCTTTGGGTATTAGATGGATGAGATGTTGATAAATCTTGGGGGCAACATCACATGTGTAGTGGAAGAACAGAAGAATAAAATCCCCAAATTCCCAAAGTTATATTCATTGTCGTGCGAAGATTGGTGGGCAAAAATTCACGAAACTTAAAACTGCATATAAGATAAATTGTGTTACTTAGGGAGATCGTATATCCATAGATCCTTGCAGATCTCTAGGAGATGGTGAAAGAGATCAAGCACCCTTTTCTCTAGCGATGATCCACACAGCAAGACTGTGATGATGCTCCTCAAAACTCCAGGCCTACTTTGAGGTGGAGAGGGGGAGGAGAATAGGAGAGGTAAGCAAAGGCTCTAACCTATGAACCACTGAATCTCTCCTATTTATAGAGGTCCCCTTGTTAGGACTCTTGCTAGAAGAGTCCTAATTGAGAGGGACATTCATGTAAAACCTACCTAAGCCGACCCCTATTAACAAGGTGAAGAGGCCGGCTAGGGTTAAGAGATTGTTTCTTAGAGATAAATTAGGAGTTGTAAAGAAATAGGAGTCTTGATTAGAAGTTCTATTAGGAGTTGGTTAGAAGGAGTCTTGAGTAGGAGTCTTGATTAGAAGTTCTATTAGGAGTTGGTTAGAAGGAGTCTTGAGTAGGAGTCCTATTAGGAGTTAGGGTTTAGAAACCCTATAAATAGCCATGTATTCCTACTCTTTTCATAAACAATAGATGAATCTTTTCTGTAGCCTTTGAGCAGCAACTTGGAGAGAGGAACCCCTATAGAGTTCCAAGGAGGCCGATCCCCTAAAGAGATCAACCCCAAGTTTAGAATCTGCAAGGGTTCTAACACCTGGTATCAGAGCAGCGTTCTTGGCATCTCGCTGCCCTTCCACAGCCATCCATCAACCCTCCACAACCGCCCAAAGCAATTCCCACAATTGCTTAAGAGATCGTTGCCAAATTCCGCCATCATCTCCACCACTACGGATCATCCTTTGATCTCCCAATGAATTGCAACAGGTTCTGGTTTTCTACCTTACTGCTGCTGCAATTTAGTTATCCTTATTTGAAAATCCCAAAAAAAATTATTCCTATATTGCTGCATATACTTTTCGTCATAAAGATTTCATCTCTACGACGAAAGATACATTACAGAATTCCAACCGTATAGCACCGTCTTTTTGATCTTGCTACTGTGTTTTTTCTATCCAAATTTCTATGAAATTTTTATAACATCTTTGACACTTCCTAACAGTGGATTTTCCTTTGGTTTCATTGAAAAATTCTTAATATAAACCACTGATCTTTTACGTCCAATCTGCTATACTTAAAAATCTGTGCTGCAGAAAATTTCAGCCACATATTGTTTCCTTAACCCATCTATTTGCAATCCCTTCTGAATGAAATTTCTTATACACTTCATAGATCATCTTGACTTCTATCTAAGATTGATCTATTAAGAAAATTCATCTCAAAAAATGATTTTATGTTGCTGCAAATTTTCGTCGTAACCTGCTGGAATTTTTCGACGAGAATTTTGCAATTACAACTTGCACCAATTTCCTTGCTGTTATACTGCCGAAATTTTCTTGATTAAATTAGATATCCTTGCTGTCATATAAACTGTGATTTTGCTATCAATTCCCTCCTCAATTCTCTCAAGTTTTTGGTGGAAATTACGTCGAGAAACCGTTGTTTCTTCGACGACAATTCTACTCTTACAAGACAGCACATACTTGCTGCAACTTCCACGGATTTCTGTCAAACCTTTGCTACCATCTACCACAGATCCAAAACTTTCATCTATAGCCCTAAAACTCCACCAAACCACACCCTCAAACTACACCCAAAATAGCCATAAAACAAGCCTAAACCGTAGCCTACATCTACCAATCCACCAACCCTTTCGACCATCACCTCTCTCAACCTATACACGCCTTTAACCCAACAACAAACGAGAGATCTTAACATCATAGATTTGGGGGCATCTACTATGGCATCTAAGGAGGCAATCAATGCTAAATTCGAAGCCTTGGAGGCCCGAATGGAGGATAAGATTCGGATGCTCTTTACCGAACTCAGATTAGGCCGACCACTAAGCTCGAAGAAATCACATCAAGGAGAGAGCTTTGCCCAATCGCACCAAGCCCAAAGATATGACTTCCAAGAGAGGGAAAGCTCTATGACCAACCTCAACTATCCATGCATGAGAGTGGACTTCCCTAGATGGGAAGAAGGAGACCCGATTGGTTGGATCTCGCGCGCGGAGCAATATTTTCAGTACCACAAAATCGCGGATGCATCTATGGTGAAAATTGCAGCTATATATCTTAAAGGGGTTGCTATACAGTGATTTGACTAGTTTGAACATACTTATGAAGTCCTTTCATGGCGACAATTCAAAGAAGGACTGTTGATCCGCTTCAGACTAATCGATTACGAGAATATTGACGGACAACTAGCAAAGATCCGACAAACCTCCACCATTCAGGAGTACCAAACCAGGTTTGAAAGGTTATCTAATCAAACTCATGATTGGTCTCAAAAACAGCTATTGAGGACCTTTATTGAGGGCTTGAAGTCGGAGATCCGAGGAGAAGTTAAAGCGCGACAACCGTACACGCTTATGGCAGCCATCTCTTTCGTACGACATCAAGAGGAGCGATTGAATCATGAAGCTTGGAGGACTAGAGTTGCTCCTAAACTAGAAATACTGAAGCCCTCAACCCCCCCTACTGTTGATCGAGTCCCTGCACCAAAGAAGTTGACAAGAGAAGAGCTTCGGGAGCAATCTGCGAAGCGGTTAGGTTGGCATTGTGACGAGCCGTGGAGCCGTGAGCATCACTGTGGTAAAGGGAGACTTCTTATGATTGAACCAATAGAAGAAGAGGTCATTGAACATTCAGAAGAGAGCCTTGAACATGAAGAAAAAGATGCAGAAGAAGAGCCACAACCGACCGAAGTTACGGTACATGATCTAGCCGGCTACTCAAACCTGCAAACGATGAAAGTTGGAGGCCTTCTCAAACAGCAACCGATCACTGTTCTCATCGACACGGGCAGTACTAATAACTTTCTAAATAGTAAGGTTGCTGTCCATATGGCTTTACCTATCGAGAATTGCAGCAGATTTTACGTGAAGGTCACCGACGGATAGATTTTGAATTGTGATCGTAGGCGCCCGCAAGAGAAACTATTACTGCAAGACCAAGAGATAATTGCAGATTTCTTCCTTCTCCCTCTTTACAATCATGAGGCCATGTTCAGAATTAAATGGTTGATGACATTAGGTGATATTTCCTGGAATTTTATTATGAAATTTTACAGTAAGGAGAAACAGGTGACATTGCACGGGAGGCGACATAACAACGATTTGCACACAACAAATGGAGAAGGTTTTGCATAAAGCATGCAGCGGCTTTTTGGCATAACTTGAGCAGCAAACTAAGGGAGAGCTAACAAAATTTGAAGATCCAAATCTACTTCCTTTGCTTGCTGAATTTTCAAATATATTTGATGAACCGTGCAACCTACCTCTTACCCGTCGGCATGATCATTGTATAACGATCCTTCCAGGCAAATCTTCAGCAAATGCTCAGCCATATCAGTATCCATATCTACAGAAGGATGAAATAAAAAGGATTGTAAAAGAGATGCTCGAAACATGAGTTATTCGGTCAAGTTGCAGCCCCTATTCCTCACCGGTGCTACTTGTACGCAAGAAGGACAGAACTTGGCAGATGTGCATCGACTACCGAGCTTTAAATAGCATCATCGTCAAGGACAAGTACCCAATACCAGTGGTGGATGAACTTCTTGATGAATTAAAAGGAGCTCGAGTCTTTACGAAGTTGGACCTCCGATCCGGTTACCACCAAATTCGGGTATGTGACGATGACATTCCAAAAACTGCATTTCGCACACATAATGGCCATTATGAATTCTTGGTAATGCCTTTTGGACTCACTAATGCTCCTTCAACCTTTCAAAGTCTCATGAACGATATTTTTCGAAGCTTTCTTCGAAAATTTATGCTAGTATTTTTCGATGATATTCTCGTTTACAGCCCTTCTCTTGAGACTCACTTTCAGCATTTACGGATTGTTTTGATGATCCTTCGGGAGAATACTCTTTTTGTAAAGCAACCAAAGTGTAGCTTTCTCCAGCAAAAAGTAGAGTATCTTGGGCATATAATATCAGAAGAAGAAGTGGCGGTAGACTCAACAAAAATTGAGGCAATGCAAGGCTGGCCGAAACCTACAAACATGAAATTACTGTGGGGGTTCCTTGGACTAACGGGCTACTACCGAAAATTTGTTAAGGACTATGGGAAGATCAGTGCACCACTCACTTTCTTACTGGAAAAAGATGTCTTTCAATGGTTAGACAGAGCCTTCGCTACTTTCGACAAACTTAAGGCAGCCATGACGACGACGCTAGTGCTAACACTACCAGATTTCAACCGATCCTTCATTATTGAGGCTGACGCATTTGGAGTCGGAATTGGAGCCATTCTCATGCAAGACGGTCGACCACTCGCATACACTAGCAAGACATTATCTCCCTCCCATCAAAATAAGTCAATATATGATAAGGAGATGCTCGCCATTGTGCGCGCAACAACGAGGTGGAGACCCTACTTGATTGGTCGACGATTTCAAATTAAAACTAACCATAAAAGCCTCAAGTACTTTTTGGAGTGAAAGATATCATCCCTTGAGCAGCAAAAATGGGTAACAAAACTTCTTGGATTTGATTATGAAATAACTTACAAAAAGGGGAAAGAGAATATTCTTGCAGATGCGCTTTCGCAGCTACCCGAGCAAGCTGAAGTTTCGGCCGTTTCACTTCTGACCAGCGACTTCCTTGAGGATATTAAGATGGAATGCCAGGAAGATTCAGAGACTAGTAAGATTATAAAAAATTTGGAGGAAGCACCAAGCTCCGTGGCTCATTACAATTGGGACTAAAAAAAATTACACTATAAGGGTACTAAATTGAAAAGGAGTATGGCATATCACCCACAAATCGACGGCCAAACAGAAGTTGTAAATAGGTGCTTGAAGACAGCCCAACGCCACCTACCAAATATGACTATCCAACGAGAACTCCAGACCCAGCCAAGTACCATTATTGATCGATGGATCGTGACTCGACGACGACAACCCACTACTAAAGTGCTAATACGGAGGGTGAACCTACCAACAGAAAATGCCACTTGAGAGAACTATGATGACTTGAAGATCAAATTCCCAAAATTCATGAATCGTCAGCCTCGAGGACAAGGCTGATTTGAAGAGGGCGGGTCTGTTAGGACTTTAGCTAGAAGAGTCCTAATTGAGAAGGACATTCATGTAAAACCTACCTAAGCTGACCCCTATTAACAAGGTGAAGAGGCCGGCCAGGGTTAGGAGATTGTTTCTTAGAGATAAATTAGGAGTTGTAAAGAAATAGGAGTCTTGATTAGAAGTTCTATTAGGAGTTGGTTAGAAGAAGGAGTCTTGAGTAGGAGTCTTGATTAGAAGTTCTATTAGGAGTTGGTTAGAAGGAGTCTTGAGTAGGAGTCCTATTAGGAGTTAGGGTTTAGAAACCCTATAAATAGCTATGTATTCCTCCTCTTTTTATAAGTAATAGATGAATCTTTTCTGCAGCCTTTGAGCAGCAACTTGGAGGGAGGAACCCCTATAGAGTTCCAAGGAGGCCGATCCCCTAAAGAGATCAACCCCAAGTTTAGAATCTGCAAGGGTTCTAACACCCCTATCAACTTAACCCTAATGGACCCTTCCTTATTGGGTATTGGATCTCCATCCCAACTACCCAAGCATCTTATATTAGTAGATTTGTATCCAATAATCTCTTATAGGCTCTAATTGGATCTCATCCATGGGATCCAATAATTTAGGAGCTTATTGGATATCCAATAAGATAGGGGCTCTAGCGGATATCTCATATCCGAACCTCTACTCATCATAATGCCTACCATATGTGTGTGACCCTCTAAGCCCAATATCGAGCTGGTCGTGAGTCATACCTATCAAAACTCCTTCTAACCATAGTCCCCAAACGATACAAGGGAATCCAATCTATTGGATCTGTCTGTCATCATTTACCATGTACCTATAGTCCCTCATGTTGGGAAATCTTGGGGGGCGACATCACATGTGCAGCGGAAGAACAAGAAAATAAAATCCTCGATTCCCAAAGAGATGTTCGTCGTCGTGCGAAGATTGATGCGCAAAATCCGCGAAACTTAAAACTGCATATAGAGTAGATTGTGTTACCTAGGGAGATCGTATATCCCTATTTCCTTGTAGATCTTTAGGAGAGAGTGAAGGAGGTCAAGCGTCCTCCTCTCTAGCGGTGATCCACACAGCAGGGCTGCGACGACACTCCTCAAAACTCCAGGCTTGCTCTGAGGTGGAGAGGGGGAGGAGAATAGGAGAGGCAAGTAAAGGCTCTAACCTATGAGGCTCTGAATCCCTCCTATTTATAGAGGTCCCCTATCAAACCCTAACGGATTCTCCTATAGTGGGTATTGGATCTGCATCCAATAACCCAAGCCTTTTAGATTAATAGATCTCTATCCAATAATCTCTCATGGGCTCTTATTAGATCTCGTCCATGGGATCCAATAATTCATGGGCTTATTGGATATCCAATAAGACAAGGGCTTCGTCGGATATCTCATATTCGAACCTCTACTCATCGCAATGCCTACCATATGTATGTGACCCTCTAGGCCTAATATCGAGCTAGCCGTGAGTCATACCTGTTTGAACTCCTTCTAACTCAGTGAATTATTATCTCTGTAATAATTCACTCGACTCATCGACTATGGACGTACTAGGCACTACGCCGTAGTCCCCAGACGATACAGGGGAATCCAATCCATTGGACCTATCTGTCCTCAATTACCATGTACCTATAGTCCCTAATCCATCTAATATCCTAGAGACCGTATATCGAGCATAGTGCTATCAGACCCATATGGTTTCTACTTGAGTCTCGCTCTAATCGGATTCTCCCGGAGAACACTTTCTCTCTCAACCTGAATGACCCTAGCTAGGGATTTTTCTGAGCAAGAATACATGGGATATTCCTCTCATGACGTCGAGAGTGGATGATCCTCTTTTGACACTCAATAGCCTTCGTAAGGTTGACTACCACTCCCAATGACCAGCTGTACTAGATCTGGGACAGCTAAACCTATAAGTCTGGTATCAAAGAGTGGAGCATTCATACAGGACATCCTTGGTGTCTCAAGTCTAAGGACCAGATATACCACTAGGACTACGGAATCGTTGTCTAACAATAAGGCATCATCAACCATCCAGCATTCCATAAGCAGATCAATCAGTGAACTCATTCTCCAATGAGCATCTGTACTGTATCCCTAGTGTCCCTACACGAGCAGCTATGAGACCAGTAGCATCCATCATATGGACGGGTATATAGCACACCAGTCTGTCCGGTTATCACGATGTCCTTCTCGAGTAACCTATGATCGGGATTATTTAGGATATGTGTTTAAAGGTGAATTGATCTCATTATCATGATCTCATCACGATCCGATTCCCATTGCACAAATCCAAGGATATCACAATATATATATGCATATATGCAATAGTTATAAAGCGATATACGTAAAAATATAATAAGAAAAAAGATTCTGTTTCAAGTCACATGTGCCATCACTCACGTGCTGGGCACCTATGACTAGCAATCTCCCACTTGACCTAAAGCCAATCACCTATGTGTCTGATCCCCATCAGACCCCTGTGATGCTCAAAGACAATCTGAGACAACGGCTTTATCAGTGGATCTACAATGTTATCTTCGGATGGAACTCTTTTCACTACTACATCTCCTCGGGTTACGATCCCTTTGATAAGCTGAAACCTCCTCAAAACACTTCTGATGAGACCCGGGTTCTCTTGTTTGAGTAATCGCCCCATAGTTGTCGCAATATAAGGAAGTCGGCTCCTCTCTACTTGGCACGACTCCTAAATCTGTGATGAACTTCTTCACCCAGACTCCCTCTTTTGCTGCATCTGATGCAGCAATGTACTCCGCCTCTGTGGTTGAGTCAGCAGTAGTATCTTGCTTAGAACTCTTCCAGCACACTGCTCCTCTATTTAAGGTGTACACATACCCTGAATTTGCCTTGCTATCATCGACATCAGACTGAAAACTTGAGCCTATGTAGCCTTCAACCTTAAGGCTACTACCTTCATATACTAGTAAAAGATCCTTAATCCTTCTCAAGTATTTAAGGATACACTTTACTGCTTTCCAATGCTCCAAGCTTGGATCCACCTGATACCTACTTGTGACACTCAGAACATGCACTATATCAGGCCTAGTACATAGCATGGCATACATGATAGTCCATATTGCTGAGGCATAAGGTATCATATTCATGTTCGCCCTTTCTTCTGGAGTCCTTGGGGACATACTCGTAGAAAGCAATATCCCATGTCTCATCGGTATGAGACCTCTCTTGGAATTTTCTATGCCAAACCATTTGACCATGGTTTCTATGTACTTAGACTGGGACAAGCCAAGCATCCTTTTGGATCTATCTCTATAGATTCGAATCCCCAAAATATAGGATGCTTCCCCTAAGTCCTTCATGGAGAAGTGTTTAGATAACCAAGCCTTTACTGTGGATAGCATTCCTATATCATTCCCAATGATCAGGATGTCATCCACATATAACATCAAAAATGTGATAGCACTCCCACTTACCTTCCTGTACACACAAGGCTCATCTTCGTTCTTAACGAAGTCGTAAGATATGATTGCCTCATCAAATCTTATGTTCCAACTTAGGGAAGCTTACTTTAGTCCATAAATGGATCTAAGCAACCTACACACCTTATCTAGGTAGTTCTTGAACACGAATCCCTCAGGTTGCATCATATACACCTCCTCCTTGAGGTTCCCATTGAGGAATGTGGTTTTCACATCCATCTGCCAGATCTCATAATCATAGTGTGCTGCAATAACCAATAGAATTCTGATGGATTTTAGCATTGCTATAGGTGAGAAGGTTTCGTCGTAGTCAATACCTTGCCTTTGACGATACCCCTTAGCCACTAGCCTTGCTTTACAGGTCTCTACCTTTCCATCTACTCTGATCTTTTCATAAAGATCCACTTGCAACCGATGGGTACAATACCTTCAGGCGCATCAACTAGGTTCCAAACCTTGTTGAAGTATATAGAACCTATCTCAGAATTCATGGCTTCTTGCCACTTCCCGTAGTCTATACACATAATAGCCTTCTCATAGGTTTGAGGAACAATATCCTCAACATCCTCTCCTCTAATATGTCCCACATATCTCTTAGGAGGATGGGATACTCTATCAGACCTATGTAAAGTTGAAACTTGTGTATTAGGTACCTGAACAGACTCGGGTTGTAGAGTGGTGCTTGAGCTTGGTTCTCCAACCTCGCTCAACTCTATCATTCTCCCACTATCTTTGAATTTCTCAAAAGCCTTACACATATCCATACCTTGAGAAATCAATTGTAAAGGTAATGAAGTAGGAGTAACCACTAATGATATGAGTTAACATTGGTCCACATACATCATTGTGTATGAGTTCCATCAGCTTAGTGGCTCTCTCTCTAGTTCCACTAAAATGGAGAGTTGGTCAGTTTTCCACAAAGGCAAAGCTCGCAAGTTGCATATGACACATAGTCGAATAGATCTAGATATCCATTATTTAGTAACTTTTGAATCATTCCCTCATAGATGTGACCTAGCCTACAATGCCATAGGTATGTATTGTTCACCTCATCTCGTTTCCTCTTAGACACTTACATTCATGAATGTACCTGAAGCTTCATCAAGCTTTTGTTTTGCTCTTTCTACAAGGCACTCTTTGTAGTTCCTCTTCCAGTGCCCATCTTTGCCATAGTGAAAACACTGGCCTTTGTCCTTTGTTAGGTCTTTCTTAACAACCTTTGCTTTACCTAGTCTGTCCTTGCCCTTTCCCTTCTTAAGGGACCTTTCTGTTTTCCTTTTCTTTTTGGTCTCACCAATGTAGAGAACTGGCTTCTCTTTCTTAATAGTACTCTCTACCTCCCTCAACATATTGAGGAGCTTTGGGAGAGTCACCTCAAGCTTATTAATATTAAAATTCATTATGAATTATGAAAAGAAATCTAGTAGGGACTGAAGCACAATGTCCATACATAAGTTATCCTTTAGGACCATTCCTAGACTTGTGAGTTTTTCTATCCACTCAATCATCTTTAGGACATGGTTCTGAACCGGTGTCCCATCAGTCATCCTAGCACAGAAGAGGCTCTTGGATATCTCATATCGCTGAGTCCTTCCCTGTTCCTCAAACAATTTAAGGACATGTAGGAGAATGGATCTAGCATCCATCTTTTCATATTGTCTCTGTAACTCAGGTGTCATAGAGCCCAACATATAGCACTGAACAAAAGTGGAGTCATCAATGTATTTCATGTAGCGAGCGATCTTATCCTCGCTTGCCCCTTCTTCGGGCGCAGGCATCACTATATCAAGGACGTACACGATTTTCTCCACCGTGAGAACAATTCTCAAGTTACGGAGCTAATCCGTATAATTTGGACCAGTGAGACGGTTGACATCAAGTATGCCATGTAAGGGATTTGAAAGCGACATTTTCTAAAAATAAAGATGCAACATAAATGAATAACATACTAATTTTGCAAGAAATAAACTATCAATATATGGACTTCTATCTTAATATGCTCCCACTAATTTACTAACGAGTCACGCGACACCCTTAGCACATGAACGGAAGTCTCCGGCAGACTTCTAGTGGGGATCAGGATCCAATCAGCGTCTTAGTGTAACCTCGAGGGACTCAACTAATCACACTAAGCCTAAAAGGTAGGCAACTCTTGCCGATCACAACTCCTTGTGATTCCCGTCCTGTTCGGCCTCTGAATCACCATGGCCTCAAGGGACTCGACCAACCATGATGCTCGGTTAAGTCAACACCTTCGTTACAAGATGAGTCTGATTTGATGATATACCCTCGAGGGACTAGACCAAGCATACAATGTCCTCAGGTCACCGGTGACATCTCTATGTTGTAAGCAAGATAGCGAATCACGATATAGGTGAGTCTCGAGGGACTCGACCAACTCAACCTATACCGGGAATTGGTTCCTACTTATAACGATGGAAGGCCACGTGGGTCAATCTAATTGCCTCACGTTTACCGACTTAATATTATCGAGAGAGATGTTTCTATGATTTGGCCTCCTAATATGACATGTCACACATATACATATTTAATATATATCTACATCGCATGCAAATATATATAAATATCTAGTATGTGTATAAACAATCACACCAGATGATCATGGACCACAATCTAATGTGATTAGGCCCGAGCCAGTAGGCCTAATCACTCACATCAAAATCTATGTGTGCCATGGTGCATCTCCATGCCCTGTGATCGTCCATCTCATCCTTGTTGGTTCCATCGACATCTTAATGCATCTTTATGCATCGCGATCGTCCGTCTCGTGGGTCCCGCTATCGCATCCACGCTCCCGCTGCATCTCCTCATGTGATTACAACTTAATCATAGGCACGTAGGTCCGACAATAAACGAGAAATATAATGGAGGCTCGCAGACCTCAATAATAATAATCACAAGTACACACATTACACGGTCCATGATCATTCGTCCACACATCATAATCACATGTATAAATAATCATCATCATGTAGGACTACTAGATAATGATAAAAAATAATAATCAATTAAACCTTTTAATTAATTAGTATTTTATGAAATCAATGACATATAGAAAATTTCTAAATTCATAGGGGTATTTTCATAATTTGGACAAAAGACAGAAATTGAAATTTCTCAAATTCCGAGGTAAAACTATCTTTTGCCTAGAAAACCCTAATGCCCTACTCCCCTTTGCTACTACCACCGTCGTCAACCTGCTGGCAACGGCCTGTGCGGCGGAGGGCGAGGCACTGCCCTCACCTGTAGACGGCACACCCGCTGGCGGCGCTGCCCCTACAGGTGGGCGCCCCAGCGGGCGCCGCCGCCTCCGCGGGCAGTTCTACCCGCGGGGCAACGCTCGCAGGCGGTGCTGACCTAGCAGGTGGGCGTCGCCGCCTCCGCAAGCGGTGTTGTCCCACCGGGCAGCCACCCCTGCAGGTGGGTTTCGCTTGCGGGAGCAACGATGGCAAGCGCCGCTACCCTACGGCGCCTCACCCCCTAGGAGAAGCGACCACAGGCACCTCTGCCCGCGGGCTGCCAGCCCAGCCGGTAGCAAGCCTGCTGCAAGCAGGCCGCCGGCCAATTGCTGCAGACGCAGCCCCTGTGTTGCTTGCTTGCGGCTGCACTACACGCACGCAGATCGTGGGTAGCAACTGTTGTTGCCCTTTCTCGCTATTGTGTCAACGATTTTGACATCAAAAGATTTTCCTAAACACAACACACGTAGTTCAAAACCAATCATTCGCACATACAACCTAGCTCTAATACCACTGTTGAGAAATCTTGGGGGGCGACATCAGATGTAAAGCGAAAGAACAAGAAAACAAAATCTCTGATTCCCAAAGAGATGTTCGTCGTCGTGCAAAGATTGGTGCGCAAAATCCGCGAAACTTAAAACTGCGTATAGAGTAGATAGTGTTACCTAGGGAGATCGTATATCCCTGTTTCCTTGCAGGTCTTTAGGAGAGGGTGAAGGAGGTCAAGCATCGTCCTCTCTAGTGGTGATCCACACAACAGGGCTGCGACGACGCTCCTCAAAACTCCAGGCCTGCTTTGAGGTGGAGAGTGGGAGGAGAATAGGAGAGGCAAGCAAAGGCTCTAGCCTTCGAGGCTCTGAATCCCTCATATTTATAAAGGTCCCCTGTCAAACCCTAATGGATCCTCCCATAGTGGGTATTGGATCTGCATCCAATAACCCAAGCCTTTTAGATTACTAGATCTCTATCCAATAATCTCTCATGGGCTCTTATTGGATCTCGTCCATGGGATCCAATAATTCAGGGGCTTATTGGATATCCAATAAGACAAGGGCTCCGTCGGATATCTCATATCCGAACCTCTACTCATCGCAATGCCTACCATTTGTGTGTGACCCTCTAGGCCCAATATCGAGCTGGTCATGAGTCATACCTATCAGAACTCCTTCTAACTCAGTGAATTATTATCTCTGTAATAATTCACTCGACTCATCGACTACGGACGTACTAGGCCACTACGCCGTAGTCCCCAGACGATATAGGGGAATCCAATCCATTGAACCCGTCTATCCTCAGTTACCGTGTACCTATAGTCCCTCATCCATTTAATATCCCAAAGACCGTATATCGAGCATGGTGCTATTAGACCCATACGGTTTCTACTCGAGTCTCGCTCTAATCGGATTCTCCCGGAGAACTCTTTCTCTCTCAACCCGAATGACCCTGGCCAAGGATTTTTCTGAGCAAGAACACATAAGATATTCCTCTCATGACGCCGAGAGTGGATGATCCTCTATCGACACTCAATAGCCCTCGTAAGGTCGACTACTACTCCCAATGACCAGTTGTACTAGATCTGGGACAACCTAACCTATAAGTCTGGTATCAAAGATTGGAGCACTCATAGAGGACATCCTTAGTGTCTCAAGTCTATGGATCAGATATACCACTAGGACTACGGAATCGCTGTCTGACAATAAGGCATCATCAACCATCCAGCATTCTGTAAGCGGATCAATCAGTGAACTTATTCTCCAATAAGTACATGTATCATATCCCTAGTGTCCCTACACGAGCAGCTATGAGACCAGCTGCATCCATCATATGGACGGGTATACAGCACACCAGTTTATCCGGTTATCACGATGTCCCTCTTGAGTAACCTATGACCGGGATTATTTAGGATATGTGTTTAAAGGTGAATCGATCTCATTATCATGATCTCATTACGATCCGATTCCCATTGCGCAAATCCAAAGACATCACAATATATATATGCATATATGCAATAGTTATAAAGTGATATACGTCAAAATATAATAAGCAAAAAGATTCTGTATCAAGTCACACGTGTCATCACTCACGTGATTGGCTTGCTGGGCACCTATGACTAGCACCTCATCCATCTAATATCCCAGGGATCGTATATCGGGTATGGTGTTGTCAAACCTATACAGTTTCTACTCGAGTCTTGTTCTAATCGGATTCTCCCATATAACACTTTCTCTCTCAATCTTAATAACCCTAGCCAAGGATTTGTCTAAGCAAGAACCCATGGGACATTCCTCTCATGACACCGAGAGTGGATGATCCTCTATCGACAATAAATAGCTCTTGTAAGGTTGAGTACCACTCCCAAAAATTGGCTATACTAGATCTAGGACATCCAAACCTATAAGTTCAGTATCAAAGAGTAGAGCACTTATACAGGACATCCTTGGTATCTCAAGTCTAAGGACTAGATATACCACTAGGACTACAGAATCACTGTTTAACAATAAGGCATCATCAACCATCTAGTATTCCGTAAGCGGATCAATTAGTGAACTCATACCCCGATGAGCACATGTATTGTATCCCTAGTGTCACCACATGAGCAGCTATGAGACTAGCTGCATCTATCAAATGGACGGGTATACAACACACCAGTCTGTCCGGTTATCTCGATGTCCCTCTCGAGTAACCTATGACTAAGATTATTTAGGATTTGAGTTTAAAGGCAAATTGATCTCATTATCATGATCTCATCATGATCTGATTCCCATTACATAGATCCATGGACATCACAATATATATATATATATATATATATATATATGCAATAGGTAATATAAAGTGGTAAATGTCAAAATATAATAAGCAAAAAGACTGCGGGTCAAGTCACACGTGTCATCTCTCACGTGATTGGCTTGCTGGGCACCTATGACTAGCAATCTCTCACTTGACCTAAAGTCAATCACCTATGTGTCTGATCCCCATCAGACCCTTGTGATGCTCAAAGATAATTTGAGACAATGACTTTGTTAGTGGATTTGCAATATTATCTTTGGATGGAACTATTTCCACTACTACATCTCCTCCGGTCACGATCTCTCCAATAAGTTGGAACTTCCTCAAAATACTTCTAATAAGACCTGCATTCCCTCATTTAAGGAATCGCCCCATAGTTATCGCAATGTAAGAAAATCGGCTCTCACTACCCGGCATGACTCTCAAATCTATGATGAACTTCTTCATCTAGACTCCCTCTTTTGCTGCCTCTACTATAGTAATGTACTTTGCCTATATGGTTGAGTCAGCAGTAGTATCTTGCTTGGAAATGTTTTAGTAGACTGCTTCTCCATTCAGGGTATACGCATACCCCAAATTTAACTTGCTATCATTGACATCGGAATAAAAACTCGAGTCCATGTAACCTTCAACCTTGAGGCTACTACTTTCATATACTAGTAAAAGATCCTTAGTCCTTCTCAAGTACTTAAGGATACACTTTACCGCTTTCCAATGCTCTAAGCTTGGATCCGCCTAATACCTGCTCGTGACACTCAAAGCATGTGCTATATCAGGCATGGTACATAGGATTACATACATGATAGACCTTATTGTTGAGGCATAGTGTATCCTATCCATGTTAACCCTTTCTTCAGGAGTCTTTAGGGACATACTTCTAAAAAGTGATATCCCATGTCTCATCGGTATGAGACATCTTTTGGAAATTTTCATGTCAAACCTTTTGACAATAGTATCTATATACCTAGATTAGGACATGACAAGCATCCTCTTGAATCTATCTCTATAAATTTGAATCTCTAAAATATATGATGCTTCCCCTATGTCCTACATGGAGAAGTGACTAGATAACCAAGTCTTCATTATGAATAACATTCCTATATCATTCCTAATGATTAGGATGTCATCCACATATAACACTAAGAAGATGATAGCGCTCCCACTTACCTTACTGTACACACAAGGCTCATTTTCGTTTTTAAAGAAGTCATAAGATTTGATTGCCTCATCAAATCTTATATTTCAACTTCGGGAAGCTTGCTTTAGTCCAAAAATGGATCTAAGCAACCTACACACCTTATCTGAGTAGTCCTCGGACATAAATCCCTGGGGTTATATCATATACACCTCCTTCTTGAGGTTCCCATTTTAGAATGCGATTCTCACATTCATCTGCCAGATCTTATAATCATAGTGTGCTATAATAGCCAATAGAATTTGGATGGATTTTAGCATTACTGTGGGTGAGAAGGTTTCGTCATAGTCAACACCTTACCTTTGACGATACCACTTAGCCACTAGCATTGCTTTATAGGTCTCTATCTTTCCATCTATTCTGATCTTTTTCTTAAAGATCAACTTACAACCGATGGATATAATACTCTCGGGTGCATCAACTAGGTTCCAAACCTTGTTGGAGTATATAGAATCCATCTTAGAATTCATGGCTTCTTATCACTTCCTGAAGTCTATACTCATAATAGCCTCCTCGTAGGTCTAAGGATCAATATCCTCAACATTCTCTCCTCTAATATATTCCACATATCTCTCAAGAGGATGGGATACTCTATCGGACCTACGTAAAGTTGGAACTTGTGTATTAGGTACCTGAACAAACTCGGGCTATAGAGTGGTGCTTAAGCTAAGTTCTCCAACCTCACTAAACTCTATCATGCTCCCACTATCTCCGCCAAGAATGTGTTTCTTCTCAAGGAACGTCGCTCTCTTAGCTACAAAGACCTTTTGGTACTTGAAATGATAGAAATAACACCCATAAGTTTCCTTGGGGTATCCCACGAACTTGCACCACTCCGTCCATAATTCTAACTTATCGGGGTTGTGTCTTTTAATGTGGGCAGGGTAGCCCCAAATCTTAACAACCTTAAGATCGGGTTTCTTCCCTTTCCATATCTTATATAGTGTAGACACTATCGACTTAGTTCGAACTCTATTCAGAAGATAAGCTCCGGTCTCTAGGGCATATCCCCAAAATGAGATGGGTTGGTCAGCGAAACTCAACATGGACTATACCATATCTAACAGCGTACTATTCCTCCTTTCAGACACACCATTGAGCTAAGGTGTATAAGGAGATGTCCATTGGGATATAATCCCATGGTTCTTGAGGAATTAGGTTTACTCTACACTTAAGTACTCACCTCCTCGATCTGATCGAAGAGTCTTGATACTCTTTCCAATATGGTTCTCCACTTTATTCTTATACTCTCTAAATTCCCCAAAGGCCTCGGACTTGTACTTCATCAAGTACACATGTCTATACCTTGAGAAATCATCAATAAAGATAATGAAGTAGGAGTAACCACCAATGGCATGAGTTGACATGGGTCCATATACATCGCTATATATTAGTTCCAATAGTACAGTGGCTTTTTCTCTAGTTCCACTAAATGGAGAGTTGGTCAGTTTTCCATGAAAGCAAGGCTCGAAAGTTACATATGACTCATAGTCGAATGGATCTAGATATCCATTTTTTAGCAACTTTTGAATCCTTCCCTCATGGATATGACCCAGCCTATAATGCCACAGGTATGCATTGTTCACCTTATCTCATTTCCTCTTGGACATACTTATATTAATGATATGTGGAGTAGTGTTTAGCATAAACAAACTATTATGCAATATTCCTCTCACTAATCTCCTCAACTTTGTCAGAATCTATAATAAATTGCAGATGTGATAAGCAATACTGGTATCCAATATTATAGCACTATCATAAAAATCTAACAATTGGAGATTGATCATGAATGTACCTAAAGCTTCTCCAAGCTTTTGTTTTGCCCTCTCTGCAAGGTACTCTTTGCAGTTCCTCTTCCAATGCCCATCTTTTCCATAGTGGAACCACTAGCCTTTGTCCTTTGCCGGTCCTTTTTAGTAATACTTACTTTACTTGGTCTGCCCTTGCCCTCATTAAGGGACTTTTCTGCTTTCCTTTTCTTTTTGGTCTCACTAGTGTAGAGAACTAGCTTTCCTTTCTTGATAGTGCTCTCTACCTCCCTCAACATATTGAGGAGCTCCGGGAGAGTCACATCAAGCTTATTTATATTAAAATTCATTATGAACTGTAAAAAGAAATTTGGTAGGGATTGAAGCATAATGTCCACACACAAGTTATCCTCTAGGACCATTCCTAGACCTACGAGTTTCTCTATCCACTCAATCATCTTTAGGACATAGTTTTGAATTGGTGTCCCCTTGGTCATCCTAGCACGGAAGAGGCTCTTAGATATCTCATATCGTAGAGTCCTTCCTTGTTCCTCAAATAGTTTACGGAAATGTAGGAGAATAGATCTGACATCCATCTTTTCATATTATCTCTGTAACTCAGGAATCATAGAGCCTAACATATAACACTGAGCAAGAGTGGAGTCATTAATATACTTCACGTAGCGAGCGACCTCATCCTCACTTGCCTCTTCCTCGGGCATAGGCATCACCATATCAAGGACGTATGCAAATTTCTCCGCGTGAGAACAATTCTCAAGTTAGCCAATCTATATAATTTGGACTAGTGAGGTGGTTGACATCAAGTATGCCATGTAAGGGATTTGAAAGCGACATTTTATGAAAATAAAGATGCAGCAAAAATAAATAACACGCAGATTTTATAGAAATAAATAATCAAGATATAGACTTTTATCTTAATATGCTCCCACTTTTTTACTGGCACATCACGCGACATCCTCAGCATGTAAAATGAAAGTCTCTAGTAGACTTCTAGTCACGTCTTAGTGTAACCTCGAGGGACTCGACTAATCACACTAAGCCCAAAAGGTAGGCAACTCTTGTCGATCATAACTCATTGTGATTTTTATCTTGTTCGGCATCCGAATCACTATGGTCTCAAGGGACTCGACCAACCATGATGTTCAATTAAGTCAACACCATCGTTACAAGATGAGTCTGATTCGATGATATACCTTGGAGGGACTCGACTAAGCATACCATGTCCTTAGGTCACCGGTGACATCTCTATGTCGTAGGCAAGATAATAAATTATGATAAAGGTGAGCCTCGAGAGACTCGACCAACTCAACCTACACTAAGAATCGGTCCCTACTTATAAGGATGGAAGGCCATGTGGGTCAATCTAATTGCCTCATGTTTATTGACTTAATATTATTGAAAGAGGAGTTTTTATGATTTGATCTCCTAATATGACATGTTACACATATACATATTTAATATATATCTACATCGCATGCAAATATATATACATATCTAATAAGTGTATAAGCAATCATACCAGATGATCATGAACCATAACCTAATGTAATTAGCCTCGAGCCAATGGGCCTAATCACTCATATCAAGATCTATGTGTGCAGCGGTATATCTCCAAGCCCTATGATCGTCTATCTCATCCTCATCAGTTCCATCGACATCTCAACGCATCTCCATGCATCATGATCATCCGTCTCGTGGGTCCAGCTATTGCTTCCACGCTCCCGCTACTCCTTCTCGTGTGATTACAGCTTATTCATAGACACGTAGGCTCGACAATAAATGAGAAATAAAAATAGAGGCTCATAGACCCCAATAATAATAATTACAAGTACGCACATCACACGGTCCATGATCATCCGTCCACATATAATACATCACATGTATAAATCATGATCATGTAGGACTACTAGATAATAATAAAAATAATAATCAATTAATTTTTTTAATTAATTAATATTTTCTAAATTCAGGGATATACATGAATTTTTTTGAATTCTGAGGGGTATTTTCATAATTTAGACTAAAGGATACAACCGAAATTTCTAAAATTTCGAGGGGTAAAATTATCTTTTGTTCGAAATGCCCTAAGCCCCTTTCTGTTAGGATCAGAGTGGCACTAAGAGGGGGGGGTGAATTAGTGCAGCGGATTAAAACTCGTAAGTTTGAAAACGATTTCGTAAATGTGTAGAGATTTCGATTCGACAAAAAATGACTTAGTAAAAGTAGCTCGAGTAAAGTAAGGAGATGAAAACCAAAAGCTTGTTACTAAGTAAATAAAGGTTTCAGAAAGTTAAACACTCACACATTCAAAGAACACAACAATTTAAAGTGGTTTGGTCAAATGACCTACATCCACTTGTGAAACCTTCTTCGATGAGGCTCCCAACTTCCACTAGCAAATCACTTTGAAGGGGAAGGATAAATACCCATCTTATAACCTTTTACAAGTGGTTCACACTCTTACAGATTTTCAAAGAGAAAGAGGGAGGTGAACACTTAAGCTATTGAAAATAAGACTTGCTAAAGACTTTGCTAAGGCTTTATCTCAATCTCTAACTTCTCAAAGTGTATTCTCTGCTAAGAATTGAGGGGTATTTATAGACCCTAAGAGGATTCAAATTTAGGCTCTAAATTTTGAATTCCTTTAAGTTCCCAAAGCTGGCGATGCCACTGTCTATCAAATGTCACATTAACCGTTTACTGGCGGTGCCACCGCCTGTCGGTAGCGGTGCCACCACCCGTCCTTTCGGGTGCTTGGCGGTGCCACCGCCCAGTGCGATGGTACCACTGCTCGATCCTTCGGGCTATGGGCGGTGCTACCACCCAGTCCGACGGTACCACCACCCGATCCTTCGGGTTCTGGGCAGTGCCACCCCCTAGTCTAGTGGTGCCACCACCCGACCTTACGGGTCACTGGTTGGGCTTCAAATCTGGCCTAAACTAGGTCATATTCAGGCCCAATTGGCCTCTAACTAGGATATAGAATTATTTCTTAATCCAAACTCTAATTACATGTAAACTACGAAAACAAGACATAATCCTAAGCAAATCTTTTAACCGGCAACGTCGAGTTTATTTTCGGTGAACGTTTTGGCGATCTTCCGATAGACTTCCGATACACCCTCGGATTTCTTCCGGCGGACTCCCAGTAGGCTCCCGATCTTATGGCGAGTTCAGCGAGTCTTTGGCAAGTAGCCAAGTCTTCTCAGTGATCTCCATAAACTTCTAACGATCTCTTCGGCGGATTTCCGAAAACTTTGACAAGTCCCCGATTTCTTCTCAGTTGGTTCCGACAGCACTTCCGACGAATCTTCGGACTCTTAGCGGACTCTCGAACACCTATCGAACTTGACTTTGGTAGACTTGCTTTATGTCTTCAAGCTATCGTAGTTAATCCTGCATAAGTAAAGCAAAACTTCGATCTAGACAATTACTCCTAAGCAATCAAGTTGTCCGGCATGTCATTGGTCCCTCGACGCTTCGTCCAATTCTTCGGCGCATCATTTTCTCTTGTGGCCTATTGTCCAATCGGCCATTTGACTCCGTAACTCCGATATCCTTGGCACAATACCCGCTCTTCTTGGCTCGATGCCCAAATCTATGGCTCGGAGTCTTCTATCGATACGTCGACCGATCCATCGGTCCGACGTCTAATCTTCTGACATGTTCCTCCGGTCCAACATGATTTTCTTGCTTTGATTGTCTCATCCTGATCGAAGTATCCTGCATCACTCAAAACATAGATTAAAACATAAACACATATCAAGTGGTTTCATCATCAAAATACGAGATTCAACACTTTCTCCCCTGCTTGCTATGGTTGTCGCCCTGTGGGTGGCGCTGCCCCCATGGGAGGGTGCCCCTACAGGTGGCGTTGCCCCAATAGGTTGGCGCCCCCGTGGGTGCCACCAACTCCACGGGCAGTTTTGCTTGTAGGCGGTGCTGCCCCGTCGAGTGGCACCCTTGCAGGCCTGCCGACCCTGCGGGTAGTTCTGCCCGCGGGCGCAGCGCCCGCAGGTGCTACCCCTTGCCAGGGTGGTGCCCACCCTTGCGGGCACTAGTGCCTACGGCCTGCTGCAGGTAGGCCGTCAGTTGCTGTACACAAATGGCCAAAGGCTGCGTGGGCAGCAACAGTTGCTGCCCTTGCCTTTGTTGTCAATGATTTTACGATGAAATTCCTCCTAAAACACAACACACGTAATTCAAAACCAATTTTTGTATGAATAACCTAGCTCTGGTACCACTGTTAGGAAATCTTGGGGGCGACATCATATGCGTAGTGGAAGAACAGAAGAATAAAATCCCTAAATTCCCAAAGTTGTGTTTGTCGTCATGCGAAGATTAGTGCGCAAAAATCAATGAAAGTTAAAACTGCATATAAGATAAATTGTGTTACCTAGGGAGATCGTATATCCCTGGATTCTTACAAATCTCTAGGAGAGGGTGAAGGAGGTCAAGCGCCCTCCTCTCTAGTGGTGATCCATACAATAAGGCTGTGACGATGCTCCTCAAAACTCCAGGCCTGCTCTGAGGTAAAGAGGGGGAGAAGAATAGGAGAGGCAAGCAAAGGCTCTAGCCTATGAACCACTGAATCCCTCCTATTTATAGAGGTCAACTATCAACTTAAACTTAATGGATCCTCCCCTATTAGGTATTGGATCTCCATCCAACTACCCAAGCCTCTTAGATTAGTGGATCTCTATCCAATAATCTCTCATGGGCTCTTATTGGATCTCATCCATGGGATCCAATAATTCATGGGCTTATTAGATATCCAATAAGATATGGGCTCTGACAGATATCTCATTGTTAGAACCCTTGCAGATTCTAAGCTTAGGGTTGATCTCTTTAGGGGATCGACCTCCTTGGAACTCTATAGGGGTTCCTTCCTCCAAGTTGCTGCTCAAAGGCTGTAGAAAAGATTCATATATTGCTTGTTAAAAGGGGATGAATACATAGTTATTTATAGAGCTTCTAAACCCTAATTTTTAATATGACTCCAACTCAAGACTCCTATTCCTTTACAACTCCTAATGCTTCTCTAAGTACAATTCCTAATATGACTCCTACTCAAAACTCCTATTTCTTTATCACTCCTAATGCTTCTCTAAGAAATAACCTCCTAACTCTAGTCCGCCTCTTCACCTCTTTAATAGGGATCGATTAAGTATGCTAAAATGAATGCCCCTCTTAACTAGGACTCTCCTAGCTAGAGTCCTAACAGACCCACCCTCTTCAAATCAGCCTTGTCCTTGAGGCTGGGATTCCATGAACTCAGGGAATCGGGTCTTTAGCTCCTTATATGATTCTCATGTGGTGTCTTCAAGTGGTAGATTATTCCAATACACTAGCACTTCAGTAAAGGGACGTCGGCGATGCATCACGATCCTACGGTCGAGGATGGATTGTGGTTGGGCTTGAATAATTCCATCTTCAGTGGTGTTGGGCAGTTGGATCTGGGGTGACTCGTATTTTCCCAACTTGGGCTTCAAGCATGATACATGGAAGACTAGGTAAATTTTGGCATCCTCAGGCAATTTAAGTCTGTATGCCATGGCTCCAATACACTTTGTGATCTGATAGGGCCCATAAAAATATGGGGATAGCTTCATGGAGGCTTGAGTGTTGATGGAGAGTTGCTTGTATGGTTGTTGGAAAAGATAAACCCAATCTCCTACTGAAAATTCACTTTCGCTTCATCGTATATCAGCTTGCTGCTTCATTCTTTTTTAGGTTCTCAAGAATCCGGAGTGCCATTTGTAGCGTAGATCCCTCGAATCCCAAGTGTAGTAGGCTATTGCACTTGGATCCTTCTTCCATTCTTCCCTAATATCCTTGAGGAAGCTGGTGGTAGGAAAGGAGATGGTTGAAAACTTGGCTTGCTCAGGTAGCCATGAGAGTGTATCTGCAACAACATTTTCTTTCCCCTTTTTGTAAATAATTTTATAATTAAATCCAAGAAGTTTGGTTGCCTATTTTTGCTGCTCAGGGGATGATATCTTTTGCTCCATAAAGTACTTGAGGCTTCTATGGTCGGTTTTAATTCGAAATCACCGACCGATTAAGTAGGGCCTCCACCTCGTTATTGCGTGCACAATGGCGAGCATCTCCTTATCCTATATTGACATATTTTGATTGGAGGGAGATACTGCCTTGCTGGTGTATGCAAGTGGTCAACTATCTTGCATGAGAACGGCTCCAATTCTGACTCTAGATGTGTTGGCCTCAATAATGAAGGGTCAGTTGAAATCTGGTAGTGCTAGCACCGACGTCATCGCCATGGCTACCTTAAGTTTGTCGAAGGCAGTGGAGGCTTTGTCCGACCATTAAAAGGCATCTTTTTTAGTAGAGAAGTGAGGGGTGCGCTAATCTTCCCATAGTCCTTAACAAATTTTCGGTAGTAGCCCATTAGTCTAAGGAACCCGCGTAGTAATTTCATGTTTGTAGGTTTCGGCTAGCCTTGTATTGCTTCAATTTTTGTTGGGTCTACCACCACTTCTTATTCTGAAATTATGTGCCCAAGGTACTCTATTTTTTGCTGGAGAAAACTAAACTTTGGCAGCACAAATTTACGAAGAAATCTCTGAAAAATATTGTTCATGAGACTTTGGAAGGTTGAAGGAGCATTAATGAGTCTAAAATATATTACCAAGAATTCATAATGGCCTTTATGCATGCGGAATGTAGTTTTTGGAATGTCGTCTTCACATACCCGAATTTGGTGGTAACCAGATCGGAGGTCCAACTTCATGAAGACTCGAGCTCCTTTTAACTCATCAAGAAGTTCATCCACCACTGGTATTGGGTACTTGTCCCTAACGGTGATGTCATTTAAAGCTTGGTAGTTGATGAACATTCGCCAAGTTTTGTCCTTCTTGCGTACAAGTAGCACCGGTGAGGAATAGGGGCTGCAACTTTACCGAATCACCCCTATTTCAAGCATCTCCTTTATGATCTTTTCAATTTCATCCTTCTAGAGGTGAGGATATCAATATGGCCAAGTGTTCACTAGTGGCTTTCCTAGAAGGATTGTAATCTGATGGTCATGTTGTTGAGTAGGAGTAAGACCGCACGGCTCAGCAAAAATGTCAACAAATTCAAGAAGCAATTAGGCGAGATTTTGATCTTCAATTTCTATTTTCTTCCCCTCTGGTTATTGTTGGAGATGCATCAAAAAGCCACCATTTACCTTGTGCAAAACTTTCTCTATTTGTTGGGTTGAAACGGTGGTACATTGCTTCCACGCTTCCTACATAGAATGATATGTTTGCCTTTGCAATAGAATTTCATAATTAATTTGGAGAAGTTCCAAGAGACATCACCTAGCGTCGTCAGGCATTCTATACCAAGCATAGCCTCATAGTCATCAATTGGTAGGAGAAAGAAGTCAACAATAATTTCTTGGTCTTGTAGTAATAGTTTCACCTGCGGACATCTATGGTTGAACTTTAGGATTCTTTCGTCGGTGACCTTTACATCGAACTTGATATTGAATCTCATATTTTGATGATGAAACCATTAATATATGTTTATGATTTAATCTACATTTTGAGTGATGTAGGATGCTTCGATCAGAATGAGACAATTAAAGCAGGAAAATCATGTTGGGCTGGAGGAACATGTCAAAAGATTGAACGTCGGGCCGGTGGATTGGTCGACGTATCGACAAAAGGCTTCAGGCAATGGATTCAGGCATCGGGCCAAGAAGAGCAGAGATTGTGCCAAGGATATCAGAGTTGCAGAGTCAACTGGCCGATTAGGCAATAGGCCATAAGAGAGGACGATGCGTCGAAGAATCGGACGAAGCGTCGTGGGACCAATGACATGCTAGACAACTTGATTAGATGCTTAGGATTAATTGTCTAGATCGAAGTATGTTTTATATGTTTAGGATTAACTACGATAGCTTGAAGACATAAAGCAAATTTACCAGAGTCAAGTTCGATGGGTGTTCAAGAGTCCGTCGAGAGTTTGAAGATTCGTCGGAAGTGGTGCTACAACTAACCGAGAAGAAATCAGGGACTTGCCAAAGATTTTGGAAGTCCACTAAAGAGATCGTCAAAGGTTCATGAAGATCACCAAGAAGGTTTGGTTACTTGCCAAAGACTCGCTGAACTCGCCATAAGATCGGGAGCCTGTTGGGAGTCCACCGGAAAAAATCCGAGGGTGTATCAGAAGTCCACCGGAAGATCACCGAAATGCTTGCCGAAAGGAAACTTGACATTGCCAGTTAAAAACCTACTTAGGACTATGTCTTGATTTCATATTTTACATATAATTAGAATTAGGATTAAGAGTTAATCCTATAACCTAGTTATGGGCCAATTGGGCCCTAATATAAACTGGTTTGGGCCAAATTTGGAGTCCAACCAGTGACCCATAAGGACGGGCGATGGCATCACCCAGAACCCAAAGGATCGGGTGGTGGTACTGCTGGACTCGATGGTGGTACCGCTTGACTGGGCGGTGGCACCGCCCAACACCCGAAAGGTCGAGTGGTGGCACCGCCAGTAAATGGTCAATGTGACATTGACAGGCGGTGGTACCACCAGCTTCGGAAACCTAAAAGAATTCAAAATTTAGAGCCCAAATTTGAATCCTCTTGGGGTCTATAAATACCCCTCAATTCTCAACAGAGAAAAACCCTTTTGAGAAGTTAGAAATTAAGAAAAAGACTTAGCAAAGTCTTATTTTTTTCAATAGCTTAAGTGTTCACCTCCCTTTTTCTCTTTGAAAAATTTGTAAGTGTGTGAACCACTTGTAAAAAGGTTGTAAAAGGGGTATTTGGTCCTTCCCCTTCAAAGTGATTTGCTAGTTGAAGTTGCAAGCCTCATCGAAGAAGGCTTCACAAGTGGATGTAGGTCATTTGACCGAACCACTTTAAATTGTGGTACTCCTTGAATGTGTGAGTGTTTAACTTTATGAAATATTTATTTACTTAGTAGTAAACTTTTGGTTTTCATCTCCTTCCTTTACTCGAGCTATTTTTATTAAGTCATCCTTTGTCAAATCGAAATCTCTACACATTTATGAAATCAAATTCAAACTTATGAGTTTTAATCCGCTGCAGTAATTCACCCCCCCCTCTTAATGCTACTCCGATCGTAACAATTGGTATCAGAGCCACAGTTTTCTACTTTGGTTTAACACCCAAATAGAAATGGCTCTTTTCGGCATTTAAAAGGGTTACTCTCTCATTCGTCCGCCCTTTTTCAATGGGACAGACCACACTTATTGGAAAACTCAAATAAGAGTTTTCTTACTTTCTTTGGATTTGAATTTATGGCACATAGTCGAAAATGGATTTGAAATGTCTTCTCTTCCAATAAACCATTGGAATGATTTGGAGAAGAAGATATTTTCTCTAAATGCAAAGGCTATGAATGCCTTATATTATGCACTTGACAAAAATAAATTTAATCCTATTTTAATTTATGATTCGGCTTTTGATATTTGGAGAACTCTTGAGGTCACTCATGAAGGCACTAGCCGAGTGAAAGAGTCCAAAATCAACATTCTTGTGCATTCTTATGAACTTTTCCGGATGAAACTAAGTGAGTCCATTGGAGACATGTACACCAGTTTCACGGATGTTATCAATGGACTCAAAGCTCTTGGTAAAGATTTTTCTAACTTTGAACTAGTAACTAAAATTTTAAGATCCCTTTCAAAGAGTTAGGATCCAAAAGTTACGGCCATTCAAGAGGTCAAGGACTTTAAAACATTTCCTCATGAAGAACTTATTGGGTCTCTAATGACCTATGAAATGACGTGCAATACATATGAAGAACTTGAGAACCACCTTCCAAAGAACAGGAAGGATTTGGAACATAGAACACATGAAGACCACTCGAGCATAAGCTCAAGTGATGGTGAACTTGAACTTGTAAAAAATTTAAAAAGTTAATAAAACAAAAATTAAAGAATAAAAAGAACATAACTACTTGCTTTGAATGCAAGAAGAAGAACATAAATTGGGATGAATCGAGCTCCTCCGAAGACGAGGAGAAAATCAAGAAAGACGAGGTAGCAAACTACGCCTTTAACGCTTTCAATGATGAGGTAATCGAAACCCTCCTAATTTACTTTGAAATTACATAAAGCTTTTCATAATGTATTTTTTTTTGTAATTTAGTTTTGAATCAATTTTCTTAAAAATAAATATTTAAAAATAAAAATGTAAAAATATAATCATGCTCATAATTTTGAAAATGACAATGAAAATTACATGTTTTATGTTAATGCAATAAAATGTTAGATATAAATCTAATGCTTGTACACCTAGTAAGATTAATCTTATGTATGTACTTGAGAAGCAACAATATGTATTTTGATTATTTCCATTTTGATTTTCAATGATGATGCATGGCTTTTGTATGGAAGGCTTAATGATTTTTTTATGAACCTTGTATTTGGTTTTCAAACATGATGTATGGTTTTGACATAAAAACAAAACTTGAGCATGCTAATATAAAGTCAATCACATAAATTAAAACTAAATAAGTTTTAGTTATCTATAAGAATCATTCAAAATTATGTTCAATGAAACCAATGCATAATGATGTAATAAAAATATTAAATGTTTTGATACCATAATTGACAATTTTATGCATGAGATTTTAAAAGTTATACATGATTACTTTTGTGATTTTTTTTCGATCCTAAACAATTGATGCATATTTTTATTTGCCATAAAAGAAAAGAACATGCATGTATGAAATAAATCACATGAATTAAAACAACTAAAAAGTGGAAAGGTTTCTTCTTAAAAAATTTATTTTTTTGACTTTATCGACTTTTCAAAAAGGGAAATTAATGAATCTATTTGTATCACTTTTGTGAATCTCTTGAAAATGATCTTGATTTGATGATTTAAATGAGCTTTATCTTGATTTTTTGAAATTTATAAATTGAGATTTCTTATGCTTAAGTCAATATTCTATATGCATAAATTAATGTCTTATTCTCTTACAAGATTTAATGAATTATATCTTTTTCATAATTTCCTAAGAGGAGATTTGTCAAAATGAATCACGATTTCTCTAGATTTTTCAGAATTATAACTTGAGTATTCATTTTATAAATCAAGATTGCTAATCATGATTCTCTCGTTTTATCAAAGAGAACATTTTTCAAAATGATAAGCTGTTTTCTCTTGATTTTTTGATACCCACAATTTGAGAAAATTTACCTTGATGCATGGAACATTTTATGCATAAATTGATTTTCTTTATGATTCAATACTTCTTTGTAATTATGATATGTTTATCGCATGATATGATTGAATCACTGTTATAAAAGAAAAAAAAAATTGTTAGCTTGCTAATTGTAAAAATATATGCTAGCTTGAATGATAAAACATGAGATTATCTATAGTGCAAATTTATTGTTCTCATGATATGTAGATTGAAATAATAATTTGAATGTTGATGGTTTTTATGATAAAATTTATTTTTCGATCCTAAATGATTGATGATATATATATATATATATATATATATATATATATATATATATATATATATATATATATATATATATATATATATATATATATATATATATATATATATATATATATATATATATATATATATATTGGCACAAAAAGGACAAAGGCATGCTTGTATGAAACAACTAAATAGATAAAAGTATTTTTCTTGAAAATTTATTTTCTCTATCTTATTGACTTTGATGAATCCATTTGTACTATTTTTATGAATCTCATGGATTATAAAAATGATTTGAATTTAATGGGTTTTATTGAAATCATGATCTTGATTTCTCGTAATTATAATTTGAATTTTCTATTGAATGAATCAAGATTGTTTTCTATTTAAAAAGAGATTGTTCATCATGATTCTTTCTTTGAATATTTAAAAAGGAGAATTTTCTAGATGAATCATGATTTTAGTGATTGGATATTTGATATGCATGAATTGAGATCTTGCTCTCCTACTATTCTTTTTGTTATTCACCAAAAAGAAGACTAATTCTAATAAACCATGATATACTATATGAATTTTATTGCATTCCTGAAGTAATATCTCATCACCAAATTTTTTTTTATATTCTTTCATTTGATGATATGAATGCATAAAACACTTATGATATGATTGTTATACAATTCCGTGTATTCATAAAATATTTATCTCATTATCCAATTAATTCTTATTGATATTCCTAATGTGATGAAATGAAATTATGCATAAAATACAAATGGGGAGAAGTTTTGATCATGCATGGTAGGATGTAATTTGATAAATTAATACCATCATGATTTGAAACATTTATGATTTGAAATTATGCATGCAATTGCTTTTTATTATGATGATATATGCATATAATGTGTATCATGAATGTTCTAAATGGTGAATGCTTGGTATCATGATCAAAATATTGATAAATGCTATGATTTGTTATCAAAATGATGTATCATGTATGATATGCCCATAGTGATTAATTTATTTGTATAATGCATGAAGTTAGGATACAAATGTAAAGTTTTGAAATTATGTATATTTTAATTTGAAAACATAATGATGTATAAATAAGATTGATACTTACCCTTATCATGATTTGAATATTATAGTAAAGTGAAATGAATTATGCGATCGTATTGTTATTCATTTCTTTTTGCTAGTGACAAAGGGGGAGAAAGAGTTGCTAATGTGCTATCTTGAATTGATATAAAGGGTCATCTCAAAGAGAAATTAGCTAACTTGCACAAGTCAAGAAAATGCAAAAACTTGCTTACTTTCTTGCACATCTAAAGAGAATATGCAAATATAACTCTTGCCAAATCGTTTGCTTGCCTTATGTAAAACATTGTCTCTTGCTAGTTTGGCATTTTGCTAAGGAAGCAAAAATGACACTTCTCAAAAGAGAAGAAAGAGCTTGCTATCTTGAATATCACAAGCTTGCCTATCTTAAGAAACAAAAATTGTAAAAGTGCTATCTTGCCTATCTCAAGAAGCAAAACTTGTAACTTGCACATTGCAATAGGAAGCAAGAATCATGAGCTTACACAAGAAAGATATCTTGCATTTGCTTTCGAAATTTTTGCTAGCTTGTATGTAGCAAAACTAGCATATCGTAAAAATTGCTAGCTTATAGCCTAAAGAGAAGCAAACAGTTACTAAAGTTGTACATCTTTAATTGTTAGATTGCATGATGATAAAATTTGATACTATGTTTATTATGTAATGATTTGATCTTTTTATCTCTAAACACATAAGAGTTGGAACTTCTCCTTTTTGTTGATGACAAAGGAGGAGAAGTATGATGACATGACATGTTATGCATAAGTTTATGATAACATGTTGCTTGGAGTTTTGAATCCAAAAGTTTCTATCAATAAGCCATATTGATATTGGGAGTTTGTTTAAACTCTAGGAGTTAAGGTTAACTCCGCCATCAAGTGGTTGTCATCATCAAAAAGGGAGAGATTGTTAAATCTCGTATTTTGATGATGAAACCACTTAATATGTGTTTATGATTTAATATGTGTTTTGAGTGGTACAGGATGCTTCGATCAAGATAAGACAATTAAAGTAGGAAAATCATGTTGGGCTGGAGGAACATGTCAGAAGATTGGACGTTGGGCCGGTGGATCGGTCGACGTATCAACAGAATATTTCGGGCCACGGATTCGGGCATCAGGCCAAGAAAAACAAAGATTGTGCCAAGGATATCGGAGTTGTGGAGTCAACTGGCCGATTGGGCAATAGGTCGTAAGAGAGGACGATGCACTAAAGAATCCGACGAAGCGTCGTGGGACCAATGACATGCTAGACAAATTGATTAGATGCTTAGGATTAATTGTCTAGATCGAAGTGTGTTTTACATATGAGGATTAACTACGATAGCTTGAAGATATAAAGCAAGTTTACAGGAGTCAAGTTTGATGGGTGTTCGAGAGTCTGCCAAGAGTCCAAAAATTCATCAGAAGTGCTGTCAGAACCAACCGAGAAGAAATTGGGGACTTGCCGAAGTTTTTGAAAGTCCGCTGAAGAGATCGTCGGAGTTTCGCGGAGATCACCAAGAAGGTTTGGCTACTTGCCAAAAGACTTGATGAACTCACCACAAGATCAGGAGCCTATTGGGAGTTGGCCGGAAGAAATCCGAGGGTGTATCGGAAGTCCGCCGGAAGATCGTCGGAAAGCTCACCGGAAGGAAACTCGATGTTACCGATTAAAAACCTGCTTAGGACTATGTCTTAATTTCATAGTTTGCATGTAATTAGGGTTACGATTAAGAGTTAATCCTATAACCTGGTCAGGGGCCAACTGGGCCCTAATATGAAATAGTTTGGGCCAAATTTGGAGCCCAACCAGTGACCCGTAAGGACGGGCGGTGGCACCGCCCAAAACCCAAATGATTAGGCAGTGGTACCGCCAAATTGGGCGGTGGCACAGCCCAGCATTGGAAAGGTTGGGCGATGGCACTACCATCGACAAGCGGTGGCACTACTAGTAAACGGTCAATGTGGCATTAATAGGCGGTGGCACTACCACCGACAGGCAGTGGCACCGCCGTCTCCGAGAACCCAAAGAAATTTAAAATTTAGAGCCCAAATTTGAATCCTCTTGGGGTCTATAAATACCCCTCAATTCTCAGTAGAGAAAAAACCTTTTAAGAAGTTAGAAATTTAGAAAAAGACTTAGCAAAGTCTTTTTTTTTTCAATAGTTTAAGTGTTCACCTCTCTCTTTCTCTTTGAAAAATTTGTAAGAGTGTGAACCACTTGTAAAAAGGTTATAAGAGTGGTATTTGATCCTTCTCCTTTAAAGTGATTTGCTAGTAGAAGTTGGGAACCTCATCGAAGAAGATTTCGCAAGTGGATGTAGGTTATTTGACCGAACCACTTTAAATTGTGGTGTTCCTTAAATGTGTGAATGTTTAACTTTGTGAAACATTTATTTACTTAGCAGCAAACTTTTGGTTTTCATCTCCTTCCTTTACTCGAGCTATTTTTACTAAGTCATCCTTTATCGAATCGAAATCTTTACACATTTACGAAATCGAATTCAAACTTACGAGTTTTAATCCGCTGCACTAATTCACCCCCCCCCCTCTTAGTGCTGCTCCGATCCTAACACTTGCTGCAACCTTTGATGCAGAGTGTCATCTGAGTAGCAACCTTACTATTTAGAAAGTTATTAGTGCTGCCCATGTCAATGAGAATAGTGATCAGTTATTATTTGAGAAGGCCTCCAACTTTCATCGTTTGCAGGTTTGAGTAGCCAACTAGTGTGTGTACTATAAAGTCAGTCGGTTGTAGCTCTTCTTCTACATCTTCTTCTTTATATTTAAGGCTCTCTTCTGGATGTTCAATGACCTCTTCTTCTACTAGTTCAATCACAAGAAGTCTCCCTTTTTTACAGCGATGCTCGTGGCTCCACGGCTCGTCGTAGTGCCAACATAACCCCTTTGCATATCACTCCCAAAGCTCTTGTCTTGTCAACCTTTTTAGTGCAGGGGCTTGGTTGATAGTAGTGGGGAGCTAAGAGCTTCAGTATTGCTGGTCAGGGAGTGACTCTAGTCCTCTAGGCTTCATGGTTCAATCGCTCCTCTTGAAGTCATGCGAAAGAGATGACTGCCATAAGCGTGTACGATCATTATGCTTTAACTTTTCTCCAGATCTCTAGCTTCAAGCCCTCAATGAAGGGCCCTAATAGCTATTTTTCAGACCAATCATGAGTTTGATTAGATATCCTTTCAAACCTAGTTTGGTACTCCTGAATGGTGGAGGTTTGTTGGATCTTTGCTAGTTGTCAGTCAATATTCTCATAATCGGTTGGTCCGAAGCGGATCAACAGTCCTTCTTTGAATTATTGGTCAGTATATGCTTCCAAATCTGTAATGTTAAGATATCTCTTTTGTTGATGGGTTAAAGGCATGTATAGGTTGAGAGAAGTGGTGGTCGAAAGGGTTGGTGGATTGGTGGATGTAGGCTGCAGTTTAGGCTTATTTTGTGGCTGTTTTGAATATAGTTTGATGGTATGGTTTGGTGGAGCTTTAGGGCTATGATGGTAGTGGATGAAGGTTAGGGAAAAAAAATTTTAGATCTGCGGTATATGGCAGCAAAGGTTTGATAGAAATCAGTGGAAGTAGCAGCAAATATGTGTTAGGATCAAGAGCACTAAGAGGGGGGGGGGAGGGGGAGGGGAGTGAATTAGTGCAGCGAAAAACTTTCGATGATTTAAAAAGACGTTCGTATGATAAAAATGATTTCGGTAAGAAAGTCGATTCGAAAATCACTTTAACTTGTGATCAAGCAAGATGCAGTTAAAGTAAAGATATAGAGGCAGTTTGCAGTTAAGATAGAGAACAGAATGTAATTGCAAACTGAAATACGACGTTCATACGATAAAAATGATTTCGGTATGAAAGCCGATTCGGAAGTTACTTTAACTTAGATTAGGCAAAGTGTGGTTAAAGTAAAGCTATGGAGGCAGTTTGCAGTTAAGATAGAGAACAAAAAGTAAATGCAAACCGAGATTTAGAGTGGTTCGGTCAATCTTGACCTACATCCACTTTTGGCTTCCTCCTACGATGAGGTCATCGACATCCACTAGAGGCCTTTCTTTAATAGGCGAAGGCCAACCACCCTTTTACAGTTTCACTCCTTTTGACGGGCTTAGGAGACAACCCTTATAAATTTTTCTCTCCTCACTTGAAAGATCAAAACTTGGAAGACAAGAGGGAGGAGAATTTCTAGCCTTTACAACACTTTTGAGCTCTAAAAATCATAGAGTAAGATTGGATTTTTGGTGCCCTTTCATGCAAGAAAGGGTGGCGTATATATAGCCCCAAATTGATTTGAATTTGGAGCTCAAAAATATTTTTTCCCGGATTTCTGGGGTCTTGGTGGTACTACCTCCTAACTGGGGTGATACAACCGCCTGATAGAGCTTGGAGATCGAGCTCTGGCGGTACCATCACCTAACAGGGGCGGTTGCACCGTCCAATCTCGCTCTGAGACTGAGCCTAGGTGGTGCCACCGCCTGATTGGGGCGGTTGCACCACCCAATCTCGCTCGGAGACTAAGCCCAAGTAGTGCCACCACCTGACCTAGGCGGTTGCACCACCCAGCTTTCCTGGGAGACCATCTCCTCACGATGCCACCGCCTAGCAGGAATTCTAGTACGGATGGGTTGATCCATTCGACCCAATTTGGGTCTATCAAGGGCCCAATTGCCCCCAGATTAAGTTAATGGGATCACCTCCTATTTATAACTTAATCTACATGCTAACTATGATATTTCTTAAGACATTTACTACAACTTGCTCCAGTGTGTCAATCGCTTCTTCCGGTGAACTTCCGATGAACATCCGACGAACCTTCAGCGATGCTCCGGCGGACTTCCGACAAACTCCTGGACTTGCGACGATCCACTTGGCGAGTTTCGACGAGCTTCTTTGGTAAGCTCCTGGACTTCTCAGATTTGTTCCCGTAGAACCTTCGATGACCATCCGTTCTTCCGTCGAACTCTCGAACCCCCAACGTGATCATGGTCTTGACTCCGGCGTAACTCCTACTGCATGTCTTACTTACATCGTAGTTAATCTTGCACACTTGTCTCAACATATGGATTAGATAACAAATGACAATTGACTTCATCATCAAAATTCGAGATTCAACAATCTTCCCCTTTTTTATGATGACAATCAATTGATAACGGAGTTAACCTTAACTCCCCCTATCTATATACCATACTAGAGATAAGTCATTCTTGAATTCAAAGCCTTTGAATTCAAGATTGTTGAATCTCGGATTTTGATGATAAAATCAATTAATGGGTTATTTGATCTAATCCATATTATTGAGTTAAGTGTGCAGGATTAACTACGATAACCAGAAAATACAAAGCGAGAATACCGGAGTCAAGTTCGATGGACGTTTAAGAGTCCGAAGAATCGTCGGAGATGCTGCCAGAACCAACCGAGAAGAAATCGGGAACCTGTCGGAATTTTCGGAAGTTCGCCGAAGAGATCGTCAGAGGTTCACGGAGATCACCGAGAAGGCTCGGCTACTCATTAAAGTCATCACAAGTTCGGGAGCTTGCTAGAAGCCCGTCGGCAGAAAGTTCGTCGGAAAGCTCGCCAGAACAAGACTCGACGTTCGCGGTTGAAAATTTGCTTAGGACGTGTTTTGGTTATGTAGTCCACTTGTAATTAGGATTAGGATTAAGAGATAATCCTATATCCTGGTTAGGGGCCAACTGGGCCCAAAGTCAGAGTTGGTTTAGGCTAAAAATTAAGCTAAACCAGCGAACTAGAGAGCCAAGATTGAAGCCCAACTAGTGGCTGAAAACACTATAGTCGGGCTGAAAACACTGTAGGCGGTGGCACCGCCTAGCTGGGCGGTGACACCTCCTTGGCTGGGCGGTTGCACCGCCCAACACCCGAGCGCTGGGCGGTGGCACCGCCTGGCTGGGCGGTGGAACCGCCAGCACCGGGAACCCTAAGAGAATTCAAATTTTGGAGCCCAAAATTTGAATCCTCTTGAGGCCTATAAATACCCCTCAAATCTCAGCTGAGGTTACAACTTTTGAGAAGCATTTTGATTGAGAGAAAAGTCTTAGAAAGTCTTAGCAAGTCTTGTTTTCAATTTGCTAGAGAGTTCTCCTCCTTCTTTCTTATTGAAAATTTGTAAGAGGTTGAGCTGCTTGTAAAAGGTTGTAAGAGGGGTGTTTACCCTTCCATTTCAAGAGACTTGCTAGTGGAAGGTGGGAGCCTCATCGAAGAGGGGCCTCGCAAGTGGAGTAGGTCATTTGACCGAACCACTCTAAAAATCGGCGTAATCTCTGGTTTGCTTTTTATTATTGTCATTTACATTACTGCAAATCTTCTTACTGCTTTAGTTCCTTATTACTCTTGCTGCGCAACTTCAAGAATACGCCTTCAAGTTAAATTTCTCAAGTTTCGTTCTTAACGTACGAAAGATTTTGATTAAAATCGAAGTTTTAATCCGCTGCACTAATTCACCCCCCCCCCCTCTTAGTGCCGCTCCGATCCTAACAAGTGGTATCAGAGCAAGGTTATCTCTCATATTTGGTTTAATACCCAAGAGAGATGGCTTACTCCGGCATGCAAGAGGGCCATTCTATTGCACGACCACCTTTGTTTAATGGGTCGGATTACACATATTGGAAGACTCGCATGAGAATCTTCCTCATTTCTATGGACTTTGAGCTTTGGTCTATTGTCGAGAATGGATTTCAAAAATCTTCTCTTCCGATGAGCGAATGGAATGAATCGGAGAAGAAGGTTTTTGTTTTAAATGCAAAGGCTATGAATGCCTTATTTTGTGCATTAGACAAAAACGAATTTAATCGTGTTTCAATGTGTGATTCGGCTTTTGATATTTGGAGAACTCTTGAGGTCACTCATGAAGGCACTAGCCGAGTGAAAGAGTCCAAAATCAACATCCTTGTGCACTCTTACGAACTTTTCCGAATGAAACCAAGTGAGTCTATCGGAGACATGTACACCCAGTTTACGGATGTCATCAATGGACTCAAAGCTCTTGGTAAAGATTTTACTAACTTTGAACTAGTAACTAAAATCTTAAGATCCCTCCCTAAAAGTTGGGATCCAAAAGTTACGGCCATTCAAGAGGCCAAAGACCTTAAAGCATTCCCTCTTGAAGAACTCATTGGGTCTCTAATGACCTACGAAATGACATGTCAAGCTCATGACGAGCTCGAGAACCCCCTTCCAAAGAACAGGAAGGATATTGCACTCAAATCACAAGAAGACCACTTGAAAGGAACATCAAGTGATGAGGACAGTGACAATGACATTGCACTTTTGACTCAAAAATTTAAAAAATATTTAAGAAAGAACAGATTTAAAAATAATACAAAAAATAAATTTGAACAAAAGAAGGACCAAGTGATTTGCTATGAATGCAAAAAACCGGGACACTATAAGAACGATTGTCCTCATGCCAAAAAGAGAACATCAAAGAAGAAGGCATTCAAGGCAACGTGGGATGATTCAAGCGCATCCGAAGAAGAGGAGTCCAACACCGAGCAAGTTGCTCATTACGCGCTAATGGCATTAGGAGAAGAGGTATGTGATTTATTTAATGAAGATTTATCTTTTGAAGAACTATCTATCGTTTTTCATGAATTATTTGATGAATGTAGAACTGTTAGCAAGAAGTTAAGTATCTTAAAGAAAGAGCATGCTTTGCTACAAGATAAGTTTGATAGTCTTCAAACTCCTTCATGCTCTAAGTGTGAGCACTTAGAAGCAATAAAAAATGAAAATTTGCTTCTTAAGGAAACCTTAAATAAGTTTAAGATTGGTAGCAAAGGATTAGATATGATCCTTGCACACAAGGGTCACATCGCAAATAGAAATGGAATTGGATTTGTAAAAGGATTACATCAAAATCCTACCACTTTCATAAAAGGACCTACATTACATGTTTCCTCTTATATGAAATGCAACTTTTGTTGCAAATCCGGACATATTGCCTACAAATGCCCATTTAGGAAAATTAGTTCACAAAAATTAATATGGGTTCCTAAAGGAACTATAAAGAATTCAATCATAAATAACAAAGTTAGTGGGTCAATTTTTGAGGCACCCAAAATCAAATGGGTACCTAAAAATCATCCTCTTTTGTAGACAAACCCACAAGCTAGGAGCAAGAGATGGTATCTCGATAGTGGATGCTCAAGACATATGACTGGAGATCCATCTCATTTCTCTATGCTCACTAGCAAAGAAGAAGGGTACGTTACCTTCGGAGACAACAACAAGGGCAAAATCATTGGCAAGGGAACTATTGGTAACAAATTTAATTTTTCCATTGATGATGTCTTACTAGTTGATGGATTGAAACATAATCTCTTGAGTATTAGTCAACTATGCGATAGAGGTTACATCGTTAGATTTGAATCAAATATGTGCATTATTGAAAAACCAAATCATAACATGACTATGATTGCTTTAAAACAAAATAATGTCTATACCATCAATCTTGATGAACTAAGTAATGAAATGTGCTTCTCCGCCGTAAATGATGATGCTTGGCTTTGGCATAGGAGATTAGGCCATGCAAGCATGAAAACAATATCTAAGATCTCATCTCAAGAATTAGTATGAGGAATTCCAAATATAAAGTTTATTAAGGACAAAGTATGCGATGCATGTCAACTAGGCAAACAAATAAAAACAAGCTTCAAACCAAAAAATCAAATTAGCACTACTAGACCATTACAATTGATCCATTTGGACTTATTTGGACCAATTGATACAACAAGTCTAGGTGGAAGCAAATATGCTTTTGTGATTGTGGATGACTACTCTAGATACACTTGGACCTATTTCTTAGCTCACAAAAGTGATTGCTTCAAGTGTTTCTCTAAATTTTGTAAACTCACTCAAAACGAAAAAGGCTTTATGATTTCATCAATTCGGAGTGATCACGGTGGTGAATTCCAAAATCGTGACTTTCAAAATTTTTGCGAAAGTAATGGGTACAATCATAACTTCTCAACTCCAAGAAATCCTCAACAAAATGGAGTAGTTAAAAGGAAAAATAAAAACCTACAAGAAATGTCAAGAACTATGTTGAATGAACATAGTTTACCTAAGTACTTTTGGGCCGAAGCCGTAAATACGGCTTGCTACATCATGAATAGAGTTCTAATAAGACCATCCTTATCCAAAACTCCCTATGAATTATGGAATAACAAAAAACCAAACATCTCCTATTTTAAAGTTTTTGGTTGTAAATGCTTTATTTTAAATGAAAGGGATGCTTTAGGAAAATTTGATGCTAAATCCGATGAAGGCATCTTTCTTGGTTACTCTTCCGTTTCTAAAGCTTTTCGGGTTTTTAATAAAAGAACTTTAGTAATTGAAGAGTCTATTCATGTAGTTTTTAATGAAATTTTCGATTTAAAGAAAAATGATTTTGATGATGATCTTGGTTTTGATAATTTGAATTTAAATGAACCCTCTCCTCAAAATAGCCATTTGAATGCATCTTCTTCCGAAATTTCTTTACCAAAAGAATGGAAGTATGTAGATGCTCATCCAAAAGAGCAAATTATAGGAGATACATCAAAAGGGGTTCAAACTCGTTCTTCTTTCAAAAATTTCTGTGCTAACGCCGCTTTCCTTTCTCAAATTGAACCTAAATGCATTGACGAAGCCTTAAAAGATGATTTTTGGATCATTGCAATGCAAGAAGAATTGAACCAATTTGAGAGGAATGAGGTATGGAAGCTTGTTCCTAGACCAAGTGACCACTTAGTCATAGGTACTAAATGGGTCTTTAGAAATAAGCAAGACGAAAATGGTATCGTGGTTAGAAACAAGGCTAGATTAGTGGCCAAAGGTTTCAACCAAGAAGAAGGTATCGATTACGAAGAAACCTTCGCTCCCGTGGCTCGATTAGAAGCCATAAGGATGCTCCTTGCCTATGCTAGTAGTAATAATTTTAAACTATTTCAAATGGATATTAAAAGTGCTTTCTTGAATGGCTTTATTTCCGAAGAAGTATTTGTCGAACAACCTCCTGGATTTGAAAATTCTCTTCTTCCTAATCATGTATTCAAATTGACTAAAGCTCTCTATGGCTTAAAACAAGCTCCTAGAGCTTGGTATGAAAGGCTTAGTTCCTTTCTTATTTTAAATAATTTTACCAAAGGCAAGGTTGATACTACATTATTTATTAAACATTTTGAAAATAATTTTCTTATTGTGCAAATTTATGTTGACGATATTGTGTTTGGCTCTTCGGATGAATCACTATGTGAATCATTTGCCAAATGTATGAGTCTTGAATTTGAAATGAGTTTAATGGGTGAATTAACTTTCTTTTTGGGATTACAAATCAAACAACTTAGTGATGGTATATTTCTTAACCAATCCAAATATACATTAGAATTGTTAAAACGATTTAACATGGATAATTCAAAAGCAATAAACACCCCTATGAGTACTGCGACTAAGTTAGATATGGATGAAAATAGTAAAAATTTCGATCAAAAAACATATAGGGGAATGATAGGTAGTCTACTCTACCTTACCGCGACTAGACCGGATATTATGTTTAGTGTAGGACTTTGTGCTAGGTTTCAATCAAATCCTAAATTATCTCATCTCAAAAATGTTAAAAGAATATTTAGGTATCTTAAAGGAACTCCAAATTTAGGATTATGGTATCCAAAATCTGAAAAATTTGATTTAATAGCCTATGCGGATGCCGATTTTGGCGGATGCAGAATAGATAGAAAAAGTACATCCGGAACATGCCAATTTTTAGGACATGCACTTGTTTCTTGGACTTCCAAGAAACAAAATTCAGTTGCACTATCTACGGCAGAAGCCGAATACATAGCTGCAAGTGCATGTTGTGCACAAGTCATTTGGATGAAAAATACATTAGAAGACTATGGAATTCACTTTAAAAATATTCCCATAAAATGTGATAATACTAGTGCCATATGTCTTACTAAAAATCCAATTCAGCATTCTAGAACTAAGCACATCGACGTTAGGCATCATTTCATACGCGATCATGTCCTTAACAATAATGTTGTTCTAGAATTCATTGACACAAAGCATCAATTAGCAGATATATTCACAAAAGCCTTGAATGAAGACCAATTTGAATTCATTAGAAGGGAATTAGGTATGTTAAATTGTCCCTAAACAATAAACTTGTTTGATTGGATTTTCCGTAAAGTTTTTCATCTTCTTTCCATCTCTCATTCTCCTTCAAATTCCATATGACATGTTGTGAAATCTCGAAATCGACTTTGATGACTTGATTATGAATTTCAAGTTAGCGATTTGATTTAAATAAGTTTTATCTAAATCATAATCTTGATCTTGCAAAATTGGAATCACAAATAATATCTTTTGGCATTCATGAATTGATACTTACAAATATGAAAGTATTGGCATTCATGACTTGAATTTGATTGAAACATTGTATGCTTAAATTAATCATTCTCCTATGTTTCAAAAATTCTTTAAATGCCTTATGTGATGTTTAAAAAGTAATGTTGAGATTTTCATTAATTTGACGATTTGAATGAGTTTGTATTCGAATTATGATCTTGACTTCGTGAAATTACTACTTGAATTTTTTTTTATCCCAATCTCTCTCTTATACATCTACAATTTCTGTTATTCATAGAAAGAAGAGATTAGATAATATGAATGCATGCTAAATTTTCCTCTAAAATGAACTCTGCGTAAATATTTTTACATACTTAATTTTCAATGATAAAATCGTTGTATGACAAAATATGTGCTTCAAGTTTCATTTTCCTTTTTGTTGATGACAAAGGGGGAGAAAAGTGATGACTTATATCATTCTTAATAGCATGACAAAATATGAATTGCAAAATCCTTGAGAAAAGTGATCGATCGATGATTATCTTATATGCCTTGCAAAATCATTGAAAATATCGTAAGATTGATTGATCATATTGAATGCATGTCTAAAATGTATAATCATGCAATTCAAGTTGAAAATCTTTATCTCTTGTCATAGTAAAATTTGTCTCTTATCTTTCGACTTGAAAAAGATTTTCATCAAAGTTTCGCATTTACATTATGCTTAATGAGAATAACGATAAGTTCTACGGTTAGAGCTTATCGGTTTATACTTGAATTCAATGATGAAATTCAAGTGTTTTATCTTCTCATAATATGGCATTTAGATAGGGGGAGTTACGTTTAACTCCGTCATTAATTGATTGTCATCATCAAAAAGGGGGAGATTGTTGAATCTCGGATTTTGATGATAAAATCAATTAATGGGTTATTTGATCTAATCCATATTATTGAGTTAAGTGTGCAGGATTAACTATGATAACCAGAAAACACAAAGCAAGAATACCGGAGTTAAGTTCGATGGACGTTTAAGAGTCCGAAGAATCGTCGGAGATGCTGCCAGAACCAACCGAGAAGAAATCGGGAACCTGTCGGAATTTTCGTAAGTTCGCCGAAGAGATCGTCGGAGGTTCACAGAGATCACCGAGAAGGCTCGGCTACTCATTAAAGTCATCACAAGTTCGGGAGCTTGCTAGAAGCCCGTCGGCAGAAAGTTCATCGGAAAGCTCGCCAGAACAAGACTCGACGTTCGCGGTTGAAAATTTGCTTAGGACGTGTTTTGGTTATGTAGTCCACTTGTAATTAGGATTAGGATTAAGAGATAATCCTATATCCTGGTTAGGGGCCAACTGGGCCCAAAGTCAGAGTTGGTTTAGGCTAAAAATTAAGCTAAACCAGCGAACTAGAGAGCCAAGATTGAAGCCCAACTAGTGGCTGAAAACACTGTAGTCGGGCTGAAAACACTGTAGGCGGTGGCACCGCCTAGCTGGGCGGTGACACCTCCTTGGCTGGGCGGTGGCACCGCCTGGCTGGGCGGTGGAACCGCCAGCACCGGGAACCCTAAGAGAATTCAAATTTTGGAGCCCAAAATTTGAATCCTCTTGAGGCCTATAAATACCCCTCAAATCTCAGCTGAGGTTACAACTTTTGAGAAGCATTTTGATTGAGAGAAAAGTCTTAGAAAGTCTTAGCAAGTCTTGTTTTCAATTTGCTAGAGAGTTCTCCTCCTTCTTTCTTATTGAAAATTTGTAAGAGGTTGAGCTGCTTGTAAAAGGTTGTAAGAGGGGTGTTTACCCTTCCATTTCAAGAGACTTGCTAGTGGAAGGTGGGAGCCTCATCGAAGAGGGGCCTCGCAAGTGGAGTAGGTCATTTGACCGAACCACTCTAAAAATCGGCGTAATCTCTGGTTTGCTTTTTATTATTGTCATTTACATTACTGCAAATCTTCTTACTGCTTTAGTTCCTTATTACTCTTGCTGCGCAACTTCAAGAATACGCCTTCAAGTTAAATTTCTCAAGTTTCGTTCTTAACGTACGAAAGATTTTGATTAAAATCGAAGTTTTAATCCGCTACACTAATTCACCCCCCCCCCCCTCTTAGTGCCGCTCCGATCCTAACAAAGATATATATTGATATATATCTTGAATTCAAAGCCTTTGAATTCAAAACCTTAACTCCCCCTATCTATATATCTATATACCTCCTATTTATAACTTAATCTACAAGATATATATTTATCCTTATCAATACTCCCATCATGATTCCTATTATGATGTATTTCTTTGAAAATGATGTCAAGGCTTGACATCCATTTTCAGGTTTTACATTTCAAATGTGAAAAATAGCAATCATAGCAATTCATCGTATGGTAAGATATCAACATGTAAAACTGCGATATAAGTTCTTGATATCTTAACATAATACAAATGTTTCAAGTGTTTAGCAATCATAGTGTTTCATCAGATGACAAGATATCAATTTGTAGAATTGCGATGTATACTCTAGATATTTTAACATAGTGCAAATATGGCAATAACATAGTAATTCTATCACCAATTTATCATATATTTCGATGCAAGCTTTTGATACCTTAACATAATTCAAATTCAAATATGGCACTCATAGCATCAATTTATATAACATTAAATTCAAATATGGCACTCATAGCATCAATTCATATATTTCTCATTCAAATATGGCACTCATAGTATCAATTCATATATTTCTCCCCCTTTGTCATCAACAAAAAGGAGAATGATATTAGCAAATTTTAACTTGGTTTATGTCATTTTTCAATAATGAATGATAGGATACCAATTATACAAACATCTCAAGGAAACCATGATATGGAGATGACTTTCATTACTTCTTCCTCTTTATTTGTTATTATTCTTTTGCATGAAGGAGGAAAGCCATTTGTGAGCTTACTCGAATGAAGTTAAAATTGATAAGATATTAAAGCACACTTTATTTTTACAAGAATCAAGATATGTGTATGAATCAAATCCTTGCACGTAAAACTATTTCTCAAGAGATATAAGAAGGAATCGTCAAATTCATTTCTCGAAAGATATTTTTCACATGATAAGTCTTTGAAAAATGCATTTACTAGTTGATTCCATATTGCAAAAATCAATTATGTGAATCCAAAACTCGATATGACATATGTTTATTAAGTTTGGAAGAGAATAATGTATCGAGAAAATCTGATTGTTAGGATCAAGAAGATCTGAAAATGAAATTTAACACTTTCATGCATTTGGACAAAAAAAATAAAACATGCTTATTATCATGGAAATTTTTGTATCCAAAACACATAATTTCCAACATGTAATTAAAGCATGTAATTGTGTAAAATCATCATGGCAATTAAATGATTTGATTATTAAATCAAAAAAATTTGAAAAATAATCTTAACAAGTTTATGCATTCAGACACAATTTTGTAGTGCTCAAGGATTAAGAATTTGATGTATGAATCTTCTCAAATCACAATGAGAGTAGAACATGCTCATCATGGAAATCAAGGCACAAGATTTTCAACTTATAATGTAAGCATGTTATAGAAGCATTCAATCTCAACGTGAAACTTAAGTGATCGAGAAAATTTTGAAAACGAGTAGCGTAAAGAGATTCAAGGAAAATCTAAAAACGATGTTCAATCAACATTAATACTCCTAACTCTGCATATGCTCACCAAATAATACATTAAGTAAAACATATCAAGGATTAGTAGTTATCAAGGCAAGGGGCATTGTGATCAAGGTGAGTTTCATAAAGAGTTTACAACAACATAATTATTACAACAAGAAGAAATTGTGACCACATTTACATATACAAGCTCATTCAGGAGGAGATGGAAAATTAAAATGCTTAAATAAAGAGTCAAATTGTTGATGAATTTGCTGCAGCTCAAATAAGATTTGATCTTGTCGATGTTCAAGTCGATCTTGTCTTTGTTCAAATCAATCTTGTCTTTGTTCAAATCGGTCCATCCGAATCCCTATGTCTTCGATAGATGATGCAGGAGCTTGCTCAAATGGATGTGTTTCCTCAAAGGGACAAATCGGAGGAGATTGAGTACCCCTAAAGATTGGTGTTTCTGGTTCAGGTTCAGATTAAGGGCGATCAGTTCTTCTAGGCATTCTAACCCAATTATCGTTTCTATAAAGACATCTCAATCGGTGAAGTAGATTTTTATTTATTATGCTAAACCTATCTACTTTTATTACCTCTTTGTCAGGTGGTATTGGAATATCGTAGGCTTTAAGTATTCTAGTGATTATACCACCATATGGAAGCATCATATCTTCCTTAGATATTTCTATCATGTTCTATTGGATAAGGTAACCAAAACAAATGTTATGTCCTTTAATAATCCAATACATGGTTCCTAATTCCATTTGACTCACTTCATCATGATGGTATTGTTTAGGGAGAATCATGCTAGTTAGAATATGATGAAGTACTTTAGTGTTTAGTGGTAGTAGATGCTCATAGCTTTTAGGAACTATCACTAAGTTGGGATTACCGAAAATTGTTCCTAAGGCTTCGACGTAGGTTGTCCCAACTGTTTCATCATCCCACAATCATCTAAAATAAAGACCTTTATCTTTTGTAGGAATGCCTATCATGTCACAAATAAATCTATCTATAATGGAAATATGTTGTCCGAAGAGATAGGTAAACACTCTTTCTTCTTCATCTACTTGTAGATTATTGTAAAACAACATAACAAATCTTGGGTAGATGGATTCACTAATTTGTAGTATTGGGAGTAGATCTAAATTTACAAACTATTAAATTGTCTCTAAATTACTTAGTTCATTTAGATCAACATACTTTCCCTTATGGACATTTCTAAATTCTATAGAAGTAAATTTTTGGGCATGAGGTTTTGAATCGAAAAGGGTGGAATCAAAGTCTTCTTCTAATCTCCTCTTCCATTTGTCCCTAGAGGATCTTCTAGAGCCCATAACTACTACTATTTAAGAAGATAGTAATAAGCAAGAGTAAACAGAAATCAAAAGCTTCTTAGAGAATACCTTAAGTGAGATCTTCAAGAGAATAAGAGATTGTTGATCTTTGCTTTGAAATGGGCAGTATTTGGGCAGCTAAAGGGAAGAAATGGAGGTGAAGTATTGGAGCTACTAGAAGGAGAGGGGAGTGAGTTGGGGTCGGTTCCATCGTCAGCCCTAGCTCAATTTAAAAGGGGGTAAAGTTGCGGGCGGTGGCACTACTAGCTGGGCGGTGCAACCGCTTGCAACTCGTGACAAACAGCGGTGCTACCGCTAGTTGGGCAGTGCCACCATCTACAGGCGGTGAGCACTTGTTTGGGGGCTGTATGGGCTGATTTGGATGTTTTCGACTTAAGGAGAGTTTTCATTTGTGGAGCAATCAACTTTACTTTCGTAATTACGTAAGAGTTTCCATTTCAAGATGAGAAATTTCGTACGTTCAAGATAGATCTTGTGACGCACATATTCTACTTTAAATGTTGTACACAATTTTAGACATGTTCATGACTTATTATCCAAGTTGGTAAACTTCGCAAGTTTATGACAAACTTTGCTTACAAGACGTAAGTTCATGATATAGTTAGATCCAAAGGTAAAGAAGAAATCAATTCGATGAGTTCAGAAATCCGGAGGGTATGTGAAGGGAGAATTATGAGTTTCAAAATCTAAGGGATCAAATAGGATTGTATTAGTATTAATATTAATTTTCTAATCCTCTTTTTACTATTTAGGCTAGAGAGCATTACGTGTTCTTTTGGATCTTGAGTCATGAATATCGAGTACCCAAAAAGCAGGATATTATCTCTTGCTCCTAGCTTTTGATGGTGTACATTTCTACAAGAAGTGATGATTTTTAGGTACCCATTTACTTTTGGGTGCCTTAAAAATTGATCTACATTGTTTATTATGTTGCATAGAGTTTATCATTGTTCCTTTAGGAACCCAAATCAGTTTATTCGGGCTAATTTTTTTGAGTGGACAATGATACATTTTATGTCCATGTTTGCAACAAAAGTTTCATTTGCTTTGATGCTAAACATGTAAGATAGGGCCTTTTATGAAGGTGGTTGGATTTTGGTGAGGACTTCTCACAAATCCGATTCCACTTCTTTTGGGAACGTGGCCCTTATTTGTAAGAATCATGTTCAAAGACTTGCTACCAACCTCGAATTTCTTCAAGGCATCCTTAGATAGCAAGTTCTCCTTTTGGAGAGTTTCTAGATCATGGCATTTTTCATATTGAGTTAAACTATCATGAGATTCAATTTTTAATTTATCAAAATTGCTAACAAGACTATCATGGTTATTTTTTAGCAATTTATATTTTCTACTAATTATTTTACATTCATCAAATAAGTCATGGAAGGCATTTAATAATTCATCAAATGATAAATCTGCATCAATTAAATTTGTTACCTCCTCACTTATGGCCATTAAGGCATAATGAGCAACTTGCTCGGTATTGGACTCCTCTTCTTCGGACGTGCTTGAGTCATCCCACGTTGTTTTGAGCGCCTTCTTTTTTGATGTTCTCTTCTTGGCTTGGGGACAATCACTTTTGTAGTGTCCCAGCTTTTTGCACTTGTAGCAAATTACTTGGTCCTTTTTGGGTTCAAATTTCTTTTATGTCATTTTTAAACTTATTTTTCTTAATGAATTTTTTTAATTTCCTTGTTAGAAGTGCTAAGTCATCGTCACAGTCCTTATCACTTGAGTTTTCTCTCAAGTGGTCATCTAAAGTTCTAAGTGTCATATCCTTCCTGTTCTTTGGAAGGATGTCTTCTTGCTCTTCATGAGCCTTGTAAGTCATTTTATAGGTCATTAATGACCCAATTAGTTTTTCAAGAGGGAAGTTATTTAAATCTTTAGCCTCTTGAATAGTAGAGACTTTAGGGTCTCAAATCTTAGGAAGGGATCTTATAATCTTATTTACGAGCTCAAAATCCGAAAAACTTTTGCCGAGTCCTTTTAGGGCATTGACAACATCTGTGAAACGGGTGTACATGTCGCCAATAGTCTCTCTCAATTTCATTCGGAAAAGTTCAAAAGAATGTATCAAAAGATTGATTTTTTACTCTTTCACTCTACTTGTGCCTTCGTGAGTCACATCGAGTGTATGCCAAATATCAAATGCGGTTTCACAAACCGAAACACGATTGAACTCATTTTTATCAAGTGCACAAAATAAGGCATTCATAGCCTTTGCATTAAGAGTGAAAGTCTTCTTCTCCAATTCATTCCAATTGATCATTGGAAGAGAAGAATTCGAAAATCCATTTTCGACAAGATTCTAAAGTTCAAAATCCATTGAAATAAGGATGATCCTCATTCGGGTCTTCCAATAGGTATAGTTCATCCCATTGAACATGGGTGGACATGTAACAGAGTGGCCCTCCTAGTTTCTGACGTATGACATCTCTATTTAGTTTTAATCCATTTGAGAGTTAACCCCACTCTGATACCAATTGTTAGGATCAAGAGTACTAAGAGGGGGGGGGGGGGGGTGAATTAGTATAGCGGAAAACTTTCGATAATTTAAAATGACGTTCATATGATAAAAACGATTTCGGTAAGAAAGCCGATTCAGAAATCACTTTGACTTATGATTAAGCAAAATGCAGTTAAAGTAAAGATATAGAGGTAGTTTGCAGTTAAAATAGAGAACAGAATGTAATTGTAAACTGAAATACAACGTTCGTACGATAAAAGTGATTTTGGTATGAAAACTGATTCGAAAGTTACTTTAACTTAGATAGGCGAAATGCAGTTAAAGTAAAGCTATAGAGGCAATTTATAGTTAAGATAGAGAACAGAAAGTAAATGCAAACCGAGATTTAGAGTGGTTCGGTCAATCTTGACCTACATCCACTTTTGGCTTCCTCCTCCGATGAGGTCACCGACGTCCACTAGAAGCCTTCCTTCAATAGGCGAAGGCCAACCACCCTTTTACGGTTTCATTCCTTTTGACGGGCTTAGGAGACAACCCTTACAAACTTTTCTCTCCTCTCTTGAAAGATCAAAACTTAGAAGAAAAGAGGGAGGAGAACTTATAGCCTTTACAACACTTTTGAGCTCTAAAAATCACAGAGTAAGATTGGATTTTCGGTGCCCTTTCATGCAAGAAAGGGTGGGGTATATATAGGCCCCAAATTGATTTGAATTTGGAGCTCAAAAATGTCTTTTCCCAGATTTTCGAGGTCCTGGCGGTACTACCTCCTGACTAGGGCGGTACATCCGCTTGACAGAGCTCAGAAAGTGAGCTCTGGCGGTGCCACCACCTGACAGGGGCGGTTGCACCACCTAGTCTCGCTCGGAGACTGAGCCCAGGTGGTGCCACCGCTTGACTGGAGTGGTTGCACCGCCCAATCTTGCTCGGAGACTAAGCCCAAGCAGTGCCACCGCCTAACCTAGGTGGTTGCACCGCCCAGCTTTCCTGGGAGACCATCTCCTGGGTGGTGTCACCGCTGACCCTGGTGGTGCCACCGCTTAGCAGGAATTCTAGTCCGAATGGGTTGATCCATTCGGCCCAATTTTGGTCTATCAAGGGCCCAATTGCCCCCAGATTAAATTAATGGGATCACCTCCCATTCCTCACTTAATCTACATGCTAACTATGATATTTCTTAAGACATTTGCTGCAACTTGCTTCGGTGCATCAATCGCTTCTTTCGGTGAGCTTCCGACGAACTTCCGATGAACATCCGATGAACCTTCGGCGATGCTCCGACGGACTTCCGGCAAACTCCTAGACTTGCGACGATCCACTTGGCGAGTTCCAACGAGCTTCTTTGGCAAGCTCCTGGACTTCTCGGATTTGTTCCGATAGAACCTCCGATAACCGTCCAGACTTTCGTCGAACTCTCAAACCTCCAACGTGATCATGGTCTTGACTCCGGCATAACTCCTACTGCATGTCTTACTTCCATCATAGTTAATCCTACACACTTATCTCAACATATAGATTAGATAACAAATGACTTCATCATCAAAATCTAAGATTCAACAATATGTGTTGTCTTGTAAGAGTAGAATTGTCACCGAAGAAATAGCAATTTCTCGACGAAATTTTTAGTAAAAATTGAGAGATTTGAGGAGCGAATTTGATAGAAAAATCTTGGTTTATATAACAGCAAAGATGACTAATTTAATCAAGAAAATTTTGGTAGAATAACAGCAAGGAAATTTGTGCAAGTTGCGATAGCAGAATTCTAGTCGAAAAATTTCAACGATTTATGACAAAAATTTACAGCAACATAAGAACATTTTTAGATATCAGTTCCTCAATAGGACAATATTAGATAGAAGCCAAGATGATCTATGAAGTGTATAAAAAATTTCATTTGAAAAGGGTTGCAAATAGATTGGTTAAGGCAACAATATACAGCTGAAATTTTCTGCAGCAATCCTTCGTTCACAAAGATGATAACTTTTACGATAAAAGGAATTCACAGCACAAGATAGATAAGAAGACTTTTTCTTGGTATTTTGAATAAAAATTTATAACAGTAAAAGATATTAATGATAGGAGAATATTAGATCTCTGATGCAATTGGAGGTGACGGTAGTAGATTGATTTGATCTATGGTAGAAGATGACGATGGAGATGGCGACATCAAGAGCAATTGTGGAAATTGCTTAGCTAGTAGTGGGTGGTAGGGATGGTAGCAAAAGCAGTAAGATCGCTACTTTGATACCAGATATTAGAACCTTTGCAGATTCTAAGCTTGGGGTTGATCTCTTTAGGAGATCGGTCTCCTTGGAACACTATAGGGGTTTCTTCCTCCAAGTTGCTGCTCAAAGGCTGCAAAAAAGATTCATCTATTGCTTGTTAAAAGAGAATGAATACATGGCTATTCATAGGAATTCTAAACCCTAACTCCTAATAAGACTCCTACTCAAAACTCCTATTCCTTTACAACTCCTAATGCTTCTCTAAGAAATAATCTCATAACCCTAGTCCACCTCTTCACCTCTTTAATAGGGGTCGGCTAGGTAGGTTAACATGAATGCCCCTCTTAATTAAGACTCTCCTAGCTATAGTCCTAACACTCATATCTGAACCTCTACTCATCGCAATGCCTACCATATGTGTGTGACCCTTTAGGTCCAATATCGAGCTGGCCGTGAGTCACACCTGTCAGAACGCCTTATGGCTCAGTGAATTATTATCTCTATGATAATTTACTTGACTTATAGACTACAGACGTACTAAGCCACTATGTTGCAGTTCCCAAATGATATAGGAGAATCTAATCCATTGGACTTGTCTGTCCTCAGTTATCGTGTACCTATAGTCCCTCATCCATATAATATCCCAAAGACTGTATATCGGACATGGTGCTGTCAAACCCATATGGTTTCTACTCAAGTATTGCTCTAATCAAATTCTCCCAGAGAACTCTTTCTCTCTCAATCTGAATGACCCTAGCCAGGGATTTGTTTGAGTAAGAACATATGAGACATTTCTCTCATGACATCGAGAGTGGATGATCCTCTATCGATACCCAATAGCCCTCGTAAGGTTGACTATCACTCGCAAAGACCGGTTGTGCTAGATCTGAGACATCCAAACCTATATGTCTGGTAACAAAGAGTATAGCACTCATACAGGACATCTTTGATGTCTCATGTTTAAGGATCAGATACGCCATTGGGACTACGGAATCATTGTCTGACAATAAGGCATCATCAATCATCCAGCATTCCATAAGCGGATCAATCAGTGAACTCATTCCCTAATGAGCACATGTATTGTATCCCCAGTGTCACTACACGAGGAGCTATGAGACCAGCTACATCCATCATATGGATGGGTATACAACACACCAGTCTGTTCGGTTATCTCGATGTCCCTCTCAAGTAACCTATGACCGAGATTATTTAGGATCTGTATTTAAAGGTGAATCGGTCTCATTATCATGATGTCATCACAATCTGATTCCCATTACACAGATCCAAGGACATCACAATATATATATATATATATATATATATATATATATATATATATATATATATATATATATATATATATATATATATATATATATATATATGCAATAGGCAATATAAAGTGATAAATGTCAAAATATAATAAGCAAAAAGACTGTGTGTCAAGTCACACGTATCATTACATGATTAGATTATTGGGCACCTTTGACTAGCATGAGGGACTATAGATATACAGTAACTAAGGACAAACAGGTCTAATAGATTAGATTCCTCTGTATCATCTAGGGACTAAGGCATAGTGGCCTAGTACGTCCGTAGTCGATGAGTTGAGTAAATTATTATGAAGATAATAATTTATTAAGCCAAAAGGAGTGATGATAGGTATGACTCATGGCCAGCTTGATATTGGGCTTAGAGGGTCATATACATATGGTATGTATTACGATGAGTAGATGTTCGTATATGAGATATTCACTAGAGCCCCTATCTTATTGGATATCCAATAAGCTCTTAAATTATTGGATCCTATGGATGAGATCCAATAAGAGCCAATGAGATATTATTAGGTAAAGACCTACTAATCTAAGAAGCTTAAGTAGTTGAATGGAGATCTAGTACCCAATATGGCAGGATTCATAAGAGTAAGTTGACAAAGGGTATCCATAAATATGAGTGAACTAAAGGGTCAAGAGTCAGGTTCTTTTTTGTTATTACCTCCTATTCTCCTCTCTCCCTCTCCTCTTCAACTTGTAGCCCCTATTTAGGGTGTGTGGATAGCAAGAAGAGGTAGCCCTTCTTGATTGTGTGGTGCACGCAACGAGGAGGATTGTGCAACAATTTGAGGAGTATCTTCGCAACCCCTGCCATGTGGATTACTGCTAGAGAGGATAGTTGATCTTTTTCATCCTCTCCTATAGATATGCAAGTTTTCAAGGATATATGATCTCCCTAGGTAATACAATCTCCCTTGTACATGTAGTTTTTGGCTTTGGAGGTTTTTGCGCATCAATTCTTGTACGACTATGAAACCTTATTTTTCTGCAAGAATTTTTGGATTTTATTTTTGTTCTTCCACTATGCATGTGATGTCACCCTGGATTTCTTAATAGTGATATCAGAGTTTTTGGTTGCTCATGCAAAAGATTGATTTTTGAACTGCGTGTATTGTGTTCAATCACATAGAAATTATTTTGTGCAATTGCTATTATTTTTATCATAACTTTTGAGATATGAACTACACATCTTCTCCCTATTAAAAGGTGTTTTAAATTGATATATTGTCATTAAATAAGTTGTCGCAGAACAAAGGGAAAAGGGCAGCAATTGTTGCTGCCTAGTGGTTTAGCTGAAGGCTGCTTGCACCCTTAGCCAAGAGCACAATATGCTGCTCTCGGCCTGGCCAAATGCAGCAAGCCCGAGAGCAGTAAGGGGGCCCTCGGCTTGGGGGTTGGCAGCCCCTACAACACTGTTTCCTAGCTGCAAGGGGCAACATAGGTGGCTAGGGTTTCCTAGTTGCCCAAGAGTCCCCAACAACCAAGACTCCTTGCCGCATGAGGCAAGGTGGCAGCTAGGGTTTCCTATCTGCCCATGCTCATCCTATAGCTAGGGTTTCCTGGCTATAAAGACTGTTAGGAACAAGTCGGCACTAAGAGAGGGGGGGGGGGTAGGGTGAATTATTGAATCTCAAATTTTGATTATGAAAACCAATTGATAATATTTATAATTTGATATATGTTTTGAGTGATGCAGGAAGCTTTAATCAGAGTGAGATAATTAAAGCAGGAAGAATCATATTCGGCCAGAGAGAAACATATCAGATAATTGGACGTCGAGCCGAAGAATTATGCTAAGAAAATCAGAGTTACAGAGGTTAACTGGCTGATTGGGTAATAGATCACAAGATAGGACGATGTGTCGAAGATTTAGATGAAGCGTCGATGAACATTTTATTTTCTTTGTAATAATTATCTAGATCGAAGTAGGTTTTAAATGTGCAAGATTAACTACGATAGTCATCAAGGTATGAAGCAAAATGAAGTCTTAGAGTCAAGAATGAGATTTCTTTGGGAGTTCAAGAGTTGGTCAGAAGCCTGAACGTTTGTCAAAATTTTTGTTAGAATTGACAAAGAAGTCCAGGAGCTTGCTGGGAGTCCATTGGAACATTATCAAGAGATCATCAAAAGTTCACCGGAAGATCATCGGAAGCTCGCCGAAACAAAACCTAGACTTATAGAGTTATTTAGCTTAGTGAATGTTTTAAAATTTACAGTTAGCATATAATTGGATTGGAATTAGGCTAACTCAATTAAAAGCTAATTTGGCCTAAAGTAGGAGTGATTTGGGCTAATTGAAATGCTCATTCAATGACTCAAATGTTGGGCCAGGCCATGGCACCGCCAGAACAGGCGGTAGAACTACTTGTGAGTTGGAAAACTTAAAAAACTCAATCTCCGAGGATGTCATGCGATGGTACTACCAGACTGGGCAGTGGTACCGCCTGGTGTTAGGTTGTAAGCGGTGGTACCGCCCAATGTAGGTGGTGATACTGCTCGTACCCGGAAGACCCAGAAGTTTGAATTTTTAGCTCCATTTTTTAAACCATTTGGGGCCTATAAATACCCCACTTGGACAGCATGAAAGTATCAAGAATTCTAGAGGAAAAAACTAAGTAAACTCTGCCAAAACTTTGAGTTCCCTCCTCCTAGTGCTTAGAGTTAGTTATAAGGGAGGTGTGTGAGGGAATACTTGTAAAAGAGTAACTTGTAAAGGTTATCTCCTAAACTTGTGAAAAGGAGAAAGTGTTGTAAGAGGATAATTGATCTTTATCCATTGAAAGAAGACCGATGGTGGATGCCGGTGGCCACAACATAAGAGGAATCAGGAGTGGATGTAGGTCACAACGATTGAACCACTATGAAACTCGGTTTACATATACTTCTTGCAATTTACCTTTACTACAAACTGCCTTACGTGCTTTACTTTCTCATTACACTCTTTCGTACATTTTTAAGTTAATATCTATCTGAAATGGTTTTAATCGAAACGAAAGTTTTTCAAACCAATATTTTTATCCACTACACTAATTCAACCCCCCTCTCAGTGTTGATTCATTCCTAATAGTTGCTATCAGAGCCATGTTATTTCTTATTTGGTTTAACACCCAAGAGAAATAGCTCTTTTTGGCTTTCAAGAGGGCTTTTCTATCATTCGTCCTCCTATGTTCAATAGGATGGACTATACTTATTAGAAAACTCAGATGAGAGTTTTCTTGCTTTCCTTGAATCTTGATTTATGGAATAACGTTGAAAATGATTTTCAAAAGTCTTCTACTCCAATAAACGAATGGAATGATTTGGAGAAGAAAACTATTTCTTTAAATGCTTTGGCTACGAATGCTCTATTTTGTACCTTAGACAAAAATGAATTCAATCGGGTTTTTACTTGCGAAATGGCTTTCGATATTTGGCACACTCTTGAAATCACATGTGAAGGCACAAGTAGGATTAAAGATTCTAAAGTTAATCTTTTGATGCGTGATTTTGAATTATTTCGTATGAAACCAAACAAAACCATTGGAGACATGTACACCCATTTTACGGATGTCGTCAATGGTTTAAAGTGATCATGTTATAGATTTAATGATGCATAATGATTTGAAATCTTATATTTTGGAATTACATGTTATACTTTTGATCTTATATCTTTCATGGCATGACTCTTGTATTTATGATTTATATATCTCATGATATAATTGAATCATTGATGCAAAGAAGGAAAATATATTACCACAACAAACAAAATGATTTTGAATAAAAATATTTTATGAAATCATGCATGATGAAATAATGTATTGATGATTTGAAATCATGATTAATACGTTTATATTTCAAAATTATGCATAATGATTTTTGTGATTTATGGATTATCTATCTTTGCCATAATAAAAGTTGCTTTTTCGGTTTTAAACATTATGCATGTTTTGATTTGGCATAAATGACAAAGGCATGCTTGTGTGAAATAAAAATAATAATAAATATATTTTTCTTTAAAATTTCTCAATCCCTACCTTATCAAGTTTTCAAAATGGGAGATTGATAAATCTATTTGTATCATTTTTATGAATCTCTTGGACTATGAAAATGATTTTGATGATTTGAATTGAATGAGTTTTATCCAAATCATGATCTTGATTTCTTGGAATTACTTGGGTTTTTTTTTTAATCAAGATTTTTTCTTTGTACTCTTACGATTTTTTCTTAGTATTTTATTTAAGAAGAGATTTGTTGAATCTCGGATTTTGATGATAAAATCAATTGATGGGTTAATTGATCTAATCCATATTATTAAGTTAAGTGTGCAGGATGAACTACGATAACCAGAAAACATAAAGCAAGGATACCGGAGTCAAGTTCGATGGACGTTTAAGAGTCCGAAGAATCGTCGGAGATGCTGTCGGAACCAACCGAGAAGAAATCGGGAACCTATCGGAATTTTCGAAAGTTCGCCGAAGAGATCGTCGGAGGTTCACAGAGATCACCGAGAAGGCTCAGCTACTCATTAAAGTCATCACAAGTTCGGGAGCTTGCTAGGAGCCCATCGGAAGAAGTTTGTCGGAAAGCTCGCCGGAACAAGACTCGACGTTCGCGGTTGAAAAATTGCTTAGGATGTGTTTTTGTTATGTAGTTCACTTGTAATTAGGATTAGGATTAAGAGATAATCCTATATCCTGGTTAGGGGCCAACTGGGCCCAAAATTAGACTTGGTTTGGGCAAAATTGAAGCCCAAACAAGTGAACCGAAGGGTCTGGCGGTGGCACTACCAGACTGGGCGGTGGCACTGCCCAGCACTGTCAATGTCAGAAGCTAACAGGCGGTGGCACCGCCACTGACAGGCGGTGGCACCGCCAGTATCGGAAACCCAACGAGAATTCAAATTTGGAGCACAAATTTGAATCCTCTTGAGGCCTATAAATACCCCTCAAATCTCAGTTGATATAACAACTTTTGAGAAGCAATTTGATTGAGAGAAAATTCTTCGAAAGTCTTAGCAAGTCTTGTTTTCAATTTGCTAGAGAGTTCTCCTCATTCTTTCTTGCTGAAATGTTGTAAGAGGTTGAAATGCTTGTAAAAGGTTGTAAGAGGGGTATTTGCCCTTCCATTTCAAGAGATCTGCTAGTGGAAGGTGGGAGCCTCATCGAAGAGGGGCCTCGCAAGTGGATGTAGGTCATTTGACCGAAGCGCTCTAAAATCGGCATGATCTCTAGTTTGCATTTCATTATTGCTATTTACATTACTGCAAACCTTCTTACATGCTTGAGTTCCTTATTACCTTTGCTGCGCAACCTTAAGAATACGCTTTCAAGTTAAGCTTTTTAAGTTCCGTTTTTATCGTACGAAAGATTTGTCGAAATCTACGTTTTAATCCACTGCACTAATTCACCCCCCCTCTCTTAGTGCCGCTCCGATCCTAACAATTGGTATCAGAGCAAGGCTCACTCTCATATTTGGTTTAATACCCAAGAGAGATGGCTTACTCCGGCATGTAAGAGGGACACTCTATCACACGTCCACCTATGTTTAATGGGTCGGATTACACGTATTGGAAGACCTGTATGAGGATCTTCCTCATTTCCATGGATTTCGAGCTTTGGACTATTGTCGAAAACGGATTTCAAAAATCTTCTCTTCCGATGAGCGAATGGAATGAATCGGAGAAGAAGGTTTTTGCTTTAAACGCAAAGGCTATGAATGCCTTGTTTTGTGCACTAGATAAAAATGAGTTTAATCATGTTTCAATTTGTGATTCAGCTTTTGATATTTGGAGAACTCTTGAGGTCACTCATGAAGGCACTAGCCGAGTGAAAGAGTCCAAAATCAACATCCTTGTGCACTCTTACGAACTTTTCCGAATGAAACCAAGTGAGTCCATCGGAGACATGTACACCCAGTTCACGGATGTCATCAATGGACTCAAAGCTCTTGGTAAAGATTTTACAAACTTTGAACTAGTAACTAAAATCTTAAGATCCCTCCCTAAAAGTTGGGATCTAAAAGTTACGGCAATTCAAAAGGCCAAAGACCTTAAAACATTCCCTCTTGAAGAACTTATTAGGTCTCTAATGACCTATGAAATGACATGTCAAGCTCATGATGAGCTTGAGAACCCCCTTCCAAAGAACAGGAAGGATATGGCACTCACATCACAAGAAGACCACTTGAAAGGAACATCAAGTGATGAGGACAGTGACAATGACATTGCACTTTTGACTCAAAAGTTTAAAAAATATTTAAGAAAGAACAAATTTAAAAATAATACAAAAAATAAGTTCGAACACAAGAAGGACCAAGTGATTTGCTATGAATGCAAAAAACCGGGACATTACAAGAATGATTGCCCTCAAGTCAAAAAGAGAACATCAAAGAAGAAGGCGCTCAAGGCGACGTGGGATGATTCAAGTGCGTCCGAAGAAGAGGAGTCGAACACCGAGCAAGTTGCTCACTACGCGCTAATGGCTTTAGGAGAAGAGGTATGTGATTTATTTAATGAAGATTTATCTTTTGAAGAACTCTCTATTGCTTTTCATGAATTATTTGATGAATGTAGAACTGTTAGCAAAAAGTTAAGTATCTTAAAGAAAGAGCATACCTTGCTACTAGATAAGTTTGATAGTCTTCAAACTCCTCCATGCTCTAAATGTGAGCATTTAGAAGCAATAAAAAATAAAAATTTGATTCTTAAAGAAACCTTAAATAAGTTTAAGGTTGGTAGCAAAGGATTAGATATGATCCTTGCACACAAGGGTCACGTTGCAAATAGAAATGGAATTGGATTTGTAAAAGGATTACATCAAAATCCTACCACTTTCATAAAAGGACCTACATTACATGTTTCCTCTTATATGAAAATGCAACTTCTGTTGCAAATCCGGACATATTGCCTAAAAATGTCCATTTAGGAAAATTAGTTCACAAAAATTAATATGGGTTCCTAAAGGAACTATAAAGGATTCAATAATAAATAACAAAGTTAGTGGATCAATTTTTGAGGCACCCAAAATCAAATGGGTACCTAAAAATCATCCTCTTTTGTAGACAAAACTACAAGCTAGGAGCAAGAGATAGTATCTCGATAGTGGGTGCTCAAGACATATGACTAGAGATCCATCTCATTTCTCTATGCTCACTAGCAAAGAAGAATGGTACGTCACCTTCGGAGACAACAACAAAGGCAAAATCATTGGTAAAGGAACTATTGGTAACAAATTTAGTTTTTCCATTGATGATGTTTTACTAGTTGATGGATTGAAACATAATCTCTTGAGTATTAGTCAACTATGCGATAAAGGTTATATCGTTAGATTCGAATCAAATATGTGTATTATCGAAAAACCAAACAATAACTTGACTATGATTGCATTAAAACAAAATAATGTCTACACCATCAACCTTAATGAACTAAGTAATGAAATGTGCTTCTCCGCTCTAAATGATGATGCTTGGCTTTGGCATAGGAGATTAGGCCATGCAAGCATGAAACTAATATCTAAGATCTCATCTAGAGAATTAGTACGAGGGATTCCAAATATGAAGTTTACTAAGGACAAAGTATGTGATGCATGTCAACTAGGTAAACAAATAAAAACTAGTTTCAAACCAAAAAATCAAATTAGTACCACTAGACCACTACAATTAGTCCATTTGGACTTATTCGGACCAATTGACATAACAAGTCTAGGAGGAAGCAAATATGCATTTGTAATTGTGGATGACTATACTAGGTACACTTGGACCTATTTCTTAGTCTACAAAAGTGATTGCTTCAAGTACTTCTCTAAATTTTGTAAACTCACTCAAAACGAAAAAGGGTTCATGATTTCATCAATTCGGAGTGATCACGGTGGCGAATTTCAAAACCGTGACTTTCAAAATTATTGTGAAGTTAATGGATACAATCACAACTTCTCCACTCCGAGGAATCCCCAACAAAATGGAGTAGTTGAAAGAAAAAATAGAAACCTACAAGAAATGGCAAGAACTATGTTAAACGAACATAGTTTACCTAAGTATTTTTGGGCCGAAGCCGTAAATACGGCTTGCTACATCATGAATAGAGTCCTAATAAGACCATCCTTATCAAAAACTCCCTATGAATTATGGAATAACAAAAAACCAAATATTTCCTATTTTAAAGTTTTCGGTTATAAATGCTTTATTTTAAATGAAAAGGATGCCTTAGGAAAATTTGATGCTAAATCCGATGAAGGCATCTTTCTTGGTTACTCTTCCGTTTCTAAGGCTTTTCGGGTTTTTAACAAAAGAACCTTAGTAATAGAAGAGTCTATTCATGTAGTCTTTAATGAAATTTTAAATTTAAAGAAAAATGATTTTGATGATGATCTTGGTTTTAATAATTTGAATTTAAATGAACCCCCTCCTCAAAATAGCAACTTGGATGCATCTTCTTCCAAAATCTCCTTACCTAAGGAATGGAAGTATATAGATGCTCATCCAAAGGAGCTAATTATAGGGGATATATCAAAAGGGGTTCAAACTCATTCCTCTTTCAAGAATTTTTGTGCTAATGCCGCCTTCCTTTCTCAAATCGAACCTAAATGCATTGACGAGGCCATAAAAGATGATTTTTGGGTTATTGCAATGCAAGAGGAATTGAATCAATTTGAGAGGAATAAGGTATGGAAGCTTGTTCCTAGACCTAGTGACCATTTAGTCATTGGTACTAAATGGGTCTTTAGAAACAAGCAAGACGAAAATGGTATCGTGGTTAGAAACAAGGCTAGATTAGTGGCCAAAGGTTTCAACCAAGAAGAATGTATCGATTACGAAGAAACCTTCACTCCCATGGCTCGATTAGAAGCCATAAGAATGCTCCTTGCCTATGCTAGTAGTAATAATTTTAAACTATTTCAAATGGATGTCAAAAGTGCTTTCTTGAATGGTTTTATTTCCGAAGAAGTATATGTCGAACAACCTCTCGGATTTGAAAATTCTCTTCTTCCTAATCATATATTCAAATTGACTAAGGCTCTCTATGGCTTGAAACAAGCTCCTAGAGCTTGGTATGAAAGGCTTAGTTCCTTTCTTATTTTAAATAATTTTACCAAAGGCAACGTTGATACTACATTGTTTATTAAACATTTTAAAAATAATTTTCTTATTGTGCAAATTTATGTTGACGATATTATTTTTGGCTCTTCGGATGAATCACTATGTGAATCATTTGCCAAATGTATGAGTCACGAATTTGAAATGAGTTTAATGGGTGAATTAACCTTCTTTTTAGGATTACAAATCAAACAACTTAGTGATGGTATATTTCTTAACCAATCTAAATATACATTAGAACTGTTAAAACGATTTAACATGGATAATTCAAAAGCAATAAACACCCTTATGAGTACTGCGACTAAGTTAGATATGGATGAAAATAATGAAAATTTTGATCAAAAAACATATAGGGGAATGATAGGTAGTCTACTCTACCTTACCGCGACTAGACCGGATATTATGTTTAGTGTAGGACTTTGCACTAGATTTCAATCAAATCCAAAATTATCTCATCTTAAAAGTGTTAAAAGAATATTTAGGTATCTTAAAGGAACTCCAAATTTAGGATTGTGGTATCCAAAATTTGAAAATTTTGATTTAATAGCTTATGCCGATGCCGATTTTGGCGGATGCAGGATAGATAGAAAAAGTACATCCAGAACATGCCAATTTTTAGGACATGCACTTGTTTCTTGGACTTCCAAGAAACAAAATTCAGTTGCACTATCTACGGCGGAAGCCGAATACATTGCTGCAAGTGCATGCTATGCACAAGTTGTTTGGATGAAAAATACATTAGAAGACTATGGAATTCACTTTAAGAATATTCCTATAAAATGTGATAATACTAGTGTCATATGTCTTACTAAAATCCAATTCAGCACTCTAGAACTAAGCACATCGACGTTAGGCATCATTTCATACGCGATCATGTCCTTAACAATGATGTTGTTCTAGAATTCATTGACACAAAGCATCAATTGGCATATATCTTTACAAAAGCCTTAAATGAAGACCAATTTGAATTTATTAGAAGGGAACTAGGCATGTTAAATTATCTCTGAAAATAAGCTTGTTTGAATATATTTTTTGAAAAATATCTTTTTAAAATTCTGGATATATGCTTTTGGATGAATGCTGATTTTTCCTTTTTAAGCTAAATTCTGGATAAGTATTTTTGGCAAATTTGAATGATTAATCTTAATGTTGTATTCTTTCTCTAATGATTTTATGATATTTTGTGAATCTCGAAATTAATGGCTTGATTATGAGTTTCTAGTTGACGAATTGAATTTGAATGGGTTTGTATTCGAATTATGATCTTGACTTATCGGAGTTACTACGTGAAAATTTTTTTCATCACTATCTCTTCCTTGTACATCTACAATCTTTGTTCTTTATAGAAGAGATTTGATAAAATGAATGAATGCTGAATTTTCTTTTAAGAAGAATTTAGCATACTTAACTTTGAATGATAAAATTTTTCTGATCAATGCTTTATGTGCTTATTTATGTGATTCAAGTCTCATTCCCTTTTTGTTGATGACAAAGGGGGAGAAAAGTGATGACTTGTATCATTTAAATAGCATGTCTTATTTGCCTTGCAAAATCTTTGAGAATATCGCAAGATCGATTGATTATATTGAAAGCATGTCTAACATGTATATCATGAAATTCATGTTGAAAATCTTTTTTCTCCTGTCGTAGTAAAAATTGTCTCTTATCATTCGACTTGAAAAGGATCTTCATCGAAGTTTCGCATTTACTTTATGCTTAATGAGAATAACGATAAGTTCTACGGTTAGAACTTATCGGTTTATGCTTGAATTCAATGGGATGGAATTCAAGTGTTTTTATCTTCTCATAATATGGCATATAGATAGGGGGAGTTATGTTTAACTCCGTCATCAATTAATTGTCATCATCAAAAAGGGGGAGATTGTTGAATCTCGGATTTTGATGAAAAAATCAATTGATGGGTTAATTGATCTAATCCATATTATTGAGTTAAGTGTGCAGGATGAACTACGATAACCAGAAAACACAAAGCAAGGATACCGGAGTCAAGTTCGATGGACGTTTAAGAGTCCGAAGAATCGTCAGAGATGCTGCCGGAACCAACCGAGAAGAAATCGGGAACCTGTCAAAATTTTTGAAAGTTCGCCGAAGAGATCGTCGGAGGTTCACGGAGATCACCGAGAAGGCTTGGCTACTCATTAAAGTCATCACAAGTTCGGGAGCTTGCTAGGAGCCCGTCAAAAGAAGTTCGTCGGAAAGCTCGCCGGAACAAGACTCGACGTTCGCGGTTGAAAAATTACTTAGGATGTGTTTTTGTTATGTAGTTCACTTGTAATTAGGATTAAGATTAAGAGATAATCCTATATCCTGGTTAGGGGCCAACTGGGCCCAAAATTAGACTTGGTTTGGGCAAAATTGAAGCCCAAACAAGTGAACCAAAGGGTCTGGCGGTGGCACTGCCAAACTGGGCGGTTGCACCACCCAGCACCCGAGAGCTAGGTAGTGGCACCGCTTGGGCTGGGCGGTGGCACCGCCCAGCACCCGAGAGCCAAGCAGTGGCACTGCCCATCACTGCCAGTGTTAGAAGCTGACAGGCGATGGCACCGCCACTGACAGGCGGTGGCACCGCCAGCATCGGGAACCCAACGAGAATTCAAATTTGGAGCCCAAATTTGAATCCTCTTGAGGCCTATAAATACCCCTCAAATCTCAGCTGAGATAACAACTTTTGAGAAGCAATTTAATTGAGAGAAAAGTCTTAGAAAGTCTTAGCAAGTCTTGTTTTCAATTTGCTAGAGAGTTCTCCTCATTCTTTCTTGCTGAAATGTTGTAAGAGGTTGAACTGCTTGTAAAAGGTTGTAAGAGGGGTATTTGCCCTTCCATTTTAAGAGATTTGCTAGTGGAAGGTGGGAGCCTCATCGAAGAGGGGCCTCGCAAGTGGATGTAGGTCATTTGACCGAACCACTCTAAAATCGGCGTGATCTCTGGTTTGCATTTCATTATTGCTATTTACATTACTGCAAACCTTCTTACATGCTTTAGTTCCTTATTACCTTTGTTGCGCAATCTTAAGAATACGCTTTCAAGTTATGTTTTTCAAGTTCTGTTTTTATCGTACGAAAGATTTGTCGAAATCTACGTTTTAATCCGCTGCACTAATTCACCCCCCCCCTCTCAGTGCCGCTCCGATCCTAACAAGATTTATTATATGAATCATGTCTTTTGGTATTCACATGATCTTATCCTTCATGATATGATTTTTTTATTTTCCTTGAATTCATGAAGTATATCTCATCACCAAATTTTTCTTAATATCTTCCATATGATAACTTGAATATTTACACCTTTGTGCTATTTCTCTCTTTTTACCTATGACAAAGAGGGAGAAAATAAATGATGAATGTTTGGTACCAACATGCATGAAGTGATAAATGCTTAAAAATTTTAATATCTTAGCATCATGAATATTATGCCCAAAATGATGTATCATGAATGCTTGAGTATCATACATGATATGTCCATAGTGATAATTGATTTATTTATGGTATCATGTATGAAGTGAGAATGAAATGAAAGGTTTTAAAATTATGCATGTTTTAATTTGAAACTATAATGATGCACAACCATATTAAAAAAGGATTGATACTTTAACTTTGTCATTATTTGAAAATTGATGTAAAAGGAAAAGAATTATAATATTATATTCGTCCCTTCTTTTTTACAATGACAAATGGAGAGAAAATTACTAGCTCAAGATGTAAAATTTGGAAAATTGCACATTACAAAAGAAGCAAACTTGCTAGCTTGCTCATCTCAAAAGAGAAGTAAGAAGTGCTATCTTATAAATCTCATGAGAAGTAATGTTTGCTAAGTTACACATTTCAAGAAGATGCAAAATAGTCTATCTTATACATCTCAAAAGATTTAAAATTTTACTAACTTTCATATGTGTAAAACTTGATAGCTTGCATACTATAAAATGATATAAATTTGCTAGCTTGCATATTCTAATATGATGTAGAACTTGCTATCTTGAACATCACCAGGAATTACTAGCTTGCAATCTCAAAAGAAGCAGAAGTGTTATCTTGCCTATCTCAAGAAGCGAAACATACTAATCTAGCAAAATTTATAAACTTGCAAAACTCAAAATTATTGCTAGCTTACATGTAAAATGATGTAAAATTTTGCTAGCTTGCACTTTGCCAAGGAAGCAAAAATTGCACTTCTAAAAAGAGAAGAAAGAAAATTACTTGCTTGCATGATGAAAAAACTTGAGATTATATTTATAAAGCAATGATTTGAAACTTGATAGTTACATTTCTCCTTTTTGTTGATGACAAAGGAGGAGAAGTTATGATGACAATCATGCATGGAATTTTGTACTTGGATATTTTGATTATGTATAAGTTTATGTTGCATGCAATGATATGATTAATTGGGTCCTTCAATATTTATGATACATGCAATGGTAAAATACTTATAAGTCTATGAGTTATAAAGTTCTATCAATATGGCATATTGATAGGGGGAGTTAAGATTAACTCTGTCATCAATTGGTTGTCATCATCAAAAAGGGGGAGATTATTGAATCATGGATTTTGATATGAAAACCAATTGATAATGTTTATGATTTGATCTACGTTTTGAGTGACGCAAGAAGCTTTAATCAAGGTGACACAATTAAAGCAAGAAGAATCATGTTGAGCCGAATAGAAACATGTCAGATGATTGGACGTTGAGCCGAAGGATCGGTCGACAAATCAACAGAAGATTTCGAGCCATCAGTTCGAGTATCGAGCTAAGAAAAGCAAAAATTGGGCCAAGTAAATCGAAGTTACAAAGGTCAACTGGCCAATTGGGCAATAGGCCACAAGAGAGGATGATGCACCGAAGATTTAGACGGAACGCTGATGAACCAATGATATAACGGACACTATTTGATTTGCTTCGTAATAATTGTCTAGATTGAAGTAGGTTTTAAATAAGCAGGATTAACTATGATAGCGATCAAGGCATAAAATAAAATTAAGTCCTGGAGTCAAGAATGAGATTTCTTTGGGAGTTCGAGAGTTCATCGGAAGTTCTATCGAAATTGATCGAGAAGTCCAGGAGCTTGCCAAAGAAGCTCATCGGAACTCACTAAGAAGATCATCGTGAAGTTTAGGAGCTTGTCGAGAGTCTGTTGGAACATTGTTGAGAGATTGTCGGAAGTTCGTCGAAAGATCGCTGGAAGCTCGTCGGAAGAAACCTAGACTTACGAACTTATTTAGCTTAGTGAATGCCTTAAAATTCATAATTAGCACATAATTAGGTTAGAATTGGGTCAACTCAATTATGGGCTAATTGGGCCTAAATTAGGAGTGATTTGGGCTCATTGGGAGACCTATTTAATGACTCAAATGTTAGGCCAAGTGGTGGCACTGCCAGAACAGGTGGTAGAATTGCTTGTGAGTTAAAAAACTCAGAAAACTTGGTATTTGAGGATGTCAGGCAGTAGTACAACCATACTAGGTGGTGGTATCGCTAGACTAGGTGGTGGTACCACCCAGTGTTAGGCTACCGATGGTGGTACCACCCAATACAGGCGATGGTACCACCCGTACCCCGAAAACCCAAAAGTTTAAATTTTTAGCTCTATTTTTTAAATCATTTGGGGCTTATAAATACCCCACTAGGGCAATAAGAAAGTAGCAAGAATTCTAGAGGAAAAAATTAAGTAAACTCTGCCAAAACTTTGAGTTCCCTCCTCCTAGTACTTAGAGTTAGTCCTAAGGGAGGTGTGTGAGGGAATACTTGTAAAAGAGTGACTTGTAAAGGTTATCTCCTAAACCTGTGAAAAGGAGAAAGTATTATAAGAGGGTAGTTGGTCTTCACCCATTAAAGAAAGACTGATAGTGGATGTTGGTAGCCTCAACGAAGGAGGAATCGGGAGTAGATATAGGTCACAACGACCGAACCACTATAAAACTCAATTTGCATTTATTTCTTGCAATTTACCTTTACTGTAAACTGCCTTATGTACTTTACTTTCTCATTACACTCTTTTGTATATTTTCAATTTAATATCTTTCCAAAATGGGTTTAATAAAAATGAAAGTTTTTTCAAACCGACATTTTTATCCATTGCATTAATTCATGCCCCCCCCCCCCTCCCACCCTTCTTAGTACTGACTCATTCCTAACATGAATTAGTGCAGTGGTAAAAACATCGATTTGAAAAAATATTCATTCATTGAAAATCGATCGGAAAGTTATTAACTTGGAAGCATAAGGGAGCGTAGTGAAAGTAATAAGAAGGTAAGGCAATTTACAATAAAGTTAATAGAGGTTCGGTCATCGTGACCTACATCTACTCCCGATTCCTCTTCCGTCGAGGCTACCAACATCCACTCACGGTCTTTCTTCAATAGGTGAAGACCAACCTCCTTCTTACAACTCTATTCTCCTTTTGACAGGTTTAGGAGAGAACCTTTACACCCCCACAACCTCCTCTCTTAAACTTCACTAACACTTAGAGTTTGAGAGGAGTTTACACAAGATTACAATAGTATTTTCTTCCTTTTTCACTCTCAAGTCTTGTATAAGTTAACCAGGGATGAGAGGGATATTTATAGGCCTAAAGTAGATACAAACTTGGAGTCTAAAAATATTTCACCCCAAGTCCTCTAGGTACTAGCGGTACCATCACTTGTGCTAGGCAGTACCACCGCTTGTGTTGGGCGGTACCACTGCCTACAGCACTGATACTGACACTGACACTGACACTGACACTGGGTGGTACCACCACCCAGTTTGGCAGTACCACCACTTGACACCTTGCTATTGGGCAAGACCACCACCCAGTCTCTTGGAGATTGTATTTAGGTAGTACCATCGCCTGACATAGTCTTGGAGACTATGTCACGACGGTGCGACCTATTTGGTCACTATTTGGGCCTTTCACTTGGTCCAACATAGCCCAAACTTAGGCACAATTGGCCCCTAATTGAGTTGGCCCAATTTCAACCTAATTATGTGCTAACTATAAATTTTAAGACATACACTAAGCTAAATAAGTCCATAAGTCGAGGTTTCTTCTTGCGAGCTTCTGACGAACTTCTAACGATCTCTCGACAATGTTCCCACGGACTCCCAACAAGCTCCTAGACTTCACGATGATCTTCTTGGTAAGTTCCAACGAGCTTCTTTGGCAAGCTCCTGGACTTCTCGGTCAATTCTAGTAGACCTTCTAACGAACGTCCGAAATTTCGACGAACTCTCGAACTTCCAACGAAATCTCGTTCTTGACTCTAGGACTTTATTTTACTTTATACTTTGATCTCTATCATAGTTAATCATGCTTACTTAAAACCTACTTCGATCTAGACAATTCTTATAAATCTTGATTAAGTGTTGTCTAGCATGTCATTGGTTTATCGACACTTTGTTTGATTCTTCGACGCATCATCCTCTCTTATGGCCTATTGCCCAATCGATCAGTTAACCTCCATAACTCTAATTTCCTTAGCACAATTTTCACTCTTCGTGGCCCGATACCCGAACCCATGGCCCAAAGCCTTCTGCCGATACGTCGACCGATCCTTCGGCTCGACGTCCAATCTTCTGATATATTTTTCTCTAGCCTAATATGATTCTTCCTACTTTAATTGTCTCTCCCTGATCGAAGCTTCCTACGTCACTCAAAACGCAGATCAAATCATAAACACTATCAATTGGTTTCATCATCAAAATCTGAGATTCAACAATCTCTCCTTTTTTTTATGATAACAACCAATTAATGGTGGAGTTAACCTTAACTCCCCCTATCAATGTGGTATATTGATAGAACTCTTGAATTCAAATTAAATTCAAGTCAAAGTAAATTTAATCAAGAATATTTGCAACACATCATTATAAAATTATGCATAATCAAATTTACAATACATCATACCATGTATGACCATTATCATAACTTCTCCCCCTTTGTCATCAACAAAAAGGAGAAGTACATTTAGCAAATTTTAAATATTTAATTATAAACATAATCTTAAGTTTTATCATCATGTAAGTTAGCAACAATTTTAAGTTTTGTAAGTTTGTAAATTTTGCTAGATGTGCAAGTTAGCATGTTTTACTTCTTGAGATAGGCAAGATAGCACTTTTGCTTCTCTTGAGATTGCAAGCTAACAATTCTTGGTGATGTTCGAGATAGCAAGTTCTACATAACGTAAGCTAGTGAGTTTTACAACATTTTAGAACATGCAAGCTAGCAATTTTGAGGTGTTCAAGAAAGCAACTTTTGCTTCTTGAAATATGCAAGTTAGCAATCTTTGCTTCTCTTTTGAGATGAGCAAGCTAGCATGTTTTTGCATCTTTTTGAATTGTGCAAGCTAACAAATCTTTCTCTTTTAAGATGTACACACTAGCAATTCTTTCTTCATGCAATTTGCAAGCTAGCAAATTTAGTAAGTTTTACATAATTTTGGAACATGTAAGCTAGCAAATTTTACACATATGAAAGTTGGCAAAATTTTGTATCTTTTGAGATAAGCAAGCTTTTTACTTCTCTTTATGATGTACAAACTAGCAACTTTTTGTTTCTTCTTGAAGTATGCAAGCTAGCAAAATTTGCTCCCCCTATGTCATTGTCAAATAAAAGGGAAAAATATAATATTGTAATTATTTTCCCTTTTAGTAACTAACAAAAAGAAATATGAGACTTCAAAAATAAGATCTTGATTCATAGAAAAATCTCATGTATCAAATATCAAGAAATCAAGATCATGATTTGGATAAAGAAAATAAATTGTAACCCATAAAGTTTTCTTGTAAGAAATGCAAAGTCATCATCATTATTACGTTGGGCATGCATGATACTAAAACATGGTTTCAAGTTTTCAATATATAGCATACATAATTTCAAACTATTACATTTCTTCCTTGCATGATACCAATCAATCATCACTATGGGCATATCATATATGATACTAAAGCATTTATGATACCAAACATTAAATCAATATTTTTTAAGCATTTCTCACTTCATGATTATTGGTACCAAACATTCGTCATTTATTTTCTCTCCCTTTATCATCTATGAGAAGGAGAATCATTCAACAATGCAAGTATTTGAAAGTATGTCAAGTTTTACACTAATTTATCCAAGCTAGCAAAAATGAGAAGTTAAGCAAAAACTTTGCATGAAAAATGAGAAGCTAGCATTTTTGCTTAAAAGCTTTTTGGTTCTTCTTAGCAAGTTTCTTTCTTCCTTTATCATAAAAAGATAAAAAGAAGAGGAAGAAAAGTAAGGGAGAAATTCATTCTCCAAAAAAAATTTAGAACCAATTTCATGAAAATAATTGAACCAAGTCAAATCCATAATAAATGAGTTTCATTGAATGAAGCTTCTATTTTAGCAAAGAGAAAGGATTCGTTAAAAGGATCAAGATATCCATACAAAATTAAATCTCTATTCTTGCAAATGATCATCATATACTAAAAGTCCATAAATAAAAATTCTTCTTTCGTGAGAAGAGTGAGGAAAAATTCATGGGAAATGATCATTAAATGAAGGATCAAAAATCCATGAATCAAACACTTTTTTTGCAAATAAAAAGTGTTGAATCTCAGATTTTGATAATGAAATCAATTGATGGGTTAATTGATCTAATCCATATTATTGAAGTTAAGTGTGCAGGATTAACTATGGCAGCCTAAAAACATAAAGCAAGGATACCGGAGTCAAGTTCGATAGATGTTTGAGAGTCCGAAGATTTATCGGAGATGTTGTCGGAACCAACCAAGAAAGATCGGAGACTTGTCGAAACTTTCGGAAGTCTGCCGAAGAGATCGTCAGAGGTTCGCAGAGATCACCGAGAAGGCTTGGCTACTCGTTGAATTCATCACAAAGATCGGGAGCCTACTGGGAGTCCGCCAAAAGAAACCCGAGGGCGCATCGGAAGTCCACCGAAAGATCGCCGAAAAGCTCGCCGGAACAAGACTCGACGTTTGCCGATTAAAAACTTACTTAGGATTATGTTTTTAGGTATGTAGTTCACATGTAATTAGGGTTAGGATTAAAGGATAATCCTATATCCTAGTTAAGGGCCAATTGGGCCCAAAAGTGACCTGGTTCAGGACGAACTTGAAGCCCAACCAGAGATCAGTAAGGATGGGCGGTGGAACCGCCGGATTGGGCAATGGCACCGCCTAGAGCCCGAAGTGTCAAGCGGTGGCACTGCCAGTACACCATCTGATAGACATTGACGGGCGATAGCACCGCCCAGCACCCGAGATCAGGCGGTGGCACTGTTAGTACACCGTCTGACAGACATTGACGGGCAGTGGCAAGTCTCAGAAACCCAAGAGAATTCAAAATTTGGAGCCCAAATTTGAATCCTTTTGGGGCCTATAAATACCCCTCAATTCTCAGTAGAGAATATAACTTTTGCCAAGCAATAGTTTGAGATAAGAGCCTTAGCAAAGTATTAGCAAGTCTTGTTTTCAAATTGCTTGAGTGTTCACCTCCTCCCTTCTTGTTGAAAAAATTGTAAGAGTGTGAACCACTTGTAAAGGTTGTAAGAGGGGTATTAGTCCTTCCCCTTCAAAGTGATTTGCTAGTGGAAGTTGGGAGCCTCTTCGAAGAAGGCTTCGCAAGTGGATGTAGGTCATTTTGACTGAACCACTCTAAAACTGCTGTGTTCTCTGGTTTGCATTTTATTCTTGCCATTTACATACTCAAACTACTTTACTTAGTCACTACGCTTCCATACGCTTCTAAGTTATTAAGCTTCCAAAATCGGTTTTCATCGATATTGGTTTTTATCGTACGAAAGTTTTTAAACCAACGTTAGTTTACCACTGCACTAATTCACCCCCCCCTCTTAGTGCCACTCCGATCCTAACAATTGGTATCAAAGCAAGGCTCACTCTCATATTTGGTTTAATACCCAAGAGAGATGGCTTACTCCGATATGCATGAGGGTTATTCTATCACACGTCTACCTATGTTTAATGGGTCATATTACATGTATTGGAAGACCCGTATGAGGATCTTCCTTATTTCCATGGAATTTGAGCTTTAGACTATTGTCGAAAATGGATTTCAAAAATCTTCTCTTTCGATGAGTGAATGGAATGAATCAGAGAAGAAGGTTTTTGCTTTAAACACAAAGGCTATAAATGCCTTGTTTTGTGCACTAAACAAAAATGAGTTTAATCGTGTTTCAATTTGTGATTCAGCTTTTGATATTTGGAGAACTCTTGACGTCACTCATGAAGGTAATAACTGAGTGAAAGAGTCCAAAATCAACATCCTTGTGCACTCTTATAAACTTTTCCGAATGAAACCAAGTGAGTCCATTGGAAATATGTACACCCGTTTCACGGATGTCATCAATGGACTCAAAGCTCTTGGTAAAGATTTTTTTAACTTTGAACTAGTAAATAAAATCTTAAGATCTCTTCCTAAAAGTTGGGATCCAAAAGTTATAGTCATTCAAGAGGCCAAGGACCTTAAAACATTCCCTCTTGAAGAACTTATTGGGTCTCTAATGACCTACAAAATGACGTGTCAAGATCATGATGAACTCGAGAACCCCCTTCAAAAGAACAGGAAGGATATGGCACTCACATCACAAGAAGATCACTTGAAAGGAACATCAAGTGATGAGGACAGTGAAAATGAGATTGCACTTTTGACTCAAAAATTTAAAAAAATTTTAAGAAAGAACAAATTTAAAAATAACACCAAAAACAAACTTGAATATAAAAAGGACCAAGTGATATGCTATGAATGCAAGAAGCCGGGGCATTTCAAAAATGAATGTCCCCAAGCCAAGAAGAAGTAATCGAAGAAGAAGAAAGCTCTAAAAGTAACTTGGGACGATTCAAGTGATTCCGAAAGTGAAGAAGCTAGCAACAAAGAGGAGGCAAACTTCGCGCTAATGGCTTTAGGAGAAGAGGTATGTGATTTAATTAATGAAGATTTATCTTTTGAAGAACTCTCTATCACTTTTCATGAATTATTTGATGAATGTAGAATTATTAGTAAGAAGTTAAATATCTTAAAGAAAGAGAATGTCTTACTACAAAGTAAGTTTGATAGTCTTCAAACTCCTCCATGCTCTAAGTGTGAGCATATAGAAGCAATAAAAAATAAAAATTTGTTACTTAAAAAAATCTTAAACAAGTTCAAGGTTGGTAGCAAAGGATTAGACATGATCCTTGCAAACAAGGGTCACATCACAAATAGAAGTGGAATTGGATTTGTAAAAGGATCACATTAAAATCCTACCACTTTCATAAAAAGATCTACATTGCATGTTTCATCTTATATGAAATGCAACTTTTGTTGCAAATCCGGACATATTGCCTACAAATGTCCGTTTAGGAAAATTAGTACACATAAATTAATATGGGTTCCTAAAGAAATTATAAAAAATTCAATAATGAATAACAAAATTAGTTGATCAATTTTTTAGGCATCCAAAATCAAATGAGTACCTAAAAATCATCCTCTTTTGTAGACAAACCCACAAGCTAGGAGCAAGAGATAGTATCTTGATAGTGGATGCTCAAGACATATGACTGGAGATCCATCTCATTTCTCTATGCTCACTAGCAAAGAAGAATGGTACGTCACCTTCAGAGACAACAACAAAGGCAAAATCATTGGCAAGGGAACCATATGTAACAAATTAAGTTTTTCTATTGATGATGTATTACTAGTTGATGGATTCAAACATAATCTCTTGAGTATTAGTCAATTATGCGATAAAGGTTATATCATTAGATTTGAATCAAATATGTGTATTATTGAAAAACCAAACAATAATATAACTATGATTGCATTAAAACAAAATAATGTCTACACCATCAACCTTGATGAACTAAGTAATGAAATGTGCTTCTCTGCTCTAAACGATGATACTTGGCTTTGGCATAGGAGATTAGGCTATGCAAGCATGAAACTAATATCTAAGATCTCATCTAGAGAATCAGTATGAGGGATTCCAAATATGAAGTTTATTAAGGACAAAGTATGCGATGCATGTCAACTAGGTAAACAAATAAAAACTAATTTCAAACCAAAAAATCAAATTAGCACCACTAGACCACTACAATTGATCCATTTGGACTTATTTGGACCAATTGACACAACAAGTCTAGGAGGAAGCAAATATGCTTTTGTAATTGTGGATGACTATACTAGGTATACTTGGACCTATTTCTTAGTTCACAAAAGTGATTGTTTCAAGTGTTTCTCAAAATTTTGTAAACTCACTCAAAATGAAAAAGGCTTCATGATTTCATCAATTCAGAGTGATCACGGTAGTGAATTTCAAAATCGTGATTTCCAAAATCTTTGTGAAGTTAATGGATACAATCATAACTTCTCCACTCCAAGAAATCCTCAACAAAATGGAGTAGTTGAAAGAAAAAATAGAAACCTATAAGAAATGGCAAGAACTATGTTAAATGAACATAGTCTACCCAAGTATTTTTGGGCCGAAGCTGTGAATAAGGCTTGCTACATCATGAATAGGGTTCTAATAAGACCGTCTTCATCAAAAACTCCCTATGAATTATAGAATAACAAAAAACCAAATGTTTCTTATTTTAAAGTTTTCGGTTGCAAATGCTTTATTTTGAATGAAAAGGATGCCTTAGGAAAATTTAATGCTAAATCCGATGAAGGCATCTTTCTTGGTTACTCTTCTGTTTCTAAGGCTTTTCGTATTTTTAACAAGAGAACCTTAGTTATAGAATAGTCTATTCATGTAGTGTTTAATGAAATTTCTGATTTAAAGAAAAATGATTTTGATGATGATCTTGGTTTTGATAATTTGAATTTAAATGAACCCCCTCCTCAAAATAGCAACTTGGATGCATCTTCTTCCAAAATTTCCTTACCTAAGGAATAGAAGTATATGGATGCTCATCCAAAGGAGCTAATTATAGGAGATACATCAAAAGGGGTTCAAACTCGTTCTTCTTTCAAGAATTTTTGTGCTAACGCTGCCTTTCTTTCTCAAATCGAACCAAAATGCATTGACGAAGCATTAAAAGATGATTTTGGGTCATTGCAATGCAAGAAGAATTGAACCAATTTGAGAGGAATGAGGTATGGAGGCTTATTCCTAGACCTAGTGACCATTTAGTCATTGGTACTAAATAGGTCTTTAGAAACAAGCAAGACGAATGCGGTATCGTGGTTAGAAACAAGGCTAGATTAGTGGCCAAAGGTTTCAACCAAGAAGAAGGTATCGGCTACAAAGAAACCTTCGCTCCTGTGGCAAGATTAGAAGCCATTAGGATGCTCCTTGGCTATGCTAGTAGTAATAACTTTAAACTATTTCAAATGGATGTCAAAAGTGCCTTCTTGAATGATTTTATTTCCGAAGAAGTATATGTCCAACAACCTCCCGGATTTGAAAACTCTCTTCTTCCTAATCATGTATTCAAATTGACTAAGGCTCTCTATGGCTTGAAACAAACTCCTAAAGCTTGGTATGAAAGGCTTAGTTCTTTTCTTATTTTAAATAATTTTACCAAAGGCAAGGTTGATACTACATTATTTATCAAACACTTTGAAAACAATTTTCTTATTGTGCAAATTTATGTTGACGATATTATTTTTGGTTCTTCAGATGAATTACTATGTGAATCATTTGCCAAATGCATAAGTCACGAATTTGAAATGAGTTTAATGGGTGAATTAACTTTCCTTTTGGGATTACAAATCAAACAACTTAGTGATGGTATATTTCTTAAACAATCTAAATATATATTAGAATTGTTAAAATGATTTAACATGAATAATTCAAAAGCGATAAACACCCCTATGAGTACTTCGACTAAGTTAGATATGGATGAAAATAGTGAAAATTTCGATCAAAAAATATATAGGGGAATGATAGGTAGTCTACTCTACCTCATTGTGACTAGACCGGACATCATGTTTAGTGTAGGACTTTACGCTAGGTTTCAATATAATCCTGAATTATCTTATCTTAAGAGTGTTAAAAAAATATTTAGATATCTTAAAGAAACTCCAAATTTAGGATTGTGATATCCAAAATCTGATAAATTTGATTTAATAGCTTATGCAGATGCCGATTTTGGCAGATATAGGATAGATAGAAAAAGTACATCCGGAACATGCCAATTTTTAGGACATGCACTTATTTCTTGGACTTCCAAGAAACAAAATTCAGTTGCACTATCTATGGCGGAAGTCGAATACATTGCTGCAAGTGCATGCTGTGCACAAGTTGTTTGGATGAAAAATACATTAGAAGACTATGGAATTCACTTGAAAAAATATTTCCATAAAATGTGATAATACAAGTGTCATATGTCTTACCAAAAATCAGATTCAACACTCTAGAACTAAGCATATAGATATTAGGCATCATTTCATACGCGATCATGTCCTTAACAATAATGTCGTTCTAGAATTTATTGACACAAAGCATCAATTAGCAGACATTTTTACAAAAGCCTTAAATGAAGACCAATTTGAATTCATTAGAAGGGAACTAGGCATATTAAATTATCCCTGAAAATAAGCTTGTTTGAATGTATTTTTTGAAAAAAAAGTCTCATCCTTGTTTCGTTCTTTTGTGGATTTGATTTCATCCTTCTCTTTCGATTCCAAATGATATATTAAAATATAACCCAATATCTCAACCTATCTTGAGTCAAACACCTCTGAAAAAATAAAAGACGGGAAGAAAGAATTCTTTCTTCTCTTCCGCGGCATGCCAGCGGTGGCACCGCTAAAACCGGCGGTAGCACTGCTTGTGCGCTCGAGCGCCAGGCAGTGGCACCACTCGTTTTGGCGGTGGCACCGCCTGAGAGCCCCTTTATAAGCCGAGGGGTTAGGGCCGGCGGTGACACCGCCCCCAACCCGTGAGAAACTACCTCAAGCTCTCCCACAGCCTCTCTAAATCTTCATTCCAACTTTTAGAAGCCTTGGAGAGGGATTCTTGTTGGTCCAAGCTCTCCATCTTCCAAGAGATTCTCAATAAGGTAAAATCTGAAATTTTTCCTCTCTTCTCATTATTTTACCTACTCCTTATAGTTTCATCTATCATCTTGTCTAGATAATGGCTCCTAAAAGATCAAAAGGGAAAAGGGTTGAAGGAGATTCATAATGACCAAGACCTTTTTAGATCCAAAGAAGTAGCTCTTAGGTTTCCAAACTTCGAAACAAGGTGTATCCATAAGGGTAAACACGTTGATCTCAATGAACTAGGAAACCTAGAACCCATTAGGTGGTTTGCACATCTAGATGCCCTACCTTTACTACAAATAAATGAACCAATTTATCCTAAGTTAGTTAGGTTATTTTATGCAAACTTATATATAGATAATGATAGCCTAAGTACTTACCTACTAAGAACACAAATTAAAATTTTTGATAGTACTATTTGTGAACTAATTGGAATCACTGAAAAAGATAGGGACTGTTATTTTAGAGGTAAATGGGATGTCAATATAATCAGAGTAACTTACTCCGAAGTCGTCGAAACCATTTTTGCAAATCCGGACGTCGACATAATACCCAAGAGTTGCGAGCACTTACTGCCCTTTAACTCTAAAATCCTTCATCATATCATAACCAGCATACTATTCCCTAAGCAATTTCATCTTGATGAAATGAGTCAAGTAGAAATAAGCACCATGTATTGGATTATGACCGGTCAACATAACTGTTATGGATACTCAATCTGGCAACATATGCAGGATATTATAGTTAAAGACACTATGTTACCATATGGAGGGTTAATCACTCGATTCCTACTTGCCCATGACATTTGTATCTCACCCGATGAAGAAACAATTCAAAGTGATCGGTATAACATCATCAACAGAAATCTGCTGAAAAGACTTAGGTGCATATTTAGCAACGGTATATGGGTTAGGCAACCTAGAAGGACTGATCCAATTCTCCCACCAGTAGAACACCCCGAAACACCAATTCTTAGGGGAAATGAATCTCCTCCTCCTAGTCCCTTTGGCGCAGCACCTTCCGCTCCTGTTTCATCCTCCAAAGAACTCATTATAGTATAATTGTATCAGATCAAATCGCAGCAAGAACAAATTCAAATCCAGCAAATTGAAATTTTGAAGGAACTATACGACAAATGAATTAAAAAATAAATGTCATATATCAACACTGTGGCTTACCTCCTAAGGATTAATCGATGTAGTTTCTAATTCTGTTCTAATTACTCTTAATATGAAGTTAAAAGTCTATCATCTTCTTTTGAACAAAAACTGAACCTTTGTTTAAGATGTATTGTTAAATTCTAGATAATTGCTGATTTGGTTTGGAATCTGGATAAATATTTCTTGCGAGATTAATTTTGAATGATGAATTTCGTATGATTAATCTTAACGCTGAATTCTTTTGATTTTATGATCACAAACTGTATGCTTCGAGTCTCATCTCTTTTTTTTGTTGATGACAAAGGGGGAGAAGTGATGACTTGTACGTATCATAACTTAATAAAAATGACTTAAGCGCATCGATAGCATGACATGTATGAATTGCAAAAGCTTATCTTATATACCTCGCAAAATCTTTGAGTATATCGCAAGTTCTCAAATTGGTTGATCATATGAAATCATGCCTCACATATATAGTATGAAATTCATTTTGAAAATTCTTTTCTCTCGTCATAGTGAAAATTGGCTCTTATCATTTGACTTGAAAATGATTTTCAATAGCCGGAAATTATGAGAAATACGAAGTTTCGTATTTGATCATGCTTAATAAGATAATGATAAGTTCAACGGTTAGAACTTATCAATTTATGCTTGAATTCAAGGGATGGAATTCAAGTGTTTTTATCTTCTCATAATATGGCATATAGATAGGGGAAGTTATGTTTAACTCCGTCATCAAATTGATTATCATCATCAAAAAGGGGGAGATTATTGAATCTCGGATTTTGATGATGAAATCAATTGATGAGTTAATTGATCTAATCCATATTATTAAAGTTAATTATGCAGGATTAACTACGGCAGTCTAAAGACATAAAGCAAGGATACCGGAGTCAAGTTCGATGGATGTTTGAGAGTCCGAAGATTCATCGGAGATGCTGTTCGGAATCAACCAAGAAAGATCGGAGACTTGTCGGAACTTTCGAAAGTCTGCCGAAGAGATCGTCAGAGGTTCACAGAGATCACCGAGAAGGCTCGGCTACTCGTTGAATTCTTCACAAAGATCGGGAGCCTGCTGGGAGTCCACCGAAAGAAACCCAAGGGCGTATCGGAAGTCCACCGAAAGATCGTCGGAAAGCTCGCCGGAACAAGACTCGACGTTTGCCGGTTAAAAACTTGCTTAGGATTATGTTTTTAGGTACGTAGTTCACATGTAATTAGGGTTAGGATTAAAGGATAATCATATATCCTGGTTAAGGGCCAATTGGGCCCAAAGGTGACCTAGTTCGGGACGGACTTGAAGCCCAACCAGAGATGAGTAAGGATGGGTGGTGGAACCCCCGGATTGGGCAGTGGCACCGCCCAAAGCCCAAAGTGTCAAGCGGTGGCACTACCAAACTAGGCGATGGCACCGCCCAGCACCCAAGATCAGGCGGTGGCACAACCACCGACAAGCGGTGGCACCGCCAGTACACCGTCTGACAGACATTGACGGGTGGTAGCACCACCACCGACAGGCGGTGGCACCGCCAGTCTCGAAAACCCAAGAGAATTCAAATTTTGGAGTCCAATTTTGAATCCTCTTGGGGCCTATAAATACCCCTTAATTCTCAGCAAAGAATACAACTTTTGCCAAGCAATAGTTTGAGATAAGAGCCTTAGCAAAGTATTAGCAAGTCTTGTTTTCAAATTGCTTGAGTGTTCACCTCCTCCCTTCTTGTTGAAAAAATTGTAAGAGTGTAAACCACTTGTAAAGGTTGTAAGAGGGGTATTAGTCCTTCCCCTTCAAAGTGATTTGCTTGTGGAAGTTGGGAGCCTCTTTGAAGAAGGCTTCGCAAGTGGATATAGGTCATTTTGACTGAACCACTCTAAAACTGTTGTATTCTCTGGTTTGCATTTTATTCTTGTCATTTACATACTGCATACTACTTTACTTAGTCACTACGCTTCCATACGCTTCTAAGTTATTAAGCTTCCAAAATCGATTTTCATCGATCTTGGTTTTTATCGTATGAAAGTTTTTACACCAACGTTAGTTTACCGCTGTACTAATTCACCCCCCCCTCTTAGTGCCGCTCCAATCCTAAAAAAAAGATGATCTCAATTTAAAAAGAAAATTCAAATTTTGAAGAACCGAGAAATCTGAGAAAGGAATTTATACATTTGAAAGATTTAGCATACCTAATTCTCTTCTAATGAAATCAAAATATTCCTCATTCAATTTCAAATCATCAAAATCATTTTCAAGAGATTCAAAAAAAAAATAGATAGATTTATTAATATCTCCTTTTTAAAAAATCAATAACGTAGAGAAATTTTTGAAAGAGAAAGCTTTCCTCTTTTTAGTTGTTTCAATTTAAGTGATTTGATTTCTTACAAGCATGCCCAAGTTTTTACACCAAATCAAAATATACATCATTGTTTAAAACCAAAAGACAAAGACAAGATTCATCACAAAAATCTTCATGACCAAAAATATAACACATTAAACATAAGACTTCTTGAAATAAGAGATTTGATTTATTATTTTAATTTCAATGATAATACATTTTCTTTTTCATATGTTTCATTTTATGTGTTTGATTTCATATAAGTATGCTCAAGTTTTTCATATGAAAACTATCCATCATGTTTAAAACCAAAAAAGCAACTTTCATTTTGACAAAGATCAATAAGTCATAAATTACAAGAATCATTCATAATTTTGAAATATAAACTTATTAATCATGATTTCAAATCATAATTACATTATTTCATCAAGTATGATTTCATAAAATATTTTTAAACAAAATCATTTTATTTGTTGTAGTAATGTATTTTCCTTTTTTGCATGAATGATTCAATCATATCATGAGATATACAAATTATAAATACAAACGAGTCATATCATGAAAGATATAAGATCAAAAGTATAACATATAATTCCAAAACATAAGATGTCAAATCATTATGCATCATTAAATCTACAATATGATCAATTTCAATTAAAATGATTAAGTGAATCTAACTTATCATACTTAGTGTTAGGAGTTAATATGCAATTGTCATGCTCAATTTTTTTATTTTTCAAAATCACTAGAAAGATAAGTATGATTCCAAAACTATTTTCATTACATCATTAAACATGCAATTTTAAAAAAATTATATATAATTTTTCTAAACTAAATTAAAAATAACTCATGAAAACATCAAGTAATTTCAAAGTAAACTAAGGGGATTTTGATTACCATGTCGTCGAAAGCCATTAAGGCATAGTTTGCCACCTCACCTTTATTGGTTTGCTCCTCGTCTTCGGATGAGTTTGATTCGTCCCAGAGTACTTCCTTCTTCTCGCGTTCATAGCAAGTAGTTGCATTCTTTTTAAGTTTACTTTTGTTCTTTGATTTTTGTTTTAAGAACTTTTTAAGCTTTATTATGAGAAGTTCAAGTTCATCATCACTTGAGCTTTTGCTCAAGTGGTCTTCTTTTGTTCTAAGTACAAAATCCTTCCTTTTCTTTAGAAGATAGTTCTTATGTTCATTAAGTTCATCATATGTCATTTCATAGGTCATCAAAGATTCGATAAGTTCTTCAAGTGGAAATTTATTTAAATCCTTTGTCTCTTGTATTGTAGTTACTTTTGAATCCCAATTTTTAGAAAGAGATCGTAAAACTTTATTAACAAGTTCAAGATTCGAAAAACTTTTATCAAGTACTTTTAAACCATTGACAATATCCGTAAAATGGGTGTATATATCTCTAATGGTTTTGCTTGGCTTCATATAAAATAATTCAAAATCACACATCAAAAGATTAATTTTAATATCTTTAATCTTAATTGTGTCTTTGTATGTGATTTCAAGAGTATGCCAAATATCTAAAGTCGTTTCATAAGCAAAAACCTGATTAAATTCATTTTTGTTTAAGGCGCAAAATAGAGCATTCATAACTCTAGCATTTAAAGAAAATGTTTTCTTCTCTAAATCATTTCATTCGTTCATTGGAGTAAAATACTTTTAAAAATCACTTTCGACAATATTCCATAAATTCAAATCCAAAGAAAGTAAGAGAACTCTCATTCGAGTTTTTCAATATGTGTAGTCTGTCCCATTGAACATTGCGAATGATAGAAAAGCCCTTTTGAAAGTTGAAAAGAGATATTTCTCTTGGTTGTTAAACCAAATAAGAAAAGAACATGGTTTTGATACCAACTGTTAAGAATGAGTCAGCACTAAGAGGGGGGGGTGAATTAGTGCAGCGGTAAAAATATCGATTTCGAAAAATATTCATTCGTTAAAAACCGATCAAAAAGATATTAACTTGGAAGCATAAGGAAGTGTAGTGAAAGCAATAAGAAGCTAAGGCAGTTTGTAGTAAAGGTAAATTGCTCAAAAAGAAATGTAAACCAATTTTATAGTGGTTCAATCGTCATAACCTATATCCACTCCCGATTCCTCTTTCGTCCAAGCCACCAGCATCCACTAATAGTCTTCCTTCAATAGGCAAAGACCAATCTCCTTCTTATATCTCTATTCTCTTTTTAACAAGCTCAAGAGAGAACCTTTATACCCCCACAACCTCCTCTCTTAAACTTTCCTAACACTTAGAGTTTGAAAGGAGTTCACACAAGATTACAACAACATTTTCTTCCTTTTTCACTCTCAATTCTTATGTAAGTTAACCAAGGATGAGAGGGGTATTTATAGGCCTCAAGTGGATTCAAACTTGGAGCCTAAAAATGTTCATCCTGGGTCCTTCGGCTACTAGCAGTACCACCGCTTATGTTGGGCGATACCACCGCCCAGTCTTGCGTTACCACTGCTTGACACCCTACCAATCTAGCGGTACCACCACTTGACAGTCTCTGAGAGACTATGCCTGGGTGGTACCATTGTCCAGACTGGTGGTACCACTACCTGACATGGTCTCGAAGATTATGCCATGATAGTGCCACCTGTTTGGTTACTGTTTGGTCCTTTCACTTGGCCTAACATAGCCCAAACTTAGGCCCAATTGGCCCCTAATTAAGTTAGCTCATTTCTAATTCAATTATGTGTTCATTATGAATTTTAAGGCATACACTAAGCTAAATAAGTCCATAAGTCTAAGTTTCTTCTGGCAATCTTCCGGCGAACTTTTGACGATCTCTCAGAAATGTTCCAACAGACTCCCGGTAAGCTCTTGGACTTCATCACGATCTTCTTAGTGAGTTCCGATGAGCTTCTTTGGTAAGCTCCTAGACTTCTCGATCAATTCTGGCAGACCTTCTGACAAACGTCCAGACTTCCATCGAACTCTCGAACTTCCAACAAAATCTCATTCTTGACTCCGGGACTTTATTTTACTTTATGCCTTGATCGCTATCATAGTTAATCCTTTATACTTAAAACCCACTTTGATCTAGAAAATTATTACAAAGCTTGAATCAAGTGTTGTTTGGCATGTCATTGGTTTATCGATGCTTCGTCTGATTCTTCGACGTATCGTCCTCTCTTGCGGCCTATTGCCCAATCAGTCAGTTGACCTCTGTAACTCTGATTTTCTTGGCCTAATTTTTGCTCTTCTTAGTATGATGCCCGAACCCATGGCCTGAAGCCTTCTATCAATACGTCGACTAACCCTTCGGCTCGATGTCCAATCTTTTGACATGTTTTTCTCCAGCCCAACATGATTCTTCCTGCTTTAATTGTCTCTCCCTGATTGAAGCTTCCTGCATTACTCAAAATGTAGATCAAATCATAAACACTATTAATTGGTTTCATTATCAAAATTCGAGATTCAACAAAGGCAACCTTGGGGGCCAAGGAACCTTGGTCGCCCAAAGTAGTCTTGTTGCCGAGGATTCCTAGCTATAGGGGTAACCTTAGTAGCCAAGGTTTCCCAACCGCATGGGGTACCCTAGTGTAGGGTACCCAAAAGGTCTATAAAGTAATTAATTAAATATTTTAATTAATTAATTATTATTATTATTATCTAGTTATCTTACATGGTGATGTGTACATGTGATGTATGATGTGAACGAATGATCATGGGCCATATGATGTGTGTGTACATGTGATGCGATTATTATTATTATTAGGGCCTATGAGTCTCTAATTTTTTTCTCATTTATTATCAGGCCTGCGTGTCTATAATTAAATTATAAGTACTTAAGAAGGCACAAAAGGATCGTGGAAGCGGTAGCGGGATGCATGAGGTCAAGACGAATGATCATGACGCATAGAGTTGAACCAAAATATCGACAAAACCTATGAGGATAAGATGGACGATCACAGGGTATAGAAATATACTTATACACACATAGATCGTAATGTGAGTGATTGGGCCCACTAGCTCGGGCTTGATCATATTAGGTCGTGGTCCATGATCATCTGGTGTGATTACTTATATAATGTATGATTACTTATATACCTACTAGATTTATGTGTGTGTATATATATATATATATATATATATATATATATATATATATATATATATATATATTAAATATGTATATGTATGACATGTTATATTAGGAGACTGAATCAAAAATCCCTCTCAATAATGTTAAGTCGATAGACATGAGGCAATTAGATTAGCCTACGTAACCTTCCATCATTATAGGAAAAAATTGATTTTCAATATTTTTTGAATTAGTCGAGTCCCTCGAGGCTCACCTATATTACAATTCGAGATCTTGCCTATGATATAAAGATATCACTAGTGACTTAAAGACGTGGTATGGTTGGTCGAGTCCCTTGAGGGCATATCATCGAGTCAGACTCATCTTAAAACGATGGTGATAACTTAACTGGACATCATGGTTAGTCAAGTCCTTCGAGACCATAATGGTTCGAAGGTCAAATAGGACAAGAATCATAAGGAGTTGTGATCGGCAAGAGTTACCTACCTTTTAGGCTTAGTGTGATTGGTTGAGTCCCTCGAGATTACATCAAGACGCCGATTGGATCCCGATCCCCACTAAAGATCCATTGGAGATCTTCGATTCACACATTGGAGGGAGTTATGTTTTACGAAAAAATAGTGAAAGTATATTAAGATAAAATTGTTAGGATCAAGTCGGCACTAAGAGGGGGGGGTGAATTAGTGCATATATAAAAATTACGTCAAGTCAGAATTCTTTGTGTGATAAAAGCTCATATCATAAATGTTTAACTTTGAAAATGGTTGTAAGAGTGTGTCACTAAAGTAATGAGAAAATAAAATAGTTTGCAATAAAGGTAAACAACAAAACACAAATGTAAACTAAGTTTATAGTGGTTCGGTCATCGTGGTCTATGTCCACTCCTGATTCCTCTTCCATCGAGATCATTAGCATCCATTAATAATCTTCCTTTAATGGACGAAAACTAACTACCCTTTTACACCTTTTTCTCCTTTTCATAGGTTCAGGAGAAAACCTTTACACCCCTCTTTTATAAGTGTTCTCTCACACACCTCCCTTAGGACTATTCCTTAGCTATAGGAGGAGAGACTCTACACTTTAAGAGTTTACAACCTTCGAATCATAGAATTTTTATTCTATTTTCATGTGTATACCAAGCAAAAATCTGTGGGGTATTTATAGACCCCAAATAGCTTCAAAACATGGAGCTAAAATTCAAATCCCCGGGTACTTGCGGTACCATCACCTGCTAGTCTGACATTGGGCGTTACTACCACCTGACATACTAACACTGAAAGACTATGTCTAGGAAATACTACCACCTAGTTTGGTAGTACCACCACTTGACATAGTTTTGAAGACTATATCTGGGCGGTACCACCGCATAGTTTGGGCGGTACCACCGCCAAACAGGATATTGAATTGGCCAAACAATATGCCCAATTCAGCCCTAATTCAGGCCTAATTGGCCCCTAATTGAATTGGCATTATTTCATCCTAATACTGATTCAATTAAACCTAAACTAACTCGATCTAGATAAATTATTACAAAGCACGAATCATATATTGTATGGCATGTTATTGGTTCTTCCAGCGCTTCATCCGATCCTTCGGCGCATCGTCCTCTCCTTCGGCGTATTACCCAATTGGTATGTTGACTTCCTTAACTTTTGGTCTCTTTGGTGCAATATCTGATCCTTTGGCCTAATGCTCGAACTCACGGTATGATGTCTTTCTGCTGGCACATCGACCGATCCTCCGGCCCGACGTCTAATCTCCTGACATGTTCAACTCCGGCCCAACATCTAATTCCTCCTACTTCAATCAATTTGCCTCTCCTTGATCGAAGCTAGTCCTACATCACTCAAAATACAGATTAGATCATAACATTATCAATTGGTTTCATCATCAAAATCTGAGATTCAACAATAAGATCATATCTTAGTTGTTTACTTTTTGTAAAGTCTACATGTTATTTATTTCTGCTACATATTTATTTTTAGAAAATATCACTTTCAAATCCCTTCATGGCATATTTGATGTCAACTACCTCATTGGTCCAAATTACACAGAATAGCTCCACAACCTCAGAATCATTTTCACGATGGAGAAAATCATATACATCCTTGATACAGTGTTGCTTGCACCCGAGAAAGAGGTAAGCGAGGATGAGATCGCTCACATAAATGACTCCACTCTTGCTCAGTGTTACATTTTAGGCTCCATGACCCCTGAGTTACAAAGACAGCATGAAAAGATTGAAGTCATATTCATTCTCCTGCATGTCCACAAACTATTTGAGGAATAATAAAGGACTTAGCGATATGAGATATCCAAGAGTCTTTTCCGCACTAGGATGACTAAGAGAACACCGGCTCAAAACCATGTCCTAAAAATGAATGAGTGGATAGAGAAACTCACATGTCTACAAATAGTCCTAGAGGATAACCTATATGTGAGTCTTATGTTTCAGTCCCTACTAGATTTCCTTTCTTAGTTTATAATGAATTTTAATATGAACAAGCTTGAGATAACTCTCCCTGAGCTCATTAATATATTGAGGAAGGCAGAGAGTACTATCAAGAAAGAGAAACCAATTCTCTATACTAGTGAGACCATAAAGAAAAAAAAGACAGAAAAGTCTCTTGAGAAGGGCAAAGGCAATCCAGACCGGGTAAAGCAAAGGTTGTCATGAAGAACCCAGCAAAAGACAAAGGGCAGTGCTTCCACTATAGCAAAGACAAACACTAGAAGAGGAACTACAGAAGGCAAAACAGATGCTTGGAGAAGCATCGGAGGGGTCGAATCGGGACACCCCTAGCATAGACCAGTTGTGTAGGAACCCCGACGCCATCCATAGATATGGCCAAAGAAGTGACTCAACAGCTAGGGGAATCTAGCACTCCCACCCGACTTCACCATGCAATCACCTCTCCCAGTGATCCCTCTACATCGATCGACTACGTTAGCTCCCTTATCAATAAAGAGTCATTAGGAAAGGCAATGTTAATAAAAAGATGGAATTCGATTCGTTAGTCGATAGTTTCGTGTGTTAATCAATCAGTTTTGTGCTGATAACTCCTCTAAATCAATCAGGTCGACTCGTTAGTCGATAGTTCCGTGTGTTAATAGAGATGGAATTCAAGAGAATACAATGTTAATAAAAAGATGGAATTGGAAGAAAGGCAAGGCACTGAAAACGAACTCTGTTTTGTGCTGCAAAGTTTAGTTGAGGAATATAGCAAGATGGAATTTGAAGACAAGGCAAGGCACTGAAGACGAACTCTGTTTTGTGCTGCAAAGTTTAGTTGAGGAATATAGCTTTGTTCCTGCTTGCAAAAAGAACGGGCTACTCCATTAGTTTATTATCCATCTACAACAACCCGAGGGATAGGGATGCTTAATCTCATATGAGACTGTGTTTGAAACCTTCAAGCTATGTCCTGGTCCTATATGGACATGAGAGCTACCAAGAAACTAATGTTTTGTTCTCCCTAAATTAACTTAAAAGTGCTACACCATCATCATCCTATGTTGAGCTCAAGCTTCAAAAAGGACATTTTTATGGGATTTCAGTTTGCATTATTAGCTATATTCTCAACAAGTCATACTGATTAATATTTCCGCTAGGAATATGGATGAATAAGGGTGTAACATTGGAGGCACAAAACATGGTTTTAGAGCTCAACTCTATTGTAATTTGCAGACCTGAAATGGTTTTTCCTTTCTTTTTTTTTTTTTTTGAAACAAAAGGAACACTTGTATTAAAAGAAAAATTTAGCCAGAGGCTACTAAATTAAGGGGCAGTGAGCCCCAACCCGCTTAATTTATATTACACATTTGCATTTTGGTGCCATGTGATGTCATGTAGCAACACATTTTATTTGATGATCTAAGTGTCTGGCTCTGATCTCACTGAAAACAACAAAGATAGTGAAGGTAATAGTTTTTGATTTTTCAGAGTTTGACTCCGTATCCTGACTTCAATATTATCCGAGGAAACTTGAACTTAACATACAAGATAAGGACTTGGATCTTATGCATGCATACAGGCTACAAGTATTACAGAACATGTACGTTGAAGATGGTGGACGTCAGTCCTCCAAAAAAATGCCTTCTTTCACACAGATTGCAGTTGTACTTGCACTTGGTTCTCTCCATTCCCCTCTGCTGCCTTCGCTGCACAGCTGCGGGCTTCCTTGTTCTTGCCCCACAAAAGAGAGTAGAGGCCAGCAATCACCAGAAGTGACCCCAAAACACTGCCAACACCACGAAAGAGAGCATGTAAAACCAGTAATGTAATCACAAGAAAGCAAGAGATGAGTATGAGTAACAGGACACCACGATACCTTCCGAGGTAAACCTGCTCATGGAGGATGGTGAAGTCGATGCCTGCCCCAAAAATCTGTACAAAAGGCATGAATGCTGCAGTGAAGACCGGCCCTCTTTGCTCCACGCACCAAGACATGGCCAGGAATCCCAGTCCAGATCCCGCAATTCCCTAAATCAACGTGAAACTCCATCACCACAACGACTCGAAACAAAAAATACCCATTCGAAGTCGATTGCTTTAACATGTATGTTGGTAAGGTTTAGGCTCTAAAAGTTGAAGCAGTGATTGGATCGCTGCGTTGCTTGTGCAGAAGTGGATGCAAATGCCGGACTGGAGGTAGCTGCTTTCTTCTTTGACTAAAGAACAAATGAGAAGTGGGTCGGCAGCATATATTCCCCTTACCCTCTCATAAAGTCTTGTCTGCTATAAAGAAGACCTTATGATCTAACTTTTGCTGCAGGATGTGTCTGAAACTTTTTCTTAGACTAGTTTTAATCGAAGTTTCGCTTGGCCACTTGCTCCTTTTTTTGTTTTCTAGCTTACTGTGATTACAACTGATACAAAACATAATGATATGATAGGATGAAAAAGTAACAATTTCTTCAATCAAGTGATTTGTAAGTAGCTTTTTCTTAGAACGCTCGCCATCAGAGAACACCAGATATATATATAATTAGGCCAGCTTTTCTTTATGCTAGAATTAATCTAGGAAATCAACCATAAGCCATGCTTCTTTGACTCCGGAGAGGACCATCATCGCTGGGCAATATTATGGCCTCCAGAGATGGTACAGCCTAATACATTGGTGGTACACATCATTTAGTTTGAGCATATCGCTACAGCATGTCTGTAAGGTTAAATGTGGCCCTTGAACAATCATTCATGAACTGCCTAGTGGAATTTATTCCTCCCCATACGTCATTGTCATTAAAACTTTCCATGTTTAATGTTGGACTGAGATGACACAAACAAAGTCTTTCTTGTAAGTCAATCTTAACTTAGATATGACATCCCGATTAATCTTATATTTATAATGCATAAAAATAAGATTGATTTGGAAATCATGAATGTATTACTATCAATTTTAACTTAAACATTTTAATCATTGACTAATCGATCAAACGAAATTGATGAATCAGTTAACATATCAAACGCGAGTGACACGAGACATTCCAAGAAGGAAGGAAAAAGAGAAATTATGAAATCTGAGCAAAGTGTTTCTTACCGAAAAGATCACAGTAGCGATCTCCAGCTTCTTCCTCAAAAGCCAAACGGAGTGGCCCCTCACCGTGGCCAAGCTCATGGCGGCGGTCTGAAGGAAACTGAGGAAAAACATCAGTGCAGTGCAGGAGTAGAGAGCCGGGTACTTCTCGCCGAGTTTGGATTGCAGAGGGAACCACGAAGACAAACAAAAACAACCGGCGAGAAGCGCAAGAGACGCCATCAACCAAGTACTTGAGGTGTAGCTCATAGCAGGCGGCAACGGTGACTGTGGTTGCGCTGATGCCGTCGATCGATGAGGTGCTTGATTCAAGGCGACGCCCTTGTAGAACATCAGCACGATCACCCCTGTGAAGCACACTGTTGCTCCGATTGCCTTGGCAATCCCCGCCTTGGTCTTGGGATTCAGGGACTCTATCCTGCCGAAGCAACATCAACATCAACTCCAAGGAATGTGGCATGCACAGTAAAGTTCTCGAGATGAATGTGCTATCAAGAGGACGCCTAAGCTTCATCAATTCAGAATCAGTTTTATCTCTATTAAAAAGCGAAGATTTGGGGCTAGTAGCTTGAAGATGTATTTACAAGTTAAAAAGTTGTTTCTCGCATCCATCTTTTTGTAACTATGTGAAAACAGTTCACCATATGTGTGCTCCGGGGCACGAAAAGTACCGCAAGGCTAAGGATATGAGGAAGGTGAACACAGGAGAGACGTTGAGGAAAGCATATGCAAACGTCGCGGAGGTGTAATGCAATCCAAGAAAAAAGAGAAACTGCATCAGAGACACCCTGCAACCACAGTTTGTTTCTCTATCATATCCACTCATATATATATGTTGAGCAAAAGCACTTTGAACCAGAAAAGCTTTACTAAAATCTATCTATGGAGTTACCCAATCAATGCGCTAAAGAAGATATATACAAAGATCTCGACCGTCAGCTTTGGCCTCGTCTTCCTGCAATCACCATCCACTACAAATTAGAGCTCAATTCCATCTCTCAGGTGAATCAGTGGCAGTTGTTTCTATATATACCTCTCGTGGAAGTAGGCGATGGGAGCCATGAACAAGGTTGCTATCAGTTGTCTGAGGGTAATCAGAATAAGCTTATTCATCCCCTCTTCCATCACCTTCTTGACCATGGTGTTCATCACCGCAAGCATGACATCCACTGCCAGCATTGCGAAGACTGATCTCCACTCACTCCAATTACAGGCCATTCTTGCCGCCAGCCAGCCAGCCAACCAGCCAGCCACAACTAGAATGCTATATCGGTGTGATGCGAAGGGCGTAAGGATTCCACTATCAAATCGGGGGCTATTTATGCAGCTCACCTACTGCTTTTTAGCGTTCAAGTGCTGATATCATCTGAGTGCATCAGCACCGGAATCCTATTCTGACTGCTGATAGATTCACAGGTTTTACTGCTGATATCAGCGTGATTACGCCAGCTTTGAGGTGGCGCCCGTAACTTTTCCAGTGTAGCCATTTGCCCAATTGATTATTTTTATTGACCTACTAAAATTGGAGAATAAGAATTGTAATTCATGGCTGCTTGTTCTCCATCTGCGTATATGTAACATGCTGCAGTATAAGTATATATATATATATATATATATATTGAAGTTTTGGCACGGATCGACTTGGAACATCTTGATCAAAAGATTTATTTAGTGAATGACATGTACCTTTCTACGGATGGCGTTAAGCTAAGCGGCCATATCGGAATTGTTCCTGAACTCTGTCACTTGAGATCATTGATTCTATATGAACGGCTCGGCATTTTGGAAAAGGACATCCCACTCTATAGTTCCCGATCGATTTGCCAGTCTCTTTAGGCATCTATACTCTCCCCATGATCACAAATCCTGCAGTCGCCAATTTGCTAACATGGGTACAATGTTTCCGCCAAAAGTTATTTTCATCTCTTATTCCATAGAATTGGCACCTTGCATTTTATTGAAACAGCGAGTTCCATAATTAAAATGTTCGTGAGCTACTGTGGCAGTGGAATTCTTAGGATATGTAGATATAGAGGGCAGGAATCAGAATCACTGTCTTGTCATTAATGTTAGCCTAAGGCTGGCCTATACTTTTACCTCCATTAGGTATCGCTCGTTATCGACGACACACAATAAAGAAAGCGTTTACTTATTGACTCCTCAGTACCCAAAGATTGCTGATGCTTTTGTGGTGCTTCTTCGTGTGTACAAAGCAAGATGGACTTGGACTTTATATGGTGTACTCGGAAACTTCCGCTGATTAGGAATACTGATGGAGAGGAGGAGACGAAGTTGCGAAGGTGGTTCAGAAAAGATGCATGAATGAATCTAAAGCCACAAAAAAAGCTCCAAGGAAAGCAGTGAGCTACTGCTTCAACTTTAAGTTGGTCACGTACTGGGAAAGAAGAAAAGCGATCATTTTTAAAAGTCAGCTTCTACATTGTATAATCTACAAATAAATGCAGCGATAGAAGGAAAAGAAAAAGGTCGAGAATAGAACCAAATTGACGATCCAAACAAACTGGTTAAGCTTTTTGGTCAATGCCAATCTGTTTTTGGTGAAAAGGCTTGTTCTCACATTGGATTTTGCAGCAGGCAGAATAAAATGAAGTAGGCCATGCCACCCTTAAAAGAATAGAAAGCAAAAACCAAGATAACCTCTCGTTCTATCAATTTATGCCATTAATGCCGTGGAAAGCTCCAAGAACCAAGTGGAGGAGGTATAGGATTACGCCATAAATGCCATTCCTTAGGAATTGTATCATTGACAGAGAGTATTGGATTCTTCATCAATCTCAATGGCTTTTATATATTTGGTATTTAAAAATCAGTATCTAAGTGGAGTAGTGCTAAGAAATCTTGAGAAGAATATATATATATATATATATATACAATCTGTGTCATCATAGTGTGAAAAGTGTTTGCCATTGGAAGGCACTGCATCAGAGAGTTTAACCATGCCTTTTCAGTTCTCATGGCATTGTCTTGGTGGTGCAGCCATGAATCACAAGGATATGAGGACCACCAACACCAGTCAGCAGTCACATTCTTCGTCATTGTTTTCTCAAAAGTAGTCCTACTTATCTTTACTACCAAAAGACCTTCTCTTTTAGAAAAGATAGTCAAGCACATGCATGAGGTTTTCGTCAAATGCAATGCAAAGTAAAATTGATGTATGCAGTCAGTCTCGCCTCCGTCAATAGAGTGATTGTTTCCGTATGACTTGGCTCTTTCTCTTCTTTCGAACCTATTGAACCATGAAGGATCCTCGGATCATCAATTAAGTGCTTGGAAAAATGTAAATTTCAAACTTTTCCAAAGATTTGCTCTCCTTTTTCCTTTTTTTGTGATCGACTAAAAAGACTATTGGATCTTGGCAATTTTAGTCTTTGGAAATCTATCCAAAATCTTATTGTTATATGTCAATAGTTTTGGACGTATCGTAACCCTTTGTATCAATTTCTTAAAATGAGGTGCAATTGCCCAAAACCTTTCGTTCTCATTCTACATGTCCACAAGCCCAATACAATAGGCTCAGATTTGAAGGTTTTCTCAGTCAAAATATGGGCTTTGGGTTTTTCAAAATATGGGCTTTGGGCTTAGATGGGACAATTGGGTCTTTTAAACCTAAATCAAAGAAAAAAAAAAAGGAAAGAAAAATGATGCACGCAGCAATGGAGAGAAGCGAACGTGTGTAGCTAACTGCGGTGGCCCACACAGCGAGAGGAATGACTAGAGAGAGAGAAATTAGGATTTTTAGTTTTTTACTTCGTGATCAGCTTCACGATCAGCGGTTAAGTTTTATCAATTTTGACCCAAATTTTATATTAAAAATATTTACAATAATTTCTATAATCCTTACAGTAAATTAATGATATTACTGTGATTCTCTTATTATTCTGTAGAAAATTTATTATAGACATATTATTATTAGATAGTAAAAAATTAAGATGGACTATGATCTTATGATTTTTTTTCGCATTGAATTTTTCACGTTATAAATTTGGTCTCACTTTATGATTGATTCATTATTCTGTTATTTATATTGTTCTAGTTTATATGTGCTTTTGATATCAAATTGATATTTTGATATCAAATTGTGTGTTAGAAAAGAATTATTCTACTCTAACATATTTTTCTCAACATTTTTTAACCTTGGATGAATATTGGTAAGATTAGAAAAAAGAACAACTTTGGTTGACATATTTAGAGGGCAGCTAGCTTCTATCATTGCCTTGTCTTTCGGAAATTTTGATGTATTTTTAGTTCGGAAAAGCTTTTGATGGTGATTAAAGAAAAAGGCTTCATCATACCACTTGTATGTTGGGCTTATAAAATATCATTGGCATATGTTGGGATTATTTTTTTAGTATAATAATAAAAATTATTTATTTGAAGTTATCAGAGGTATTTTCTTCGTTGGATGGGTGAGATGATATTTTTATGCATCGATATCACGTCATAACTGTGATCAAAATTGATAAAGTCCGATTCGATAGGATCAAATCGAATTTATAGTATTACTGATTGGAATTGTCATCCCTATTCACAATCAATAGTGCTTAAATTTGCTGGTGACAATGTACATATCCCGAGTCTTAACTCATCATTCCCTAACACAATAACTAACATTGACTTGTTCTTCCACTGCGGTTCGATAACACATACTGATAAGTGATGATTTTGGCATAATATGGATTCTGTTTCTGCTTGCTTATTCTGATGACTTAATCGCCACCTTTCAGAAAAAATAGATGTTTAATTAAGTGATGATTTACAAAAAAAAATTTCGGTTTTTTGACGAACGAAATAATAAAAATAAATTATTTTGTTTTGGGAAGCAAATAGAGTTTTAAGGGAAGCATCTCTTTTGACTCGATGTTGGAAGTTTTGGCACGTGAATCATCGGAGTAGAAAAGTTCGAACTAAATTCAATGCATTTCTAGAACATGTCGAAGACTTCGTTCCGACACGGCTGCTTAATTCTACACCCACCACAGTAGCATATTTGTGGAACTGGAGTTCTCTAGCAAACGCATCTCACTGTGATCGACTTCCAAGTGTTCGGATGGAAATGACATGCAGCAGCAAGTTCAGCTTCTTTTAGCTTTGAAGAGTTACTTACTCCATGACAAAAGCAGTGGGCACATAAAATTTCTTCTTTCATAATTCTCTCTTTGTGGAGGGAAGAAATTTTAGGATGATTTGCAAAAAATTTTCAGCTCGATTTTTCTTTTGTTTTTGATTTTTCAACGAACGAAACAATAAAAATTAAATTATTTTGTTTTGGGGAGCAAAAAGAGTATTTAAACTCTACACGGAAGCCCCCCAGGCCAGAAGCATCTCTTTTGACTCACCCATGATGATGTTGCTAGTTTTCGCACGTGAATCAACGGAGTAGCAAATTCCAAACCAAACTCTATATAAATAATCTTTATTTTTTTTCTCCTATTAATTAATTTAAGGGCGCCCTTCAACGGGTGGTGCACGTTACAAGTGACGATTGGTGGTCAAACACCTACGCTTCATTTTTCTGTGGAGGGATTGACGGCTTCCAAGCTCATAATTGCAGTTCCTTTGTCGTCGAGACAGATGACCAAAGCAACGTGACAGTTACTCATTGTGATCCATATAAATCATACCTCGAGTTCTCTTCTCTTCGTCCTCCGCTATCACCACACTTCTTCTGCTACTCTTTGGTGGACATGGGATCACTCAAGGACGTGATGCAGCTGACCCCCGAGGAGGATGAGGAGACGTGCATCTACGCGATGCAGCTGTCCGGCGGCTCCGTCCTCCCCATGGCCCTCAAGGCGGCCACCGAGCTCCAGATCCTCGAGACTATCGTCAAGGCCGGACCCGGAGCCGAGCTGAGCCCTGCCGACATCGCCGCCCAGCTGCCCACCGAGAACCCGGGAGCGGCGGCAGTCATGGTAGATCGGATCCTCCGTTTACTCGCCGCCTTCCGCGTGGTCAGCTGCACCGTCGAGGACGGCGACGATGGCCGACCCTCGCGCAAGTATGCCGCCGCGCCCGTCTGCAAGTACTTGACCAAGAACGACGACGGCGTGTCCCTGGCCGCTCTGGCCTTGTTAAACCAAGACAAAGTCCTCATGGAGTGCTGGTACGTAACTTAAGAGAGTTCTGTCGATCGCTGGTCGACGCCAAACTTCGATTGGTTTGGTCCTTAACCATGCTGGGAAAATGATGGCAGGTACTACTTGAAGGACGCGGTGTTGGAAGGCAGCATCCCTTTCAACAAGGCCTACGGGAAGACGGCGTTCGAGTACCCAAGCACCGACGCCCGGTTTAACCACGTGTTCAACGAGGGCATGAGGAGCCACTCCACCATCTTTACCAAGAAGCTGCTCCAGAACTACCGCGGCTTCGACGACGTCAAGGTGCTCGTCGACGTCGGCGGCGGCACCGGCGCCACCCTCCGCATGATCACCTCCGAGCACCCTCACATCAAGGGCATCAACTTCGACCTCCCTCATGTCATCTCCGACGCACCGCCCTGTCCAGGTCCGCCAATTACTTGACATGGAAACAACAGCTCGATAGTATTAGTTGGCTTACGTTGTCGGCGATATGTTGGCTGCAGGTGTAGATCACGTTAGTGGAGACATGTTTGAGACCATTCCAAGTGGAGGAGACGCAATCTTTATGAAGGTCAACTCTTCTTCTTCCGCTTATATTGACAAAGTCTTTGATTTGACGTTTAATATATTTTAAATATAATATAAAATTAAATAATAATATATTATATATATTAAAATTTAAAATCAAATAACAATAGATCAAAATTAAGAACACACTCCAAATACAACGACATAAATCTGAAATAAAATTATATATATACACATATATATACATATATATGTATATATACATATATATATACATATATATATATATATATACATATATATATATATACATATACATATATATATGACAAAGACATTGATTGTTGTAGAAGATTAGGTTTGAAATTGACGAGGGTATCGTCAATCTTGTCATTGTCACAATTATTGATGATGGATGTTCCTATCGTAGATAAAAAAATTTTACCTTGGTACCATCAATCTTGTCTTTGTCACAATTAGGATCTCTTCCTGCCGGAGATGAAAAAAAATTACCTTTTTAGTTTATTGATTTAAGATTAATTATATATTCTTGTTCTAACAATATTTCATTTACACTCTAAACTCAACTATGAAAGAATTAAAATATTTTTTTTTAATCTTTTTTAGAAACCTAATAAGCATGTTCGCTAGATATTGAAATTTATCAGCATCTAAAGTATTCATCATATTTTGATTTCTCTCATCAAAACTTAAATCTACATAATATATTTATATAAGAACTAAACCTTAATTTTTTAAAAAAAATTTCTCATAAAAATTCTTTCTCGTATTAAGAGTGTTTGTCCTTTTAAAATACTAGTCTCAAGAATCCTAAAAAACTTATTAATCCTAACAATCTTTTACTTACAAGTCATTTTGTCCACTTTTACATCTCTTAAAATGAATATACTTTTATTTCAAGCTCTTTTCCATCTTATTGAATGTTTATTTATTAAAATTTTTGGACTCAGATACCATTTTATTATAAAGAGAGAGAATGTTCATATATTGAAAAGAAAATAAAGCCAATGAATATACCAAAAAGTTAATGCAAAATTACAAGAATCTTGAGTATCCTGATTCAAGTACAAGAAATGTAGGAGCACCTAAAGTATTCACCATATCATATTCTTCCTCATTAAGATATATATATATATATATATATATATATATATATATATATATATATATATATATATATATATATATATATGAGGTATTTATATAAAAAATAAACTGTAATTTATAAGATTTTTTTATTTCACAAGGACATCGTATTAAGATGTCATATTCTCATAGAATACTAACTTCAGAAATCTTAAGATATTTATTAATCATAATTGTCTATGTTATAATGGTGTATACGATCTGCAAATTGGGTCAATGAGCCTCTGTCACTAATTTTTTCTGCCTTAATTAGATGAATAATGAAAATTACAAAAAAATTTACGTCGACATTGATATGGCATTAATGCAGTGGATTCTTCACGACTGGAGCGACGAGCACTGTGCAAAGTTGCTAAAGAACTGTTGGAAGGCTCTGCCTGAGGATGGAAAAGTGATAGCGGTGGAAAGTATTCTACCAGCAGTTCCAGAGCCCAGTCCTCTAGCCCAGAGTGTCTGTATTGGAGATCTGGTTATGTTGGCTTATAATCCTGGAGGCCGAGAGAGGACCCAAAAGGAATTGCAACACTTGGCAAGAGAAGCTGGCTTCTCAGGATTCAATTTCACCTATGTGTTTGCTACCACTTGGGTCATAGAATTCACCAAGTAGATTAGGATTTCTATTGTTGGCCGATCCATCCATGCTAATGCTGCTAGTATTATCTTGCTTGATTTGCTTTGAGTTCCTTGATCACTTATCTACGAGAATAAATTTTAGTTCTACCCTATTGCTCGAAGTCTTTTATCTTCTTCAGTTATCTACGAGAAAATCTCTCTATTTTGTTAAAAAAAAATTTTCTTTCTGTATAAATAAGAGAAGGACATGTTAATGTATTCAAGCTAAAACTAATTTAATAAAGTTTCTTCAATAAAACTTCTTCAATGATTGTTCTTATCTTCTATTCTTTCCATCATGGTATCAGAACCGCTTACCTAAAGCAAGCTCTCTTTTCTGTCGTTAGGCCGTCGGTGCGACAAATCCTTCCTCCTCAACGAACGGCAACTGTCTTCTCTGCTGCTATTTTGCGCTAATGTCTATTCCCTTCCGTTGTAGCGTCTCTAGTGCTGCTGCGAGGGCATGATAGCATAGCAGATAAGATTTTCTCAACTATACGAGGAACTCTATAAATATGACAGCTTAATATATTCAAGCTAAAACTACTTTAATAAAATTTCTTCAATAAAATTTTTTTTATAATTATTTTTATCTTTTATTCTTTTGTTTCATATGTTGTATACCTATTTTTAACATCTCACGTGCACATGACCAATGTTATGATGGGTAGGCTCTTTATTTAAAGTCGTCATGATATTATGGCACCCATGCGTTGGCAGGTTGGTCATCTAATCTAATTGGATTCAACCTGGCTTAATGTCAAAGTTTGGTAATGGAGATTAGTAGTATGGGTAAAGAGGAGCCTAACTATTCTTGACTCAGAAATGTACTTCCGGAGAAGGTCAGTCAAGAGACGAATCGATTGCACGAGTCTAGTTTGAAGATGACACGGCTTCTTAACCTACAACTTCAAATAGCGTTAGGTTGATTGGATGAAGAATATTATGGCAACCGTGCGTGCCTCCATATAATATTTACATCGGGAATATCTCCGATTACATTAAAAATTTTCCAAGGAGAAACTTTCGATTGAGGATCTTTACAAAATGAGTGGAGTCGACCTCAATATGAATAATCGAAATGCCCTCCCGCAAAGCCATATGTGTAGTCACTCTCTGACTGCAACTGCTTCGCAAAATTAAGCTGATGACATTTGTGGTAAAATTATAACTTGTAATCAAACAACTATCATAACCATTTCTAACCAAAAAAATTCATCACTCTTATTATTACCCCTTTGACTGCAAGAATCATGACTATTGACTTTGTGACAACCTTTATCGGGCCTTTCCCATCGGACAGCTATGAGGGAAACCAGCCTCCTAGACTCTTGAATGTGATGAGGACCAAGTATATGTGCTGAAAATCTAGCAAACAACATTGTTGTCACAATGTGACAATCCCCACAAGCAACATTATTGCCATAATGTGATAAAAAAGAAAGCCAACCCAACAAGTTAAAAAGGTTCTAATTCCAAATCTACTATTGAGAGATTTAATCGTAGCATGCATCAAAAAGGAGTCGGCTATAGATCTTTAATCACACACTTCAATATTTGGTACACTTCGTAACGTAAAAATTGACAGCTTAAATTGGCTACTATTGACAACACCTCGTGGATGGCCGGCACTATTTAAAACGACTTCACAAGTGTCGCTGTCTTCGATCGAGATGACACAGTAAAGCACAAGGCCTTACGGACAATAAATGTCACTGTGATCGATGTAATATGTCGCAGATGCCCGTCATATAATGAATCAAAGGCATGTGTTAGCCACTCACGACGATCCATATAAGACCATCGTTTTGAAGTCCTCAGCTATCGCCACTAATCCTTCACCTCCTCCGCGACTCTCGGACGACATGGGATCCATCAAGGACGTGCTGCAGCTGACCCCCGACGAGGACGAGGAGGCGTGCCTGTATGCCATGCAGCTGCTTGGCGGCTCTGCCCTCGGCATGACCCTCAAGGCCGCCGTCGAGCTCAAGCTTCTCGAGACCATCGTCAGGGCCGGCCCTGGAGCCGTGCTGAGCCCCTCCGAAATCGCCGCCAAACTGTCCACCGATAACCCGCAGGCGGCCGTCATGGTGGACCGGATCCTCCGACTGCTCGCCGCTTTCCGCGTGGTCAGCTGTACCGTCGAGGCCGGCGACGGTGGCCGAGCCTCGCGCAAGTACGGTGCGGCGCCTGTCTGCAAGTACTTGACCAAGAACGAGGACGGCGTGTCCATCGCCGCTCTGGGCTTGGCGGGCCACGACAAAGTCCTCATGGAATCCTGGTAATTTACAGACTTCGTAGCATTCGCGCTGGCACCCGAAGCCGCAGATTGGTCGGTTTTACTTTAACGCGCCGGTAAATGATGGCAGGTACTACTTGAAGGACGCGGTGTTGGAGGGCGGCATCCCCTTCGACAAGGCCTACGGGATGACGGCGTTCGAGTATCCCGGTACCGACGCCCGGTTCAACCAGGTGTTCAACGAGGGCATGAGGAACCACTCCACCATATTCATCAGAAAGCTGCTCCAGAAATACCGCGGCTTCGACGACGTCAAGGTGCTCGTCGACGTCGGCGGTGGCACCGGCGGCACCCTCCGCTTGATAACCTCTGAGCACCCTCACATCAAGGGCGTCAATTTCGACCTCCCTCATGTCATCTCCGACGCACCACCTAGCCCAGGTCCACCATTAAGTACTAGACAGGATGGAATCAGTTGGCTTACATTCTTAAGATGTATTGGCTCACTGCAGGTGTAGAGCACGTCAGTGGGGACATGTTTGAGAGCGTGCCAACCGAAGGAGACGCCATTTTTATGAAGGTCAGCTTTTCTTCTGCTCGTAAATGGATTTTGCTTACAGATTTGAAGGTCAATACATCAAAAGTCTTGGTTTGATACTCCGCAGTTGTCTAAAGCTTATTACAAATACATGAGACATCAAATACATGCTCGATAAATTCCCGTTCACGATCGCGTGATCGCCATTTTGATATGACTGCAAGTGGCAGAGGCATCGATTCCCGTTCACAACCACACAATTTTAGCTTTGAGAAAGGAAAGGGAATCTTGCATAATTGCCTCTCATTAGTTTATTCACTACGGTAGCATCCGATACCCGCTCTTTTTCCTCCTTCAGCGCCTGTAATCTGGAGAAAATCTATGGTAGATTCTCTAATGAGACTGTGAATTGGATCAATCCCTGCATGAGTGCCCTTTTTTCGCCTGATCAGTGGGCGGATGTTTGGGTCAGAAAGTTCGACCTTCTGTCTCATTACTTCCTCACAGTCAGTCAGATAAGGCTCAATTCCTCTCCTTCCATATTAATATTCCTGTCAATATCTTACTCAAGCCCAGACTCGATCCAGGTTCTCGGTCCGTTCCAGGATCAGATTGGTCGACTTTACTCCCTCAGCTATAAGAAATTAATCTTTTTAGATAAAATTGAAGCCCAAAAGCTGCTATCAAGATTTAAGTTCAAGTTCTTAATAACTAAGGTATATACTCAATATTTGTTGATAAAAACAAATACAATTACAAAAATAAAGTTATGTATCAGAAAATTAATGCTTAGTTTTTTAATAGTTTAATTTATATGTTTAAATATATACTATATTGGTGATTTATAGGCCTCGTTTTCGATTTATTAAATAATTTGATAACAAATCTATGTATAATGAGTCTTTATTAATTCATCAGCTTATAAACTAACTTATTTATAAATAAGCTCGATCATGAATCTATAATCGAGCTTGTTCGCAAACTCATAATGAATTAGATCGCAATCTTAAAAAAGTCTGAGTACTATTGATTTCTGTCTTGTCTTCTTTAAAAACCAAATTACAGAATTAAGCAGGCTCGAGCGAGCTTTTCATGAGCCAAACATTTAGCTGCTTGAGAACAACTTAACTCATTTGTCACCTAAGTTATTTAATTTAGGTTTTGAAAAGCATATAAAGATAATATTATAATACATAAAAATTCTTCTAATATTAATGATTTTTTATAGAATAATTTTGTCAATTAGGGTTTCCACTAATGATGCAATGAAATATGTATAAATTTTTGGATTTTACAATACTCTATATGCAAAACTTAAATTAAAAAAATAAAAATGACTTGCTTACGAGCTTAGAATCTTCAGTATCACACAACGAAATGATAGTATATATTCATAGCTTTTCTTTTCAGTTTGAATATTATATATCAGAAAGCACCTGATTCTAACATCGACTAGCTAGTAATGATATGGCAGTGGATTCTTCATGATTGGAGCGACGAGCACTGCTTAAAGCTACTGAAGAATTGTTGGAGAGCTTTGTCGGAAGACGGAAAAGTGATAGTGGTGGAAAGCGTAATGCCAGTGGTACCAAAGCCAACTCCACAAGCTCAGAATGCTTGCGTATCAGATCTTGTTATGTTGGCATGCAATCCTGGAGGCCGAGAGAGGACCGAGGAGGAGTTCCAAGACTTGGCAAGGGAGGCTGGATTCCTAGGATTCAAGTTCACATATTTGTTTGCTGGTTTTTGGGTCATAGAATTCACCAAGTAGGTCATAAAAGTCGAGCATTCTCTACTTGTGCTGGCAGTGTTGTCTTGCTTGGGGTTCCTTGATCACACCTGCACCTTATATCCACAATGAATAATTCCAAGACATGATAGTTCCTAAATCATTGGTATAGTATGCTGGCCATCCCAAAGTTTTGCACACTTGTGATATTCTCTTAAGTTAAAAGAAGTTCAAATAAGAAATCAAAATATTCCTCCTAGTTTATATCAATAATATATATATATATATATATTCATTTATATCTTCTAGCAGAGTCTTCGTACATCTCTCTATCTCTCATTATACCATTATTATTAGTCATCTTTTCTTAAGTATAACGTCTACAAATCATTTATGACATGTTGATGTACCATTTATTATCTCTTATTTTATTTTGAAGTTATACGTAATCATTCATAAATATAATTTTTATTAATCTTGCCTAATAACTTCATATGTTCAATAATATAAAATTTTTTAGATATACTGCCCAATGATGAGATCCATAAGATATTGTTGGAGTGACAATTATCTTATATTTGCTACATTTATAATCTGTGAAAACATGCAATTTATTGGATGAATCTTTCGGCCGATCCGATTATGACGGAGTGGTTCTAGAAAGGTACTACTAGAATAAAATTAAAATCAAGCCGGCATGAATTCATGATAAATAATCAAGATGTATTTACTAACAATGATCTGTGACATGTATTTCCTTGAGAAGCACAACTCATTAAAGGTTTTGGAGATAATGTGACTCTAACATCATAGATGTGCGTATTGTAAGTGTGTTTACAAATATTGTCGACATCTGGGTAAGTTAAGAAGGTGGGTTTTGATCCTAAGATATTATAATAATTTGTTGAAATTTTTACCCGATGTCTTTGTGATCTCATTTGAGCCTGTCGAAATCCTGATATCACAACATGACTTCGTTCCAAAAGAGTCTTATAAAACTACATTCATAGCGTACCTAACAAATAATGTAATTTTAGTTTCTAAAAATTGAAAAACAGAATCGAACCACATTGGGTTCTTTCGAATGGCTAGTTTTGTTTATTAAAATAATATAAAATATGAAAAAAATCATAATTTTATTTATAAGTTTTGAAAAATAGATGTATATGGCTCATATAATAAATATGTATTTATTTCCACTTATACACCTTTATTTAATCGCCAATGCATATTTGAACATATTTCATTCACTTTGCATCCCCTGATATTGAAAGTTTATTTCGCAACTATTGTTAATATTGGAGATGTTAATATTCATCTAGTATTGGTACCGAATTCAAAAGAAATGTCTACATAAATTTCAAGCTCGGAGTTTAAGCCTAATAATCTCTACAATTTTTTTAGTCTTTGCAATAATTATTTTTCTCCCTTATTATTATATTACTCTCGCTAATTTAATCGCTATTATTCTATTCTATTCTATTACTCTCGCTAATTTAATCCCTTATTATTCTATTACTCTCGTAATTTATTTCTCTATTTCTTTCACCAATATCAACATCTAATCACTTAAGCCATATATTCTAATACAAGGATAAAAAACAGAAGCAACAAGATAAGTTGATAAAAGATTAAGAAAATAATTTATCAATTTTTTTTTTTACCATGATGATTATACTGAAAAATCTTGGAGGCGACATCACATGCACAACGGAAGAACAGAAAACAAAATCCCCAATTTCTAAAGATATGTTCGTCATTGTGTGAAGATTGATGTATATAAATTTACGAAATAAAAAACCACGTGTAAGATATATTATATTACATAGAGAGATCATATATCCCTGAATCCCTATAGATCTCTAGGAGAGGGTGAAGGAGGTCAAGCGTCATCCTCTTAGCAGTGATCCACACAGCAGAGTTGTGATGACGCTTCTCAAAACTTCATGCCTATTCCGAGGTGGAGAAGGGGAAGAGAATGGGAGAGTGCAACCAAAAATGCTCTACCTTATGAACCACTAGCCCTATCTTATTTATAAAGGTTCTATGTCAACTTAACCCTAATGGATTCTACCCTATTAGGTATTGGATCTCTATCTAATTACCCAAGTCTTTTAGATTTGTGGATCTCTATCCAATAATTTCTCATGGGCTCTTATTTTATCTCATTCATATGATCCAATAATTCAGGGGCTTATTGGATATTCAATAAGATAGGGGCTCTAGCGGATATCTCATATTCAAACCTCTACTCATCGCAATGCCTACCATATGTGTGTAACCTTATAGGTCCAATATCGAGCTGGCCGTGAGTCATACCTATCAGAACTCCTTCTGGCTAAGTGAATTATTATCTCTATAATAATTCACTCGACTACGGACGTACTAGGCCATTACGTCGTAGTCCCTAAACCGTCACGAACGCTCACCACGCACTTACAACAACTTCGTTCAACGAACCGTTCGTCATTTTTGTATGCTTGTACCAATACATGGCATCATGTTTTACTTTAGTTTCGTTTGTTTTTGCTTGTAAAAATACATGTTCGAACAAGTTACAGTGCTGTAGAGCGACTGCTCACCGCATCAAGTCGAACTACCCAAAACAACTCCATTTTCGCATGTTCACACGAGCAACTATGAGACTAGCTATATCCATCATATGAATGAGCATACAACACACTAGTCTATTTGGTTATCTCATTGTCCATCTCGAGTAACCTACAACTAAGATTATTTAGGATCTGTGTTTAAAGACGAATCGATCTCATTATCATGATCTCATCACGATTATATATATATATATATATATATATATATATATATATATATATATATATATATATATATATATATATATATATATATATGAAATAAGCAATATAGAGCAATAAATACCAAAATATAATAAGCAAAAAGACTACGTTTCAAGTCATACATGCTATCACTCACGTGATTGGCTTGTAGGACATATATGACTAGCAAGTCATGTTCAAATATTGATCATGTTCATATTATTCTAAAGCTCCAATAGCATATAATTAAAAATATATGAACAATAGGATAATAAATACTAACTAACATATGAGTATCATTAAACACTTTTAAAATTTTTAAATTTTTTTCACAAGCATTCCAATATTATGCATATAAATTTCCTTGTTTAACTTTATTTATAATAAAAGTACTTAATTATTATTTATATTTAAAATTTTTATTAAACAATTCATAAGTTGAATTCCATCATATGGAACGACCCTATAAAATCTTTTGTGTCATTTATCATTTGATTTGTAAAATGATAAAATAGTATGCTTTGTGGATGACCCCACAAGAATGAAATAGTATGCTTAATAGGAGAATGAAAAGTTTTAAGATATCTAAGACCTTCATATACATATAAATTCAAAACATGACAAAAATCCCTAATATAAAAAAAAATACTATTGAAAGTCAATTGACACACTTTTTTGTAATTCAGGAATATAAGTATTATTTATAGATGCATTATCAAAACTAATTAAATTTTTTTTAAAAACCATATTATACTCTTCCAAAATAGTTTTTATTATTCTATAAATATTATCAGTTCATCAAAAACTCTAAAGGCAATAACTCTTTTTTGAATACTCCAATCACCATCAATCCAATGACATGTGATACCTAAGTGGGAGTATATTTTCCAATAATCACTTAAAATATCATAGCAAATAAAAACACATCTATCAAAAGATCAGAATAAATTTTATAAATATATTTTTTTGTAAAAATTATGCATGACATGGGTACGAGTAGAACAAGGAACATATCTGTCATAAAATATTCATGGTTGAGGAGAGATTAAAAAGTCACACGTGAATAGGGGAAAAATGTTAGAAAATATTCATATGCATAGAGAAATTTAATAGAAGACTAAAAATATAATATCATATTAGTAAATATTGAGAGAGTTGGGTAACATATATTTGAGTCTATTCTACGATCTAACCACTTAAGTCTTTGAGTTGAATTGATATCGAACTCAATATGTGTAAACTCTAACTATTTTGATTCATATACATCCTTAATTGATTTCGACCATAGTATCAGAGCCAAGTTTATAAATAATATGACAAAAGAGCTAAGGTTGCCGTGTGAATAAAGCTATTTCCCTCATCAATTAGGTTATGATTGCAAACAAAGATGGTCACATCATCTATCCTCATAAATAAGAGAACAACGATTAAGCCATATACGAATAGGGGTATATTAAAAATATTTATATATGAGGAGAGATTAAAAAGCCACATATAAATAGGAAGAGAGGAAGAGAATGTAAGAAAATATTCATATATGAAGGGAGTTTAAAAAGATAACTAAAAGAATAATCATAAATATCAAGAGAGTTAGATTTGAGTTTAATTTATAATCTAATAACTTAATTTTTTGAATTGAATTAGTATTTGTCTCAAGATATTTGTGAAAAGTTTCATATCTATCTCCTTCTTTAAATTTAAAAAATTGAGAACATAGTTGCAAATCACTTAGAACGAGCCATTGATATTTCTAACCTTGTTAAAACGAAGCTTAAAAATATTCAATTGCTTTTGCCACTGTATCAAATTCCTCTGACTTAAGGGTGACGTGTTGGCTTTCTTAGGTTGGTATAGTTGAGCTTTATTATCATGGGGCATGAATCTCTCGATGAAGAGCATTCGAGAGAGAGAGAGAGATCAGAGAGCATCATAGAGCATAAGAGAGCTTTAAGGGCATTTAAGAGAGTATAAGAAATGCTTAATCAAATATGTGAGGAAGAAGGAAGGGTTTTAGAGTATTTATAGGAATTTTGAGAGACTTTTTTTTCCTAAAATTAGTCGTTATTTAACTATTAAAATGGACAAATTTATCTTTTTTATTTTTTTAATTTTAAAATGATCAAAATACCTTCATATTTATTTATATGCCCCTTCATCTCTCGAACGATCGGTCGCTGGACCATTAGTGCTCAAATAATTGTCCTAATATTTGATCGAACTCATTTGACTATTTATTTTTTAAAAATATGAAATTATCGATGCTAGTTCAAAAATAATTAATTCTAATTTCTAAAACCAAATATTATATCGGATCAGATCATCTAAAGCTGATTTCAGTTCAATTTAAAACTAGAAAATCACTATCCAATTTGATTATGGTTCTAGTTCAATTCAAATCAAACTATGGTGAGAGCTGTAACAAAGTCCCCTTAAATACTTTAAGTTATGAACAAGAACATAATATAGTACGTAAGAACATAATATATTCTTACTTGGGTAAAGTAGCATACCTGAGATAAGAATGCCTCTGTACGTAAGGGGGTTTGAAGAGTTGGAGTATATTCTTACTTGGGTAAAGTAGCATACCTGAGATAAGAATGCCTCTGTAAACGTTAGGATTAACGAAAGTGTTAGTACGGCCGATCCTTGCGAAAGTACGGCGCCGCGCCTGTCTGCAAGTACTTGACCAAGAACGAGGACGGCGTGTCCATCACCCCTCTGGGCTTGATGGTCCAGGACAAGGTCTTCATGGATTGCTGGTAATATGTAGAGAACTTGTATCAGTGAAACCGCACATCGATTGGTATTACCTCAAAGAAATGATGGCAGGTGCTACATGAAGGACGCGGTGTTGGACGGTGTTATCCCCTTCAACAAGGCCTACGGGATGACGGCGTTCGAGTACATGGGCACTGACGCTCGGTTCAACAGGGTGTTCAACGAGGCCATGAGGAGCCACTCCACCATCCTCATCAGGAAGCTGCTCCAAATCTACCGCGGCTTCAACGACGTCAAGGTGCTCGTCGACGTCGGCGGCGGCACCGGCGGCACCCTCGGATTGATCATCTCCGAGTACCCTCACATCAAGGGCGTCAACTTCGACCTGCCTCATGTCATTTCCGACGCACCACCCTGCCCAGGTCCACCATTTAGTACTGGACATGGAAATAGAAGCAGCAGCAGCAGCTCATCGCGATTAATTGACTTACATTTTCTTAAGATGTATTGACTCGTTGCAGGCATAGAGAATGTCAGTGGGAACATGTTCGAGAGCGTACCGACCGGGGACGCCATTTTTATCAAGGTCTTCTCTTCTTGTGCTCATAAATGACTCTTTGCTTATTGTTCCGAAGATTTCTTGGTACATAAAAGGTATTGGTTAATATATCGGTTAAATTGAGACATCCTGATTGATTAATCGATGTTTTGTTTTTGTTACACAAGTGATAGATCTTAGATTATAAAGATCTAATTTGATGTAATAAATTTTTTTAGAAAAAAATATATTCGTTAAATTTAAAGAAAAAAATTTAATCACTTATTTTGAAGGAATATAAATGCATGCGTAATTTTACCTAAAATAAATAATACTAAAACTATTATATATATATATATATATATATATATATATATATATATATATATATATATATATATATATATATATTTTGATTCGACTCGAGTAGATCTATTAGAGCACTCAGAATTCTCAGCACCAAACATCAAATTTATAATTTACTTTTAGAACTTTTCGTTTCCTTTCTCCGTTGGGAGTTTCTTATCATACATTAGAAGGTACCTGATTCTGACATCCGTTAATACATTGTAGTGGATTCTTCATGATTGGACTGACGAGCACTGCTTAAAGTTACTGAAGAACTGCTGGGAAGCTTTGCCGCAGAATGGAAAAGTGATTGTGGTGGAAAGTATTGTGCCAGAATTGCCAAAGCCGACGCCGGAAGCCCAAAATGTCTGTCTTGTAGATATTGTGATGTTGACTGCCAATCCTGGAGGCCGAGAGAGGACCGAAGAGGAGTTCCAAGAGTTGGCGAGGGAGGCTGGCTTCTCAAGATTCAATTTCACATATGTGTTTGCTGGTTCTTGGATCATAGAATTCACCAAGTAGGTTATATAGATCTGATTAACTTTCGGTTGATCCATTTCTACTTGTACGTAGTATTATTATCTTGAGTTCCTTGATGACAGACAGCTACATCAATTGTCTCCAAAATAAATTTTCACAAGAGCTGGATGGTTCCTACCCATTGGCAGGATGACAATCCAAAAGCTTGTGTTTGTGTCATTGCTAGACTCTTTTTAGAATGTAATATTAGGCCTAGTGCCGAATTAATCACAGCATTCTTTGGCATTAAAAAAAATAAAAAAAATCTGGTCACAATTTGTAATGTTCCAACTATTCGATGAAAAATAATACTATTAGTTAAGTTCAATTATATAAAACTTTTACCGTAATACTAATTGTCTTATAAACTTTTACCATTAATACTAATTGTCTTATAAACTTTTACCGTAAGTGCACTTGTTATATGTTCATGCAATAATGAGCAATTTTTTCTCATTTTATCTTCTATGTAAGCCATATTAAATAATTTAAAATCATGCAATATTGATTATCAAACACTTACATCCATATGGAAGTATTAAAAATATTTAAAAACATGACATGTTAAAGTCGATAATTTATTACTTACTAACACCGTTATATGTTTTGTTAGTGCATGTTCATATCACCTCGAGCTACTCCCTTCGTTTTATCTTAAATCTAATTTATGCTTAACTACATATGAAATAATATTTTTTTATCTTTTAGTAACTATATACTTTCACCTTAACATTCTTACATATGAATTTATATATATATATTAATTTAATCATTAAATAATCAGATTCATAATATAATATTAACTTAGCATTTATTTATAAGATTTCCGCTTTTAATTTAAAAGCTATATGATGATTAAAAAGAATTTAATATATATATATAAATATAAAAAAAGATAAAGTTGTCGACTAATACTAATATGTGTAATATAATTTTATGGAACTGGCGAATTGACGCTTCTTTTTCTCTCTCTCTTATATTTTTGTCTATTTTTAATGAAAGGTGGGTAAAAAAGGCCTCGTCCGGTAAGGCGAAGGTGTTCGTACTCGTTGGGCTTCTCCCCCAGACACATGGTTTCTCTTTGATATATCTGTCAACCGATCTGATCATGAATGAGAGGTATAAAAAAAATTAGATGTTGCAAATAATTAAGATAGGTTTTGCTAACATGATAAATCATTCCCAAAACTACTTCAAATATTCATTATAGGTTAAAGGGGTAAAGTTTGTTTCATATGTGCCTCTAGCAAAGGGACACAAATTTCATGTGTTTTCGCAAATATTGAGAGCATTACACACTTGAAGTTATATTTTTTAATAGCATAGTTTCATCTCGAAATCATAAATTTATCATCTATTTAAAATAATTGTAATAAATTTTGGAAGAATTTAGTTATATTTCGAAAATACTGTCGTTTTGCGGGATACTTACATTAATCGTGATGCCAAAATGGCAACCTCATGATGTCCACAAGAAAGTGACTGCCGTCTATTTGTGATGCGGTCTCACCCAATTGCTACGCTATTTAATGTACATATGAGGGTAGTTTGGTGATTTACTCTATTAGACTTGCTTAACTAGACATCTTATTTATGTATATATATATATATATATATATGTATATGTATATGTATATATATGTATATGTATATATAATGTATATATATATGTATATGTATATATAATGTATATATATATGTATTTCCTCTTTACTTATTACTTTTTCCAGGGTAAAAATATCTATTATTGCAGTTAAATAATCATCGTAGTAACTAAACTATTACTAATGTTTTTATTCACAGTCTATTATTATAGTTGTGGAACTATAATGATATATGAACTATTAATACAGTTTTCATTTGTAGGGAAAAAAAAAACATTTATTGCTATAGTTGAATCACCGCAATAACATGTAGACGTTTGAACTATATTTTTAAAACTAATGTTTTAGTAATGGTACTTTTTGTTATGGTTTCTAACTGTAGAAATAAAACTTGCTGTAGTTAGAGATATATAAATGAAAATATAATTTGGTGTTAGTATACATCTCCTCTATCGAGATTTGTCTCACCCTAAAAATTCACATCCTAAAAACTCAATCTCGGAGATTGTGCCACTAGCGATGCCACCACTTGGATCGATGGTGTCATTGTCTAACCCAACTTTTAGGTTATTGAATGAGTTTTTCTATTAGCTCAAAACAGTCCTAATTCGAACTTAATTGGCTCCTGATTGAGTTAAATTAATTACATTCTAAATCAACCCAATTATGATTTAAACTAACTTAATCTAGATAAATTTTTATAAAGCATGAATCATTTATTCTCTGACATATTATTAGTTCTTTTGGCGCTTTGTTCGATCCTTCGGCGCATCGTCTTCTCCTTCGACGTATTACCCAATCGGTATGTTAACCCCTGCAAGTTTCGATCTCCTTAGCGCAATTTCCGATACTTCGGCCCGATGCTCGAACTCATGGAACGAAATATTCTATTGACACGTCGAGCGATCCTTCGACCCGACATCCAATCTCTCGACATGTTTAACTCTGGCCCAACATCGATTCCTTCTGGTTCAATCAATTTACCTATCCTTGATCGAAGCTAGTTCTACGTTACTTAAAACACAGACTAAATCATAATATTATCAATTTGTTTCATTATCAAAATCTGAGATTCAATAATCTTCTTCTTTTTTATGATGACAACCAATTTGATGACGGAGTTTAATTAAACTTACCCTATCAATATGCCATATTGATAGAAACTTTAAATTCAAATAAAGTATTTCACCATTGCATGCATCATTAATATTGAAAGAACCAATTAATTATATTATTACATGCAATATAAAATCATGTATAATCAAAATTTTAATACATCATTCCATACATGATCATCATCATAATTTCTCCCACTTTGTCATCAACAAAAAGGAAAAATACAACTAGCAAGTCTTTGAGATGTAATTTTAAATAATTATATTATAATCTCAAGTTTTTCAAACATCATCATGACAAGCTAGTAATATTCTTTCCAGATATGCACACTAGCAATTCTTTCCCCCTTTTATCATTAGCAAAAAGAAGAAATGCAATTAGTAAATTTTTAGATATGCAAGCTAGTAATATATCAAGTTTTGAATATGTAAACTAACAAGTTTTTCACTTATGAAAGTTAGAAATACATCTTTTTGTTAGGATATCTTACTAGCTTTCACTTATGCAAGCTGGTAAGATATCCTTTTGAATATGCAAGCTCCAGTTTGGACGGTGCAGCTGACGACAGTGTTGGCGGCGAGCAAGCGGAGCATTCGGTCCACCATCGTGGCCGCCTGCGGGTTCTCGGTCGGCAGCCGGGCAACGATCTCAACCGGGCTCAACATGGAGCCCGGGCCGGCCTCGACGATGATGTCGAGTAGCCGCAGCTCGATAGCGGCCTTGAGGGTGAAGGGGAGAGCGCAGCTGCTCGCTAGCTATAACGCGCACGCGCCTGCCTCCTCCTCCGAGAGCGTCAGCTGCTGGATGTTCTTCGTGGATGCCATACTACTAGCTAGCTAGCTAGTTTGCAGAACGAATGATGGTGGAGTGCTATAAGATGTGGAGGAAGACTGGTTGAGCTTGGAGTGGTATAAGAGCGGGTTTCGATCCAGATTTATAGTGCGGAATTCCTGTCCTACAGAGAGGATCGTGTTCTTTTGATGTGGCAAGTGTTGGGTGTGGAAATGCATTTGCTTTCAGACAACTGCACCACAGCAATACGGAAATCGACCCCACCCCCACCTCTCTCTCTCTCTCTCTCTCTCTCTCTCTCTCTATATATATATATATATATATATATATATATATATATTTATGTATATATATATATATGTATGTATATATATATGTATGTATATATATATGTATGTATATATATATGTATATATATATATACATATATGTATGTATATTTATATATGTATGTATATATATATATATATGTACATATATATATATACATATATATATATATGTATATATATATATGTATATATATATATGTATGTGTATATATATGTATGTGTATATATATATATGTATATGTATATACATATATATATATACACGTATACATATAAAATATATATATATATATATATACATATATACATATATACATATATACGTATACATATATATATATATATGTTTATATATATGCATATATACATATACATATTTATATAGATATATGTATATGTATATATATGCATATATATATGTATATATATGTCTATGTATACATATATATATACATGTATATTTATACATATATATATATGTATATATATATGTATGTATGTATATATATGTATATATATACATGTATATATATGTATATATATATATATATATATTTATTTATATTCTTAATAAGATAATGTCATATTAAAATATTTGATGAGATAAAATATTTGATGCCGTATTAAAATATTCATTTAAAGAATCAATCTTAAAAAATTAACATTCTAGAATAGGATACTATTTATTTATATTCTTAATAATTGATAATTGTTAAAGAAATTTTTTGAGTTTGATACATCAAATGCACATCAACCTGTTCTTCTTTTGTGACTCAAATTTCTTTCTATTTTATTGTTCTCAACTCAAATCAACCATCGATAGATAGATCATGTGTCATCAAATACAATCATAGGGACATGTTAGTCAAATAGCATTTATTATTTCTCATCAACTTATTCGGAAGAAGATCTCCAAATCAGTAATTTACAATGAAAAAGATGCAAAGAATATTAAGTGGCAATAATAATGAATAAGAATAACAGACTTGCTTGTAGACAAAACTTTGGAGGCATATGAGAGTCTATCATTTGCTAGATGATTGAGCGGTTAAATTTTATTGGTTTTGGTTCAAATTTTATGTAAAAAATCTTTACAACAAGTTCTACAATCTTAATGATATTGATAGTTTATTCTTTCTAATATGTTTTTCTACGATACCTACTTTGTGAGACCTAAAATTTCTTTTCATAAAATCAATTTTTGATGATGATGATATGTTAATGTTGAGCCTGTGTTCTTGATGTTATTATGATTCTTTGGTTATTCTAGATAAGACTTATTATAAACATGTTATCATTATTAGTGATAGTGGAAGTTTGAGGTGGACTACGGTCCCGTGATTTTTTTCGCATTAGGTTTTCCATGTAAAAATTTGGTATTTCACTTTATGATTGATTCATTGTTCAATCACAGAGGTACTTTCAGGTTGTGTTTATGTTTTGGCAATGATGAACTGTGCTAGAAGGGTACACAGCAGACATGGTAGGTGATACTGATTCTAGGAAGTCCATTTTGGGATTCTTGATGACATTTGCAAGGGGAGCAAGCTCTTGGTAGTCTATAGCAAGTTACAGAATTGTGTTGCTTTAACAACCACAAAAGCAGAATATATAGCAATTACTGAAGCCTGCAAGGAAACTTTATGGATAAAAAAGTTTTTAAGGAAGTAGGCTTGAAATAGGAAGGATATACTGTTTACTGTGACAATTAGAATATCATTCACCTCTCCAAGAATTCAACATACTATTTTAGATCAAGCATATTGATGTTAGATATCACTGGATTCGTGATGTGCTTAAGATAAAAGAATTGCACTTAGAAAAGGTACATACTAATGAGAATGGATCAGATATGTTGATAAAGTTTTTGCCTAAGGAGAAACTTAAAGTATGTAGGCGAAGAGCGGGCTTAGTACAACCCACTGTATGAGCTAGAGGGGGAGAATTATTGAGACTAACCCATATGTGGGCTTGGACTAGATGATTTGGATAGTAACCCCAAATTTGATTTATAAAAAAAAAAAATGAAAAGAAAAAGGAAGAGATGTGTATAGTAAAGGTAGCAAATAACGAAGGTATGTGTGCAGCGAATAGTGGCTACGTGAGAAAGAACAGAGACTCAAATTTTATATAAAGAATCCTTGCAACAAGCTTTACAATTTTAACGGTATTGATCTACAGTTTATTTTTTCTAAATTATTTTCCTACGATACCCAATTTGTAAGATCTAAATTTTTTTTTTTATGAAATCTATCTTTAATGATGATGCTATGCTAATGTTAAGCTAAGATATATACTTTTGATATTATTGTGATCCTTTGGTTATTATAGAGAAGTTTGAGATAGACTACAGTTTCGTAGTTTTTTCTGTATTAGGTTTTTATATTTTGATAATAAGTTGGCATTTTGATAAGAAACCCATTTTGATACATAAAGATGAAAAATAATTATTTTACTATAATAATTTTTCCTAACAATAGGCCTTTTAATTGTAGTTTTAAAACTAATGTTTTCGTACTGGTACTTTTTGTTATGGTTTTTAACTTTAGAAATAAAACTTGTTGTAGTTAGAGATATATAAATGAAAATACGGTGTTCATATACATCTCCTCTATCGGAATTCCTCACGTCCTAAAAATTCAGTGCAACCATTTGACTATTGCATTTATCATAATAATTAATATAACTGAATGAACCATGCATTAATATCGATGCATGACCTTCTATATATCCATCTAGTGTTATAATTTTGTATCATCGTTCCCTTGTAAATCCTCAGTGGAATTTGTCCAAGTCATACAACTCTTCGTTGCGATCATAACAGTGGACTCTATACGTTATAAAATAGTGATGATGTGAGATTTATTATCGGATGAACAAATCCATTAATTCATCGAATTTTGCATGCATAAATTTCATTCCCTGTTGGATGACATGGAAGTCTGCATCATCCAACATTAGAGCAGTGCAGTTTGTATTATCCAAAGCGCTGACGGCATGAGGTATTTTGTAGCGTGCAAGTTCATCAACAAGCATAGGTACATATCTGTTAAATGTCATTGTCATTCAACACATCAGATTATGGCATGACATTAATTGTCGGACACAAATCAACATGCATAAATTTCATCTACCGCTTCAAGGACATCCAAGTCTTCATCATCCAACATCGCGGTTGACTGTGTATTGATATGACTTGAGGTGTTTTGTAGCGTGCATATCCATCAACATGCGTAAGTTTCATCTTTGTTGATGGACATCCAAGTCTTCATCATCCAACGTTGCAGTGGCCCTATGTATGATGTAAAATACTGATGACTTGATACTTTGTGGCATGCAAACCCATCGACATGCATCAATAGACAACTTGCAGGTATCACAGAAATCTAAATCTCCCATCTCGATGATACGTAGTTCTGATATTTTTATTAGGCTTTCAAGAAAAATAGGTCTATCTATCATCTACAGATTGTAACAACGATAAGACTTGATTGTCCTCCTCTTTTTCACAACTCACTGTTTGAAAACATGGCGTGGCTACATAGAGGAGGACACTGACGTCCCATCAAAACCTGAATTGTACTATTTGTTGTAGATGATCTTTCCAAGATAAAAAAATCAACACACTATTACAGTTAAATACGCTTCTTTTCAATCAAATCCAAAGCAAAGAAATCTTCATCAGATTCACTGCTCGGCTCAATCATAAGATATTTTCTAAAAGTTTGATATGATGAAGATTAATATCACAGCTAATAGAAACTTTCAAGCTTGCGGCGATTTAAAATAAAATAAAAATATAAAAATTGTAAAATAAAATTTATATGATTCGATTCTAACAATCTCCATCTTTATCTTTTCCACTTTATGTTTCAAAAAACCTTTAAGTTATTAGTATGAAGAATATGCAGTAGCTAAAATAATCATTTTATAGTTCAAAACTTGAATTATAATTTTAGGACATTGATGAGATCTCTTTGCTATCATACGAGCTTCATGTTTTACTAAGAACTTATTTACATCTAATAATATTTTGTGAAGTGATAGATGAAACTAAATATCAAATGTTGTTATATACTAATTAAGACATCATATTCTTCACTTGAACTAGTGCGAAGAATGTCGACCTTGAGAGAATGTAGATGATTCAACGGTGTCAAAAATAGGATGAGAGATAGCAAGAAAAAACTTCTTAGGTTTGAATGTCATGTTTAGCCCGAGCGATCCTTTGATGACTTAAGTTTTTGTGATGGTGGTGTTAGTGGCAATGAGAGATATATCTATGAACTCTTTGATAGGATCACTGATGTCACTCTCCGAAGTAGAATAGGTAGAGCCAATGTAATCGTACAAGATGAGTGGTCGCTACAAGGAGATTAACGAGGAGGGGATATGAGCTATATGAGAAGCATCGGGACTGATCAATGAATTTTTGTCTAGAATTTTTTTCTGGATCCATTGAGATAATTGAAATAAGAAAACGAGGAACATCATATAAATTCCAAAAAAAAAAAAAAATAGTGTTCATATGACTAAAGTGATGTGAAGATAAAATAATTTTTAATAAATTGAATATGAAAATTTTATTGAAGGATTATGACTGCTACCGAGGACTAAAAAAAAAAAAAAATTTATGATAATTGATATTTTTTTTCAAATAACTTCTCAAAAGATTTTGAAGATTTAAGATTAGGGTTGGAAGATGATTGATTAAATAGATAGTAGGTGTTACGATGAGTAAAGGTTCGGACATGAGATATCCGCTAGAGCTCCCTATTTTATTAGATATCCAATAAGTCCATTAATTATTGGATCTTGTGGATAAGATCCAATAAGAGCCAATGAGAGATTATTGGGTATAGACCTACTAATCTAAAAGACTTGAGTGATTGGATAGAGATCCAATATCTAATAGAGCAAGATCCATTAGGATTAAGTTGACAGAGACCTCTATAAATAGGAGGAAACCAAATGAGCATAGGCTAGATTCTTTTCAGCTATCACCTCATATATTCTTCTTCTCTCTCTCTTCTTCTCAACCGACAATTACAATTTGGGGAATATAAACAACAGGAAGAGCTGGCATCTTCTTGATAACGTGATGCATATCGAGAGGAGAATCATGTAGTGTTTTAAGAAGCATCTTCGTCATATCTGTAATGTGGGTCATCGCTAGTGAGGAGGACAGTTGACCTTCTTCATCCTCTTTCATAGATCTATAGATTTTCAAACTTATACGATCTCTCTATGTAACATATCTTTTACATATACATAGTTTTTAATTTTACGGGTTTTTATGCACTAATCTTCGTACGACGATAAGAAATTTTTTTTGTAAAAATTTAAGATTTTATTTTTATTCTTCCACTGTATATGTGATATTGCCTCAGGTTTCCTAACACCTTAAGCATCTACTATTAAGATACTATCTTTTACTCCTAGATCTTATTTCGAGATATACCTCACCGTTAAAAGCCATTAAGGAATATAGTTTACCAATTCTTCTTCATTGATTTACTTTTTTATTTCTAACTTTGAGTGTTTGTTTCTTCTTTTGGGTTAATGATTTCTTCAATTATGGAAATTCATATTTGAAGTGTCTTGGTTTTTTTACATTCATAGCATATGATTATATCTTTCTTGGCTTTACCTTTTATTGTTTCCTTCTTTTCTTACTAGATTTATCTTATTTTTTCTTATAAATTTTTTGAATCTTTTGTAAGAAGTGTCATGTCTTCGTCCTTATCACTTAGAGCTTTTGCTCGACTTTTCTTTTCTTTATTATATGCTTTGCATGTCATTTCATTGGTCATTAAAGATCATATGAGTCTTTTTAAGAGGAAGATTGTTTAAGTCTTAAGCTTCTTAAATCACTATAACCTTTGGATCTCAATTTTTGGAAAGAGACTTTAAAATCTTACTTACTAATTCAAGATTAGTATAAGCTTTAATAAGAGCTTTTAATTCATTAATAATATCTATAAAATAAAGGTTTATATCATCAATAGATTCATTTGTCTTAATTTTAAACAATTCATAACTATGAACCAAAAGATTAATTTTGGATTCTTTTACTCTATTTATACCTTCATGAATGATTTTAGGATTATGCTATAGATCATGTATAGTGTTATAAGTAGAAACTCTGAACTCATTTTTATTTAAAGTATAAAATAAAATATTAACAACTTTAGCATTTAAAAAAATGATCTCTTTTCAAAATCATTCTATTCATCCATCAGTTTAGAATATTTTTAAAAATCAAACTCAATAACATTTCATAAATCAAAATCTATAGAAAGCAAAAATATTCTCATTTGAGTTTTCCAATAAGTATAGTCTATCATATTATAGTAGGATCAAGAACGACACTAAAAGAGGGGTGAATTAGTTTGTAATGAAGTAAAGTAGAATGTAGTAAAGAGAATAAGCAATAAGGAAAGAACACATCGAAATTTATAGTAGTTCGGTCATAGTGACCTACATCCACTTCTGATTCCTCCTCCGTTGAGATCACCGGTATCCACTAAAGGTCTTCCTTCAATAGACAAAGACCAACCACCTCTTTACAACACCTTTTTCTTTTCACGAGTTTAGGAGATAACCTATATAAGTCACTCTTTTACAAGTATTCCTTCACACACCTCCCTTAGGACTAACTATAAGCACTAGGAGTAGGGAACTCAAAATTTTGACAGAGTTTACTTAGTTTTTTCCTTAAGAATTCTCACTCATTTCTTGTTGCCTAAGTAGGATAGGCCCCAAATGGTTTTAAAAATAGAGTCAAAATTTTAAATTTTTAGGTCTTCCGAGTACGGGCGGTACAACTATCTGCACTAGGTAGTACCACCGCCTACAGCCTGACACTGGACGGTACCACCACCTGACACACTGTCACTAGGTGGTACCACCGCCTAGTGTAGCGGTACCACCACTTGATAGTTGTGAAGATTGGGTTTTTCGTGTTTTTCAACTCATAAGTGGTTCCATCGCTTGACTCAACTTTTGGGTCACTAAATGAGCCTCCTAATAAGCCTAAATCAATTTCAATTAAGATTCAATTGGCCTCTAATTGAGTTAGCATGATTACACCAAAAACTAACTCAGTTAGCCCCCTAAACTACTTCGATCTTAGATAAATTATTACAAAGCATGAATCCTTTGTCCAGCATGTCATTGGTTTATCCAGCGCTCGTCCAATCCTTTGGTACATCATCCTCTCCTTTAGCATATTACCCAATTGGCATGTTAACTCCCACAATATCCGATCTTCTTAGTGCAATGTTCGATCCTTCAGTTCGATGCCCAAATTCACGGCATGAGTCTTCTACAGACACGTCGACCAATCCTCCGGCTCGACATCCAATCTTCTAACATGTTCACTTCGGCCTAATGTTTGATTCCTCATGTTTTAATCAATTTGCTTCTCCTTAATCGAAGTTAGTCATACATTACTCAAAACACAGATTAGATCACAAACTTATCAATTGATTTCATCATCAAAATTCGAGATTTAACATATTGAATATAGGAGGATGAGTGACCCTTTTGATTGCTTGAAAAAGTCATTAATTCTCTCTTGGGTATTAATCCAACTAAGAGAACATTGCTTTGATTACAAAATATTAAGATTTTAATGACACTTAGAGGAGGGATGAATTAGTACAGTAGTATTTTATAATCAATTTCTAAACTCAATCAAAATATTAACATATTTCAAAAACTTAATTGATTAAGTTAAAATTACGAGTAAAGAAAATAAAAATAAGTCACAAGTAAAGAGAGGCAAACTAGTTTATAATGGTTTAGTCTTCCTGATCTATGTTTACTCCTGATTCATCTTCCCTCGAGGCCATCAGTTTCACTACCAATCTTCTTTGATATGAGCAAGGATCAGCTACCATTATTATAATTCTCTTTTTTAAGACTTAGGAGATAATATTCATACTCTTTTTATATAAGATCTTTCATCTCCTATAACTTAGAATGACAACTAAACTCAAGGGAAACAGAAGACTCAAACTATGCTCAAAATGAGAACTTACATCAGTTCACTAGCTTAGGAATGAATGCTCTATTAACTAAGCCGATATTTATAAGCTCTAAAAGATTTTAAGAATAGAGTCGAAAATTTAAATCCCAAAATTTTAGGGTACAAGTGATACTACTGTTATAACTTGATACAACCATAATTTTATACTATAGTAGTATCACATGCTAGTCATAGGTACCCTATAAGCTAATCACGTGAATGATGACACGTGTGACATGACCCGCACTCTTTTTTACTTATTATATTAGATAATATTTTATCATTTTATATTGCTTATTGTATGAATATATATTATGATGTCCATGGATCTATGCAACGGGAATCGAATCGTGATGAGATCATGCTAATGAGACCGATTCACCCTTAAACATAGACTCTAAATAATTTTAGTCATAAGCCAATCACGTGAGTGATGACATATGTGACATGATTTACAATCTTTTTGCTACTCAAAACTTGGGAGGCTGAACACAGAAGATTCCAATGGCGGAATGGGTGCTTTAAACTTCTCTGACTTTAAACAAAAAATAAAATTTATTAGTTGTATATAATTTAATAATAATTAATCTAATCTTTAAGTTATTATATATATTACTTGTACTAATGGCTTTAGCTATCTTCTTTCCACCAAGTCTAAGGGATCTATGTAATGGCATCATTATGCATATACTTGTAAAATTAAAAGTCATAAATAGAGGAATATTATATCCAAAGTTTATGGGATAATAAAAAAAGATAAATTCAGACATAAACATATCACAAACTATATTAGAGAGTTCAATATCCTTATATTTTAATCAATTAATATGCCTAACTAAATAAATTAAAATCAAGCATGTGAGTGAGTATAACTTGAGTGTAACCCCTATTTGACAAAAGTATAAATATGAGAATTGTCCCCAAAGCTATCCAAACTTCTCAAAACTATTATGATTTTAACATATTTAGTATCACTTATTATAATTATCCCTAATTTTAGAATAATTAATTATTAAAATATAAGATTTTTATATTGAATATGTGATCAAGTATAATGTGACTATAACCCCAATGTAACTGAAATTTAAATATAAGAATTCTCTTCAAATCTACCCAAACCTTTCCAAAAGATTAATAATATATTTCTAAGTTTTGTATCATTTTTTTGCTTGATTTTTGAGTGATTAATTGGTGAAATAGGAGATTCCTATCATGAATTTACTATATAGTATAGCTCAAGTGTAACTCAAATATAACTTATATGTAACTCAAGTGTAAATATATCTAATTTTCTTTAAATCTATTCAAAAATTTTTTAAACTATAATAGCATGTTTCTAACATATTTTGTATTAATTTTTTTATATTTTTCTTGATTTTAGAGTCAATAGGTGGTGAAATAAGAGATTTTTTCCAAGATACATTAGCTTTGACATTTTTTTGGTTATTCAACTTAGTTACAAAGTTTTGAAGAAGACATTAGTATCAACATAAAAAATTAAGTTTTTTTCAATATCTTATTTTTGCAGTTGGTGATGCAATATTATCGTGAACTTTGCACCATTCACAATCGGAGAGAAGATGAGGTCACTAGGGATGTGATGAGATTATCATCGTTGGAGAGAAGATGAGGTCATGACAAAATTATAAAGGATGCTACCGGAAAGGACCAAAGGATACCACAATAAAAAAGGAGCACAGGTTACACTGGCCTCGAAGAGGAGAGGATGTTATTTCCATTCAAAGGAGAATGCTACCATATGAGAGAGGAGGATACTACTATTATTCATTGTTGAAGAGAAGAGGACCGTTTGTCACTACCCTCTATAATAAAGTTACACCTGTTCAATGTAACCCTAATCTCTCTGTCTCTCTTATTTTTTGATTCAAATCCAACCCGACTCACAATTTGATTAAATACACTTTGAAGGAATTGACCCAAATCGATTCAACTTGGGTTCGTGATCTATTCCGGACAGAACTAACCTTTGGATCGATGGAGTTTAAATTAAGTCGACAATATCATGATTGAATCGAGTAGAAGGGTATTTTTTAAATTTTAAACAAAAATGATGCCATTAGTGAAAAAAAAAATATGGGGCCACTAAATGATAAAACTCCAGGGTTTTTTTTTAAATGCCTGAAACACATGGTTTTCTTTTTCTTGGATTAAGAAAGAATATTATATTACCAACCTAATAAAACTATCATAATTGACTCCACCACATGTGTTACTCACCTCTATATACTTTGATCGACAAAGGAATATGTTTGTACGGAAATATAAACCAGAAGTGTAATACAATTCATTTAAAAAATATTGAGCATTCTAGCTCAGAATTTTAATATTCATTTAATATTCTAGCTCACAATTTTTGGACTTGTAATATTGAGTATTAAAGAAACGTCCGGGCGTTACAAACTTAGTTTGTATCAGGAATTTAAAATGCATGCATAAGGTTTGATAGTCTAAGGATTCACACATCCCTTTCGGCATGGCCTGGTCGTTATCGTGGCCAAGTTATTCGTGAATGAAAACAGTGGCGCTTGTTGTCTCTCTCAAGACTGTTTCACCAATCTTGCGGATGCTTCACTGTTCCACATGATTCACTAATTGATCGTGTTCTTCTCGCCACCTCACGCAGTAGATGATCTTTATGATCGCCTGCATAATTTCTAATGATAAAAAAATAAAACTTTCGCTATATAAGGTGATGGAGTTCAGCAAGGAGGCATGCAAGAGAAGAAAACAAGCCACAAGCTGCAATGGCACTTAGCTTCCTCCTCCTCCTCCTCCTCCTCTTCGTTTTCATGCTCCTCTACTTTGCTTTACATTTCCTTCCCAAGCTAAGGTCTCGGAGTCAAGGGAAAGTACCACCCAATCCTCCACCCGTTCCCATATTGGGCAATCTGTGGCTCATCAAGTCCTTCTCCCAACTCGGCCACATCCTCCGCCACCTCAAGGCTGCCTATGGCCCGATTGTGACAGTCTATATCGGCCGCCGCCCGGCCATCTTCATCATGGACCGCACCTTTGCGCATCGCTCCCTTGTCCAGAAGGGCGTGGCCTTCTCGCACCGACCACCACCCCTCAGCACCTCCCGCGCCCTTGGTGCCAATGTCCATACCATCAACATGGCTGCCTATGGCCCTCACTGGCGCCTCCTTCGCCGGGCACTCTCGTCCTACGTCTTCCACCCTTCCCACCTCGGCTTGCAAGCCGACGCCCGTGCATGGGCCCTCGACGCGCTCCTCCAGGAGCTTATCTCTGAAGCCGAAGCTGGTGGAGGCATCGTTCAGCTCAGCGAGAGACTGCTGTTCTCTGGCTTCCGCTTGTTCACGCTTTTATGCTTCGGCGATAAACTTGAGGAGGAAATTATAAAGTCCATAAGGGACGCCCTAATGGGCTCGTTAAAGATCGCAGTTATGCTTCGCGTCTACAATCTTTTACCAAACCTTGCTTTGTTGGTGTTCTGGAGGAGATTGATCAAGTTCCTACGCATCCGGCAGCAGCTGGATGATCTTTTTGTCCCTCTCATCCGAGTCCGTCAACAGCAACGTCAAAGCCAACGTGAACCTTCCCTAAGCCGGTCATCCTCCTACGTCGACACACTCCTGGAGTTCAGGCACGTCGACCAAGGAGGAAGAGAGCTTAGCGAGGAGGAGATAGTGGGCTTGTGCTCCGAGTTTCTCACCGCGAGCGCTGAGACCACATCCACGGGTGTGGAATGGATCATGGCTAACCTTGTCAAACACCAAGACATACAAGAGAAGCTCTGGACGGAGATCGAGAGCGTCATGTGTGCAACACAAAGGGCGACGGTCGAAGAAGAAGATATACGAAGAATGCCCTATCTGAAGGCGGTGGTGCTCGAAGGGCTACGACGGCACCCGCCGGTGCATCTCCTCTTGCCGCACATGGTGGCGGAGGAGACTGTGTTGGACGGCTACGTGATACCGCGCGGAGCTATCGTGAACTGCTCGGTGGCGGAGATCGGACGGGACGGGAAGGTGTGGAGTGAGCCGTGGGAGTTCCGGCCTGAGAGATTCTTGGCTGGGGGCGAGGGGGAAGGCGTGGACCTGACGGGGAGCAAGGAGATCAAGATGATGCCTTTCGGGGCAGGGAAGAGGATGTGTCCAGGGATGGGCATCTCCGTGCTGCTGCTGGAGTACTTCGTGGCCAATCTGGTGAGGAAGTTCCGGTGGAAGGGCTTGGCGGGGAAGGAGGTAGACCTGTCTGAGAAGCCGGGGCTGGCTGTGGGAATGAAGAATCCATTCCGAGCTCGCATAGTGGGCAGAAACTAGTGAGACACGCCGTGGCTTGGATGCTGTCATCTATTTCCCTTAGATGATGTGTTCCCTCTGAAGCCAGGTTACACCACCCCCCACTGTTGCTTCTGCTCCACATGATCGTGATGTAAGTGTTGGATATATCGTTGTCGCTCGTGTACTATCGTAAACCAACGAAGGTGTTGTCATTTTTCTTTTGTTTTCGTTATTCTAACGCCAAAACCCATCCCTCCCACCAAATATGGTGAGTGAGTAGCGATAGATTCAATCATGGAGACTGAGTGACCATTCGGGGTTACCGACATCCAACGGCTGCTGTTGGTCTAATCACAACTGTTCTTCCCATTCATTCAATCTCAATATTGTTCAACAGTAATCTCCAAGGCCCAATTCAATAGATCACATGACTCGGGAATCTCGACGTAGGCAATATAAACAGTGGTAATAATAGTATCACTAATAATAATAATAATAATAATTACTCATAAGGGATATCAAAATGGTTATCGTGCTCAAAGTTACTAAAAAAAAACAGAGAGTGATTTTATTTTCATTGATATGATTATAAAAGAAAAATAAACTAATTGATTAAGTAACAAAATAATTACATTAAAAGATTACAACAACAACAAGAAGACGCTATAAAATTCCACCTGCTTAGTGTCGTCTATTTCCGGTCATAATTGTGATGCCGTCTCACGCAATTGTTATATCATTATTGTTCGCGCGAGGACAGTTAACCAGACATTTAATCGGATTTAACCAGGGTTAAGGCTAATGTTTGGCAATGGAGGCTAATAATATGAGTAAGCTATATAATGAAAACACTCTACTATATAAGCTAATAATATGGCATGTTATCAAGAACTTACCCATCGCTTATAGTGTCAACACTCAACGCTGGAAACTGTTACACCATCAAATTCTTACTATTGATGGATTGACCAATTTGGGTTTACAAAAAGGAATTGTCTTATTATTTAAATAAGAATCATAATGAGTCTATTGCTCATTTGTTTTTCACTTGCTCTTTAGTGTAATTTGTATAGTTACTTTTTGAAAATATTTTGAGTACTCAGTTTAAATTTTTTGTATTATGGGAATAAGATAATTGGTTCAATTAGAGAGATAATCTGACAGACAAAAAGTTTGTGATCATGATAGTCTTTGTTGTGATAGTATTATGGCTCATTTGATGGGATGAGAATGATACTAAATTCTCAAATGGGATGAGTAGTGTATGATATAAACACTAGTACTATTGCTTACTTGTGAGATTATGTAGATAACAAAGAATTTCACTAGAGCAAGGGTAACATAAACTCAATAATAATGGCTCAGATAACATGGAACAAGTGAGAGGTGTTAGTTTCAATCTCTTAAACATACATATACAGTAATACTACACTTTTATTTGCATGCCATTTGGAAGCAAATAGCATATAATGAAACAATTTTGCTAATAGCCATGGGGGGTAGAGGATCTTAGTTTTGCTGGATTCTTTACCCTTTTGTATGACTTATCAATCACCACGAAGCCCCTTCATGATATTTAACTAATGTTATCGGATATATTTTATATTGTTTGACTTTTGTTTAAAGAAACAAGTTTAAGAAGAAGATAAATGCATCTGGGAATGAAAGCCACATGATAAATTGACAAACAAATTATGCTATATGGTGGATGACTTTTGAAAGGACTATACTTGGTTGTTTTGATTAGAGGTAATGATTGTAATTGCTTTTTAATAATAATATGGTATCTTTCTTTGGAAAAAAAAACTTGACAATATAAATATTTTTAACTTCAAGCTAACAAGGTACAATTAGTAGATCGAATTGGTTGGAAACATCGTTTACAATAAATAAATATGATGATGATGGAGAGATGCGATGTGCTTATAAATGCACGAGTTTTTAGTGGTCGGCAGGCATCGTGGTGTTCATGGTTGAAGCTCCCACTATGCCCACGTATTGCAGCACAGCACCATTCCTTTTTATATCATGGCCTTCGCACACTTGTTTCATGTGTGTTGCATCCCTCGACAACAAAATATTTGATCAGATATGGACTCTGCGAATAATGTTTATGTCCACAAAAAGTGCAAGCATATTAAATGATAGATGGATAGAGAGAGGGTAAATTATGCGATTAGAAAGGTTTTACTATTAAGGATTATGATCAACCCAACTTGAAGGAATTGATTGGATACCAATTCATTTTTGGAGTATTATTGATTGCATTTAGAAAAGAGAAAAAAATTTGCATTATATTATATCGTGACATTAAAACAAAGAATGACACAAATGAGTTAGAACCGATCGCCTGTATGGAATTTGCATTATATTATATTATATTATATTTCACATTTAAATGGCTTGAAACATCACCTCCCATATAGCAAGAAAAGGAACATGGATCTTAAGTTAATTGTCATTTATTAAATCACTCACTGTTAAGTTGATTTGGACTTTAATGATATTCTTATTTCTCTAAAAGTCAGTCAGTAATTTCCTACCTAACAGTTAGTAAAGATCTTAAATTATTGATACTGTTGATTATTTATATAATATGACTATAGAGTCAAATTGATCCCACTGACATACATAACATTATACAATGTAATCCAAAATTTTAAATTATTAAGTTGAATGTCAACCGTAATATAGGTATCCTTTGCTCTCTTTTAATCATGAATATTTTCATGGCATTTCTCTCTCTCTCTCTCTCTCTCTCTCTCTCTCTCTCTCTATCTTAGTGATGATATCATGTTTAGAATTTAGATTACATGAATATGAGTCAAATTAATTCACACTAACGTACGTAGTACGAACGGATAACTACAACCCAATGTTTATAACGATTAGATATGTACTGAGATTATAACTTTATGTTACTGCAAATTATGAAGATATATATGCCTACTATATATATAATGCAAATTATGGGTTGGTATTGAGTCCTTATGAATCATTATCATAATGAAATGTCTAGAAAGCGTCGTCATAAAAGTTACGTGATAAACTTTCATCGACCGTGACGTTCACCACAACATCGAGGACATCTATAACAGTCTCACAGAAGCTCATACTTGTGCCATTACCATCATGTTCGTCATTGTGAAACAGTGTAATCCATCAATGATGTAACCTAAACCTAAAGACATGTCAAATTACATATGCGTTCCCACAATATATAACTAGATGATTCCTAGTCGACCGAGAGACATAAGGTACCATTATTGTACGGCAAAACACAAAACATAAACCTCTTTTTGGTACGAATTAAACACGTTTTTCTTCACTATTCTTGTGGCTCTTCACAATGTGATTGGACTTTTCACATGATTTTGAAAATACTTGATTAGAGGTTAAAAAAAAATTGTTTTAATCAAATCTTTCATTTTAATATATAAAATGCATCCCATACTATAGTTATCTATATTTTACACAAGTTGTGTGTTTCATTTTGCGCTTTTATATTTATATTATATCTACTGTTTTCATTTAGTAGTTACCTTAACCTTTGGTAATTATATTTTTTTAACTAAAAAATTGAATAAAAACCATATATAATTTAAGTATATTTTTATGGAAGATCGATATTATGAAAATACCATTTTTTTTAATTATCAACACTAATTAAACCTAATACCAATTTTTGTTTGGATTTGTTATTTACTACGACCACAAATCTAATATAATTTTGAAACAGCTTAATCCTACTCTTTGTCAATTTTATATAGAAATTCCAAGAAGATTTCAAATCCTAATTTGTTATAATAAAATAATAAGTGATAAATGGTAAACATAATTTAAAATATAGTTTTTTTTTCCAAATAAGGAGAAGTATATTCATTTTGAAATCTGTTATTTCAAAAGTAAATCTCAATGATAAATAAACTCAAATTGTAAATCTATTTTATTACGAAATAAATCCCAAAATTCAATGGCAAAACTACAGCTAAAGAATGTGTTCCAAAGATTCAAGCTGGTCATTATAGAATATATATATATGATGTGCATACTGTAATTCCAAATATGTGAGAAGTTGGGAGGCCGACATTCTTTAGCTATAGGTAAAGAATAACGTTGCTTCAACTATATTATGAAAAAAATATTCTTGATCTGGTTTGTGTGTACACACACCAATGAGTTTTATTAAGGGTTGATAAGTATTTTAGGAGTTTTAATTAAATTCTAAATACTTGAGAGAAGTCTTAATTACCTTCCAACTCTTTAGAGAATTAAGATTAGGGTTTAGATTCAGGATTAAAGTATAAATTTTTTTTAGAGAATAAGGATTTATTCCTATAAATATACCTTCAAGTTTCTCTACTGAATCTATAGAAGGTTTATATCAGAAATAGCTAGCCTATACACATAATGCAAATTATGGATTGGTATACACATAATGCAAGTTACTATTTGTGATAAATAAAATTTCGATCAATGGTGACGTTGATCACACCATTGATAGCATCTACATTAGTCTCACATAACCTCATGCTTCTGCCATTACCATCAATCGTGTGAAACAGTCGAATCCATCAATGATACGACGCAAACCTTAAAGTCATGTCAAACTAGCGTTCCAAATCCTAGCCGACTAAGAGACATGAAGTGACGTTATTGTACGTCAAAAGCAAACAATAAACCCGTTTTTGGTATGAATTAAACATGTTATTCTTTATTAATGTGATTGGACTTTAAGATCACACGATTTTGATAAAACTTGATTAGAGGTTAAAAAACAATTCTGTTTTTAATCAAAGCTTTCATTTTAATATATAAAATGTGGACTATACTCTAATTATCTATATTTTACACAATTTGCGTGTTTCATTGTACTCTTTTATATTTATATCATATCTACTTTTTCATTTACTAGTTACCTTAAACTTTGATAATTATATTTTTACTAAATAATTAAATTAAAAGACCTATATAATCTAAGTATATTGTTACGGAAGATAATAAGAAAATACAAATTTTTTTATTATCAAGACTAACTAAATCTAATACCAATTTGTTATTTACTAGGAGCACAAATCTAATAAAATTTTGAAATAGCATAATCCTACTCTTTATCAATTTTATATCCAAATTCCAAGAAGATTTCAAATCCTAATTTGTAACAATAAGTGAAAAATGGCAAATATAATTTAAAATATAACTTTTTTCAAATAGAGAAAAGTATATTAATTTCGAAATTTTTTATTACAAAAGTCACCCTTAATATCAAAGTGCAACAAAAGAGAAAAACTAGATGGAAAACCCCAAGTCAAAACAGTTTTTCCATATTCGATCTCACAGAATTTGCAAGCTCGTTGGCAACCTTATTACCTTCCCGAAAAATCGTCAAAAGATGACGATAGACTAAAATTGTCGTTGATTACATTAAGAACTCTAGAAGGAGGACTACACTTGCGATTGAGGATGTCCACCAAGTGAGCGGAGTCGACCTCAACATCAACAACAGAAATGCCCTCCTGCAAAGCCTTACGCAGTCCCTCTCTAACGACAGCTGCTTTACAAAATAAGTGTTGTGCTGATAGCCCATATTCAGTCCATGTGGGCTAGGGCAGCTCATAGCCCACACCTCCTCTTAATCTAACCCTAATTAAGATTAGGGGGGTGTAGTGGCTACGTTTTAGAAGTAGAAAAAGACTATAAAAATGCAGCAACGAGGCAGATCTTGACTGCCACGGGATTCCAAAGAGAAGAAGGAGAACAAGGCAGAAAAGGAAGAGAAAGAAAGGGAAGAAGACAAGGACAACGCAGAGAGATTGTTCTCAATCATCTAGCAGTGTTCTCATCTCAGGTTAGATCAAATCTACAGTAGACTCTTGCTGTGATTACTTGGGGAGGTTTTCGATATTGTGGGCAGTGACGTGATCCTTGTATCCCAGTTATTCTCTTGTGGTTGTTGCTAGGGTTTTGGGCAAGATATTGAGATTTGTATATTCATTATTCTCATAGTGGATTATCTCTAGTTTGCCCCGTGGTTTTTACCCTTCACATTGAAGGGGTTTTCCACGTATATCTTGGTGTTCTGTTTGATTGTGTTTCCATTTTATTCCGCTACGTATTATGGTCTTCTAGTATTTGTTCATATACAAAGGTTATTCCTCTTTATATCCCCATCAACTGGTATCAGAGCGGGGTTTTGGTGATTTAATTTTTGTATTTGAACATGGAGGCTAGTAATATTTCTCGCATGATTAGTTTGAATGGAAATAATTGGATGATATAGAAACCAAGAATGAAAGATCTCTTGTATTGCAAAGATTTGTATGGACCTTTGCAAGGGGATAGTGCAAAACCTACAACTATGACAAATGATGAGTGGAAGAGGTTAGATCGAAAAACAATTGGGTTTATTAGACAATGGCTTGATGATAGTGTCTTTCACCATGTTTCTACTGAAATTTCTACATATTCTCTTTGGAAAAAATTGGAAAGTCTCTATGAAAGAAAAACAGCTGGCAACAAAGCTTTTTTGATCAGAAAACTTGTGAACCTAAAATATAGAGAGGGTGCTTCTTGCTGAGCATTTGAATGAAATGCAGAGTATTACTAACCAGTTATCCTCTATGAAAATGTCTCTTGATGATGAGTTACAGGCATTGTTACTTCTCAGTTCATTACCAGAAAGTTGGGAGACACTGGTGGTTTCTCTTAGTAATTCTGCGCCAGATGGTATTGTCACTATGAGTCAAGTAACAAGTAGTTTGTTGAATGAGGAGTTGAGAAGAAAGAGTTCAACAACATCTCAGAATGATTCATAGGCACTTATCTCAGAGAATAGAGGAAGGTCAAAGTCTAGAAGCAGTTCACGTATGGGTAGGAGCAAGTCAAGATTAAGAAAAGATATTGTTTGCTATAACTGTGGTGAGAAAGGACATTACAAGAACCAATGTAAGCAACCTAAGAAGAACAAGAAGAAGGGAAAAGAAGTGGAGTCTACAGAGTCAAAGGATAATACTACAGCTATAGTGTAGGGTGGTGATTATTTGATTTTGTCTCCTTCTGATGATATTTTTTCTTGTGTGTGTCAGGATCTTGAGTGGGTGATTGACACAGGTGCTTCTTATCATGCTACACCTCGGAGAGAGTTTTTTGCTACGTCTGGAAACTTTGGTGTTGTCAAGATGGGCAACTATGGCACAGCAGACATCATTGGCATAGGTGATATCCATTTAAAGACCAACCTTGGCTGCAAGTTGGTACTTAAGGATGTGAGGCATGTGGTTGACTTGAGGCTAAATTTAATTTCAGTTGGAAGACTAGATGATGAAGAGTATGAAAGCAGATTTCACAGAGGGCAATGGAAGCTCAGTAAGGGTTCTCTTGTTATAGCTAGTGGAAAGAAATGTCATACTTTGTATAGGTTGCAGGCTAAAGCTTATGGTGAGCAGTTAAATGCTACAGAGAAAGACTTCAGTATGGAGTTGTGGTATAGGCGATTGTGACACATGAGCGAGAAGGGGCTACAAGCTCTTTCCAAGAGAGAGGTATTACCAGATCTCAGAGGTATACATCTGAACCCTTATATTGATTGTTTGGCTGGTAAACAACATAGAGTTTCATTTACTAGTGCTGTTTTGTCTAGAAAAATGCATGCCTTAGACCGTGTTTATACAGATGTATGTGGTCCTTTGAGGACAAAAACTCTTGGTAGATCTGTTGATGTTCTTGGTATAAGTGGTGCACTTTATTTTGTCACTTTTATAGATGATTTTTCCAGAAAAGTTTGGGCTTATGCTTTGAAGACCAAAGATCAGGTTATTAATGTCTTCAAAGAGTTTCATGCTAGGGTTGAAAGGGAGACAGAAAGGAAATTGAAATGCATAAGATCAAATAATGGTGGTGAGTATACGGGATTGTTTAATGACTATTGCAGGTCACATGGGATCCAACATGAGATGACAGTTCCTGGTACACCTCAGCATAATGCAATTGCAGAGAGGATGAACCGCACCATCATGGAAAAGATTAGATGTATGCTTTCACAGGCCAAGCTACCTAAAAGGTTTTGGGATGAGGCTTTGAGGACTGTAGTTGATGTGATCAACTTATCACCATGTACAGCCCTAGATGGTGATGTTGCAGAGCATGTATGGTCAGGGAAAAATGTTTTCTACAGGCATTTGAGAGTGTTTGGTTGTCGTGTATTTGCACATATTCCAGATAATGAGAGGTCCAAGCTGGATGGTAAGTCTAAAGAATGTATTTTTCTTCGTTACTCATATGATCAGTTTGGTTACAGGCTTTGGGATCCAAAAAAGCAGAAGGTATTCAGGAGTAGAGATGTGGTATTCTTTGAGGATTAAACCTTTGAGGATTTGAAGAAGAAGGCACCAGCCAAGACTTCTGCAGAAGGATTAGCAGATTGTGACCCAGTTATTCCTCCAGTATATCAGGGTGATGGGGGAGATGTGCAGGAAAATAGTGTAGAGCATGATGTTGATTTACCTGCAGGACATGTTGAGCTTCAGAAAATTTATACAAATGATAACGGAGCAGACATGTTGACGAAGACCTTACCAAAAGAAAGATAGGAGATATACCGACAGTTGATCAGCATGGCTTCACATTGAGGAGTCATGGGACAGCCTCCCTTATAAGCTGAAGGGGGAGGTTGTTGGGTTGATAGCCCATATTCAGCCCATGTGGGCTAGGGCAGCCCATAGCCCACACCCCCTCTTAACCTAACCCTAATTAAGATTAGGGGGGTGTGGTGGTTACGTTTTAGAAGCAGAAAAAGGCTATAAAAAGGTAGCAACGAGGCAGATCTTGACTGCCACGGGATTCCAAAGAGAAGAAGGAGAACAAGGCAGAAAAGGAAGAGAAAGAAAGGGAAGAAGACAAGGACAACGCAGAGAGACTGTTCTCAATCATCTAGCAGTGTTCTCATCTCAGGTTAGATCAAGTCTACAGTAGACTCTTGCTGTGATTACTTGGGGAGGTTTTAGATATTGTGGGCAGTGACGTGATCCTTGTATCCCAGTTATTCTCTTGTGGTTGTTGCTAGGGTTTTGGGCAAGATATTGAGATTTGTATATTTATTATTCTTATAGTGGATTATCTCTAGTTTGCCCCGTGGATTTTACCCTTCACATTGAAGGGGATTTCCATGTATATCTTGGTGTTTTGTTTGATTGTGTTTCCATTTTATTCCGCTGCGTATTATGGTCTTCTAGTATTTGTTCATATACAAAGGTTATTCCTCTTTATATCCCCATCAATAAGAAGTTGGCATCCATGGTAAATTTGCAACCTGCAATCAAACAACTATCATTAGTTTCTCTGATAAAAAGTCAGATACCGATAACAAAGAGATTTCCTCTAACTGCTATATGAGATATCCTCAATTGCACGAGAAACTCTAGCTGCTCAGTTGAGAAAAATTCACCATTAGTTTCTCTGATAAAAAAGTCAGATACCGATAACAATGAGATTTCCTCAACTGCTATATGATATATCCTCAATTGTACGAGAAAATCTGGCTGCTCCATCGAACAACTATCATTAGTTTCACTATGTATAAATAGACACCATATGATATTAATTGAAGTGTACATTTTACCTTTATATCTTTCTCTACGTTTCATTCAATTATGGTATCAAACCAGTGAGAAGAGCGAGGCTTCGCACCTGCTTCCGGCCAGCGATCGACCACCGCCGTTGCAGCCACATTCCTAAGCGAGGCTCCGCGGCCAGCAATCACATCTTTCTCACCGCTATCACGAATGGTCGTCACACGCCCGTAACAACTCTATTCAACGAACCGTTCGTCATTTGTATTTACATATATAGTTGCGTGGCAGCATGTTTTGGCTTGGTTTTATGTCCTTTTGCTTATAAAAATATAAGTTTGAACAAGTTGCAGCGCTATAGTGTAACCGCTCACTGAATCGAGCAAAATAGCCCAAAACAACTTAGTTTTTGCGTGCCACGGGCTATTTTTTGCAGCCCGCTACTGCACGCGAAATGTCAGCCATCTCAGCACCTTGGAACCACCCGGGTGGCACCATGGGGGATGGGGCTTCGGAATAGTGTCGAGTGTTGAACAATCTTTCGCAAGTTCGTATGTTACCTTGACGAGAACTTGTTGTCGTGCCTGGCACCTAGTGAATAGTTGTTTGTGAACTTGCAACTATTCGTTCAACCTTCTAACGTCCTTATTTTCCTCCTATCTCTCTTTTTTCTTGTGCACACAAAGTGCTAGCAGAATTGCTTATAAAGCTTCCCCTTTTCATGAGACGTTAGGACTTGTCCATTGCTCGTTCTTCGAACTAATCAACTTTCTCTTTTATAGGTCCTTCGAGACCTATGAGAGGTTGCAAGTGGGCTGATCTTTGCAGATGCATATCACAAGGGCGAGGTGCGACTTAGGCAACATAAGCTAAGTTTGTGTCTTTGCCATAAGGGTGCCTCAAGACTTAGGTAATTCCAGCTAAGTCCGTGATATTGTGGTATCAGGGTGGATAAGCAATTCGAGCAAGCAACAAAGGAACTTTACATTTTTACTATGGCAAAGCATCGTGGCGAATCAAGCAAGATGGGTCAAGCCGGACCCTTACCCCAAGCAGCCATATGTGGGCTACTGCATACTCGCTCTCATGTCATTAGAGTCACTTAAGTGGAGCATGATAGCGAACATGACGAGCGAGAAGTTTGTTACTCTCTGTGAGCAGAAGAGGCGCAATCTGGAGTGCCAACCGAGAAGAGGAGTCATAAAGAGAGTCTCACAGTAGTGGAAACCTGCTTGGATATTCTTGAAGTGAGTTTGGAGGAACTATACTATGGCCAACGAAGGCTTGTTGGGGTAGAGAGCTCGCAAGAAGAAGCGGAGTCCCGGATCGACAAGGTTGAGGCCCTAGTCGACTGATTATCAGATGACACCAAAGACTCCATGCTACACCTGTAGGAAGTCGTGGCAGAACTCACTTCCAGGGTGACCATGCTCACGAGGGCACTAAATGCGGGAGGAAGCAACACCCGCGTTGCACCGACACAAAACTTAAGGGCACTTGAGCTACATTGTTATGGAGGTGCTCGAGATGCCAAAGAGCTCGAGAATTTCCTATTCGACATGGAACAATACTTTCGAGCTACGAGGCCTGATTCTAAAGAAACCAAAGTTTCTATAGCAACTATGTATCTGAATGGAGATGCAATACTTTGGTGGCGAACCCGTTGGGAGGAAATTCAACAAGGTCGGTGTCAAGTTGACACATGGGAGGACTTGAAGCGGGAGTTGAGAACTCAGTTCCTACAGGAGAACACAGAGTTCGTCGTAAGAAGGAAGTTGAGACAACTCCACCAAAATACTTCTATTCGAGACTATGTGAAGTAATTTTCTATGCTATTTGCTAGACATATAGGACATGTCTGAGAAAGATAAGCTTTTCAGCTTCCTCGATGGTTTGAAGCCAGGGCTCAACAAGAACTACATCGATGGAATGTCGCTGATGTGATCAGGGTAATTGCTGTTGCAGAAAGGCTCATTGACTTTGTTTTCTCTAAAGACCCAAGAAAAAGGAAACAATCTTCAGGCAATCGCCCTCCAAAATATTCTCGAGAGAAGGAGCTCGAGGGCGAACAAAAGAAGAAGAGTTCCCCTAAAGGGTCAAGCCCAAAAGGTAAGGCCCCAAAACCTGACGGATGCTTCTTGTGCGGAGGGCCGCACATGATGAGAGAGTGCCCACAAAAATAAGCACTTAATTCTTTAACATCTTCCATCTATCCCCCATGATCAAACAAGGACAAGGTTGTCGCTCTTAATTCGAGTAGTTCTAAATCCAACAGCGATAGTGAGAAGTTGCAAGGACCCCGGATGGGAGCAATGCATTTGTTGAACACCATGTGGGGTCAAGTAGGGGAGAACATGAAGATAAGGCTACAAAAAGCAGGAAGTGGTGAGCTGATGTACGTAGACATAAAGCTCAATGGCCAAACAACCCGTATAATGGTGGACACAGGCACTACCCACAACTCTATTGTCGATCGAGAAGTAAAGCGACTTGGGCTGATCTTGGAGAAGAGCCTAAGCCGAATGAAGGCGATGAACTCGGAGGCTAAGCGAATCTTTGGGTTGGCAAAGGGAGTTCCCATCAAGATCGAAACATGGAGTGAGAGCACAAATATGATGGTGGTGCCACTAGATGACTTCCAAGTGATTCTTGGAATGGAATTCATGTACACGACGAAGTTGGTGCCAATGTCGTTCCTAACTCCCTATGTATGATGGGAGGTGACGACCCCTGTGTAGTTCCTGTCTTTCAAAAATGAGCTAGGGAACCCTAACATATATTGGCATTACAATAGAAGAAAGGGGTATAAAAAGGCGAACTAACATTTATGGCTGCTATGAAGCTAGAGCCACTCGACGAGAAGGCCATTCATGAACCTACTGTGGTAGTGAACGTCCTGAAGGAGTTCATAGATGTTATGTCACCCAAGTTGCTGAAGACTCTACCGCCACGCAGAGGCGTGGATCACCACATTGAGCTGGAGCTAGGAGTGAAGCCTCCAGCGAGACCACCCTACCATATGCCTCCTCTAGAGTTGGTAGAGCTCAGAAAGTAGTTAGGTGAATTGCTAAGCGGTGGTCTCATCCGCAGCTCTAAAGCACCATTTGGAGCTCTAGTTCTCTTTTAGAAGAAACAAGATGGGAGCCTCCGATTATGCATCGATTACTGAGCCCTCAATAAATTGATGGTGAAGAATAAGTATCCCATCCTACTTATCATGGACTTGTTCGACCAATTGGGCAAAGCCAAGTATTTCTCAAAACTCAACCTCCAGTCGGGGTATTGGTAGGTACGCATTGTTGAAGGCGACGAAGCAAAGACTACTTGTGTGACCAGGTATGGAGCGTTTGAGTTCTTGGTGATGCCTTTCGGCTTAACCAATGCTCCGGTCACGTTCTACACTCTCATGAACTAGCTATTCAAAGAGTATTTAGATAAGTTTGTGGTCGTTTACTTGGACGATATCGTCGTCTACAGTTAAACGCCCAAAGAGCATGTCAAGTACCTTCGGATAATTTTCAAGGTTCTCGGTGTTGAATATCAGATTTTGATGATGAAGTCAATTGTCATTTGTTATCTAATTCATATGTTGAGATAAGTGTGCAGGATTAACTATGATGAAAGTAAAACATGTAGTAGGAGTTGCGCCGGAGTCAAGACCATGATCACGTTGGGGGTCTGAGAGTTCGACGGAAGTCCGAACGGTCATCAGAGGTTCTGTAGGAACACATCCGAGAAGTCCAGGAGCTTGCCAAAGAAGCTCGTCAGAACTCGCCAAGTGGATCGTCGTAAGTCCAGGAGTTTGCCAGAAGTCCAATCGGAGCATCGTCGAGGGTTCGTTGGATGTTCGCCAGAAGAAGCGATTGACGCACCAGAGCAAATTACAGTATTAATATCTTAAATATCATAGTTAGCATGTAGATTAAGTTAGGAATGAGAGGTGATCCCATTAACTTAATCTCGAGGCAATTAGGCCCTTGACAAACCCAAATTGGGTCGAATGGATCAGCCTATTCGGACCCAGATTTCTTGGCTGATGGTGGCACCGCCTAGGAGCTCAGTCTCCCAAGAATGCTGGGCGGTGGTACCGCCCTTGTCAAGCGGTGGTACTGCCCCTATCAAGCGGTGGTACCACCTGAGCTCGGTCTCCGAACGATATCAGGCAGTGGTACTGCCCCTGTTAGGCAGTGGTACTACTTGAGCTTGGTCTCCAAGCGGTAGTACCGCCAGGACTCCGAAAATCTAGGAGATGACACATTTGAGCTCCAAATTCAAACCAGTTGGGGCCTATATAAACCCCGCCCTTTCTTTCATGAAAGAGCACCATAATCTTGATTTTATTATGAGAATTTTAGAGCTCAAAAGTGTTGTAAAGGTCAAAAGTTCTTCTCCTTCTTTTTATCTAAGTTTTGATCATTAAAGAGAGGAGTGAAAATCTGTAAGAGTTGTCTCCTAAGCCCGTCAAAAGGAGTAAAGCTGTAAAAGGGTGGTTGACTTTCGCCTATTGAAGGAAGGCCTCTAGTGGACGTCAGTGACCTCATTGGAGAAGGAAGCCAAAAGTGGATGTAGGTCAAGATTGACAGAACCACTCTAAATCTCGGTTTGCATTTATATTTTACACTCTATCTTAACTGCAAACTGCCTCCATTGATTTACTTCAACCATACTTCGCTAGATCTTGAGTTGAAGAACTTTTCGAATCAGCATTCGCATTGAAATCATTTTTATCGTACGAACGTAGTTTTAATCGTTGAAAGTTTTTTGCTGCACTAATTCACCCCCCCCCCCTCCCCCCCCCCCCTTCTTAGTGCTCTTAATCTTAACAATTGGTATTAGAGTGAGGTTAACTCTCAATCGGATTAAAATCCTAGAGAGATGGTATATGCTGGAAACCAAGAGGGCCACTCTATTACATGACCACCCATGTTCAATGGGACGGACTACACCTATTGGAAGACCCGAATGAGGATCTTCCTTTTTTCTATGGATTTTGAACTTTGGAATCTTGTTAAAAATGGATTGTCAAAGTCTTCTCTTCCAATGATCGATTGGAATGAATTGGAGAAGAAGACTTTCGCTCTTAATGCAAAGGCTATGAATGTCTTATTTTGTGTGCTTGATAAAAACGAGTTCAATCGTGTTTCGGTTTGTGAAATTGCATGTGATATTTGGCACACACTCGAAGTGACTTATGAAGGTACGAGTAAAGTGAAAGAGTAAAAAATTAATCTTTTAATATATTCTTTTAAACTTTTTCGAATGAAACTGAGCGAGACCATAAGCGACATGTACACCCATTTCACGGATGTCGTCAATGGTCTAAAAAGAATCGGTAAAAGTTTTTCGGATTTTGAGCTCGTGAATAAGATTCTAAGATCCCTTCTAAAGAGTTGGGACCCTAAAGTCACTGCTATTCGAGAGGCTAAAGATTTAAACAACTTTCCTCTTGAAGAATTAATTGGGTTATTAATGACCTACGAAATGACTTGCAAAGCTCATGAAGAGCAAGAAGATATCCTTCCAAAGAATAGGAAGGATATGTCACTTAGAACTTTAGAAGACCACGTAAGAAAAAACTTAAGTGATGAGTTAGGACCCTAAAGTCACTGCTATTCAAGAGGCTAAAGATTTAAATAACTTCCCTCTTGAAAAATTAATTGGGTCATTAATGACCTACGAAATGACTTGCAAAGCTCATGAAGAACAAGAATAAATCCTTCCAAAGAACAGGAAGACATCCTTCCAAAGAACAGGAAGGATATGCCACTTAGAACTTTAGAAGACCACTTGAGAAAAAACTTAAGTGATGAGAACTATGACGATGACTTGGCACTTCTAACATGGAAGTTTAAAAAATTTATTAAAAGAAACAAATTTAAAAATGACACTAAACATAAATTTGAACCCAAAAAGGAATAAGTTATTTGCTATGAATGCAAGAAGCTGAGACACTACAAAAGTGATTGTCCCCAATCCAAGAAGAGAACACCAAAGAAGAAGGCGCTCAAAGCAACGTGAGATGACTCAAGCACGTCCGAAGAAGAGGAGTCTAACACCGAGCAAGTTGCTCATTACGCCTTAATGGCCATCGAAGAGGAGGTAACAAATTTAATTAATGCAGATTTATCATTTGATGAATTATTAAATGCTTTCTATGACTAATTTGATGAATGCAAAACAATTAATAGAAATTATAAATTATTAAAAAAGAAGCATGATAGTCTTATTAGTAATTTTGATAAATTAAAAACTAAATATCATGATAGTTTAGCTCTATGTATAAAATGCCATAATCTAGAAACTCTCCAAAAGGAGAACTTGCTACTTAAGGACACATTGAAGAAATTCGAGGTTGGTAGCAAGTCTTTGAATATGATCCTTACAAATAAGGGTAACGTTCCTAAAAGAAGTGGAATCGGATTTGTGAGAAGTCATCACCAAAATCCAACCACCTTCATTAAATGCTCTATCTTACATGTTCAGCACCAAAGCAAAGGCAACTTTTGTTGTAAATATTGACATAGAACTTATCATTGTCTATTCAAGAAAGTTAGTCCGAACTAACTGATTTGGGTTCCTAAAGGAACCAAGATAAATTCTATGTAACATGATAAACAATTTAGATCAGTTTTTGAGGCACCCAAAAGTAAATGGGTACCTAAAAATCATCATTTCTTGTAGAAACATACACCATCACAAGCTAGGAGCAAGAGATGGTACCTCGATAGTGGATACTCAAGGTATATGACCGGAGATCCATCTCAATTCTCTAAGCTCACTAGTATAGACGAAGGCTTTGTCACCTTCGGAGACAACAATAAGGGTAAAATCATTGGCAAAGGAACCATAGGTAATAAATCTAACTTTTTTATTAAAAATATTTTATTAGTTGATGGTTTAAAACATAATCTCTTAAGCATTAGTCAACTATGTGATAAAGGATATATTGTCAAATTCGAATCTAATGCTTGCATTATTGAAAAACCACACAAAAACATATCTATGATTGCATTAAAACAAAATAGCGTATACACCATTGATATCATGATCTTTGTCATGAATTGTGTTTCTCGATTTTGAATGAGGATGCTTGGCTTTGAAATAGGAGATTGGGTCATGCTAATATGAAACTAATGACTCAAATATCATCCAAAGAACTTGTAAGAGGAATTCCTCATATCAAGTTCATCAAAGATAATGTGTGTGATGCTTGTCAATTAGAAAAATAAATTAAGGGTAGTTTCAAATCTAAGAATTAAATAAGCACCTCTAGGCCCTTGCAATTGATTTATATGGACTTATTCGGAGCAATCTCTACATCAAGCATAGAAGGTAGCAAATATGTCTTTGTTATTATAGATGACTATAGTAGATACACATGGACTTATTTCTTGAAATACAAAAATAAATGCTTCAGATATTTCACCAAGTTTTGTAAACTTGTTCAAAATGAAAAGGGTTTTATGATCTCATTAATTCGAAGTGATCATGGTGGTGAATTTAAAAATCATAATTTTTAAGAATTTTGTGTATCTAATGGATACAACCACAACTTCTCTACTCCAAGAAATCCTTAACAAAATGGAGTATTAGAAAGAAAAAATAGAAATTTACAAGAAATGGTGAGAACCGTGTTGAATGAACATAGCCTACCCAAATATTTTTGGGCCGAAGCCGTAAACATTACATGTTATATTTTGAATAGAGTTCTAGTAAGACCCTTACTCACCAAAACTCCCTATGAGTTGTGGAACAATAAAATATCCAATGTTTCATATTTTAAAGTTTGTGGGTGTAAGTATTTTATCTTGAATGAAAAAGAAGCCTTAGGAAAATTTGATGCTAAATCCGATGAAGGAATTTTTCTTGGTTATTCTTCGGTTTCTAAAGCTTTTCGTATCTTCAATAAAAGAACTTTAATTATAGAAGAATCCATTCATGTTGTTTTCACTGAGATTTCCGAAATAAAAAAAAAATGATTTTGATGATGATGTTAATTTCGATTCTTTGAATTTAAATAAAACTCCTTCTCCAACTAGCAACTTGGATGCATCCACTTCCAAAACATCCTTACCCAAGGATTAAAAGTATGTAGATGCTCATCATATGGAGCTAATCCTAGGAGATATATCTAAGGGAGTTCATGTTGAATCTCGTATTTTGATGATGAAACTACTTGATATATGATTTAATCTGCGTTTTGAGTGACGCAGGATGCTTTGATCAGGATGAGACAATTAAAGCAGGAAAATCATGTTGTGCCGAAGGAACATGTCAGAAGATTGGACGTCGGGCCGGTGGATCGGTCGACGTATCGACAGAAGGCTTCGGGCCGTGGACTCGGGCATCGGGCCAAGTAGAGCGGGTATTGTGCCAAGGATATCGGAGTTGCGGAGTCAACTGGCCGATTGGGCAATAGGCCGCAGGAGAGGACGATGCGCCGAAGAATCAGACGAAGCGTCGAGGGACCAATGACATGCCGGACAACTTGGTTAATTGCTTAGGATTAATTGTCTCGATCGAAGTTTTGTTTTAAGTGTGCAGGATTAACTACGATGAAAGATAGACAAGCAGCAGGAGTTGCGCCGGAGTCAAGTTCATGATCACGTTGGGAGTTCGAGAGTTCGACGGAAGTACGGACGGTCGTCGGAGGTTCTGCGGGAACAGATCCGAGAAGTCCAGAAGCTTGCCAAGCGAAGCTCGTCGGAACTCGCCAAGTGGATCGTCGCAAAGTCCAGGAGTTTGCCGGAAGTCCGCAGAAGCATCACCGAGGGTTCATCGGATGATCGACGGAAGTTCGCCGGAAACTCGCCGGAAAAAGCAATTGACGTACCGAAGCAAAGCTGCAGAAATTGTCTTAGATTTAATCGTAGTTAGCACGGTGATTAAGTTAGAAATGGGAGGTGATCCCATTAGCTTAATCCTGGGGCAATTGGGCCCCTGAAGAACTCAAGTTGGGTCGAATGGTTCAACCCATTCGAACCCAAGAAGCTGTGGGAGGTGCAACCGCCCAGGCAGGGAGGTGCCACCGCCCAGGCTAAGTCTCCCAGCGAGACTGGGCGGTGCAACCGCTCCAGCCAGGCGGTGCAACCGCCCAGGCTAAGTCTCCCAGCGAGACTGGGAGGTGCAACCGCTCCAGCCAGGCGGTGCAACCGCCCAGGCTAAGTCTCCCAGCGAGACTGGGAGGTGCAACCGCTCCAGCCAGGCGGTGCAACCGCCCAGGGCTCAGTCTCCAAGCGAGACTGGGCGGTGCAACCTCCTCTGTCAAGCGGTAGCACCGCCTGAGCTCAAGTTTCGAGCTCTGCCTGGTGATGCAATCACCGAGCTCAGTCTTCGAGCTCTGGAAGAGAAGTACGACCTCTCTGGCCAGGAGATGCACAGCCTAAGCTCAGTCTTCGAGCTCTGGCAGAGAGGTGCAACCACCTCTGGCAGAGAGGTGCAACCACCTCTGGCAGAAAGGGGCGATCACCTCTGGCAGAGAAGAGAAACTTCTCTGGTCAGGAGATGCACCGCCTGAGCTCGGTCTTCGAGCTCTGGCAGGAAGGTGCAACCACCCCTGACAGAGAAGGTGGAACCGTCCGAGCTCAGTCTTCGAGCTCTGCCAGGCGGTGCCACCTCTCCAGTCGAGAGGTGCAATCGCCTGAGTTCAGACTTCGAGCTCTGCCAGGCGGTGCCACCTCTCCAGTCAAGAGGTGCAACCGCCTGATCCTGGAATTCCGGGATTTGATCGTTTTGAGCTCGAAATTTGAATTGGGTTGGGGCCTATAAATACCCCACCCATTCAGCACTGAAAAGATACAGACCTACACCGAAATCTTGATCTTTTCTGTGATTCTAAGAGCTCAAAAGTGTTGTAAAGCCTTTAAGTCTCCTCCTTCTGTTCTTCAAGTTTTCAGTTGTAAAGTGAGGAGAGAAAGGTCTGTAAAGGTTGTCTCCTGAGCCTGTCAAAAGGAGAGAAACTGTAAAAGGGAAGTTTGACCTTCGCCTATTGAAGGAAGGCCCCTAGTTGACGTCGGCAACCTCGTCGGTGGAGGAAGCCAAAAGTGGAGTAGGTCAAGGCTGACCGAACCACTCTAAATCTCTGGTTTGCGTTTATTTTTGAGCACTTTATCATTACTGCAAACCTCCTCCATTACTACTGCTCTCTGCGCTCTCACGAACAAGTTCTAAGTGCTGTTCTTCCGAATCTGCATTCAGACGTAAATTCGTATTTTCGTACATTACAGTTTACGTTTACGTTTGATTCTGCAGAACTGTCTTCCGTGCTTTTACGAAAGAGTTTCTTTGCAGTTTACACTTACATTTTGATCCTATTGATAACTGCAAACTGTCCTCTACAATTTTACGAACGAGTTTCAACATTTAGACGTAAAACTGCATTTAGACGTAAATCGGCTTTCCTCTCACAATCATCAGTTCTCAGTTCACGTTTACGTCTTGATTTCAACTGCATACTGCCTTCTGCGAGTATACAAACGAGTTTCAAAGTTTAGACGTAAATCTGCGTTTAGACGTAAATCTGCGTTTAGACGTAAAACTGCGTTTAGACGTAAATCTGAGTTTAGACGTAAACTACGCTTAGACGCAAAACTGCGCTTAGACGCAAACTGTGTTTAGACGCAAACTGCGCTTAGACGCAAACTGCGCTTAGACGCAAACTGTGTTTAGACGCAAACTGCGCTTAGACGCAATCTGCGCTTAGACGCAAACTGCACTTAGATACAAACTGAGAATTAGCTTTTGCATCATAATAGCTTTTATTGAACGAACGCAGCTTTTGGTTTTTAATCGCTGTAAGATTTCCGCTGCACTAATTCACCCCCCCCCCTCTTAGTGCTCTCGATCCTAACAATTGGTATCAGAGCGGGGTATCTCTCATTTCGGATTTACACCCGAGAGAAATGGCTCTTCAAGAGGGCTTTTCGGTCTTTCGTCCACCGTTCTTTAACGGATTGGACTACACTTACTGGAAAACTCGAATGAGAGTTTTCTTGATTTCTCTAAATCTGGATTTATGGAATATCGTTGAAAATGGTTTTCAACTTCCTTCTAAACCGACGAACGAATGGTCGGATTTAGAGAAGAAGTATTTTTCTTTAAACGCAAAGGCTATGAATGCCTTATTTTGCGCTTTGGACAAAAATGAGTTCAATCGGGTTTCTTTGTGCGAAACGGCTTTCGATATTTGGCGCACTCTTGAAATCACGCATGAGGGAACTAGTAGAGTCAAAGACTCGAAAGTTAATATTTTACTGCATGATTTCGAGCTTTTTCATATGAAACCAAACGAAACCATTGTTGACATGTACACCCGTTTTACGGATGTCGTCAATGGTTTAAATTCACTTGGTAAAAGCTTTTCGGATTTTGAACTCGTTAACAAAGTTTTGCGCTCACTTTCTAAAACTTGGGATTCAAAAGTAACTGCTATTCAAGAATCGAAAAACTTGAACCAATTTCCACTTGAAGAACTAATTGGTTCATTGATCACATATGAAATGACGTGCAATGCACGTGAAGAACTTGAGAACCACCTTCCAAAGAACAGGAAGGATTTGGGACATAGAACATTTGAAGACCACTCGAGCATAAGCTCAAGTGATGGTGAACTTAAACTACAAATGAAACGAAAATTAAAAAGCAAAAAGAATCAAACTACTTGCTTTAAACGCAAGAAGAAGAACAAAAACTGGGATGAATCGAGCTCCTCCGAAGAAGAGAAAGTCAACAAAAGCAAGGCGGCAAACTACGCCTTAACAGCCTACAATGATGAGGTAATCGAAATCCCCCTAATTTATTTTGAAATTACTTGATGCTTTCATGATGTATCTTTCTCTTTTAGTTTAGAATTAATTTTCTTAAAAATTACATGTTAAAAAAAAAAAAAAAATTATTATGATCATACCAAGTAATTTCAAAAATGATAATATTGCATATTTTATGATAAACAAATAAAATGATCTTGATTGAAAATATGAAATCATGGTTAAGAAGTAATAATGTGCATTACGTTAATTTCTATTGTTATTTCTCGATTTTGATTAAAGATCATGTTTGATTTGAAGAAATGCATAATGATGAAATTAAATATTTCGATTGACAATTTCATGCATGAGATATACATGATGATTTTTGTGATTGATGGTTTTATGATGAAATTCATTTTACGATCCTAAACGTTGATGCATGTTTTCATTTGACATAAATGAAAAGGCATGCTAACATGAAATCGATCACTTAAGATGAAACACTTAAAAAAGGGGAGAAATATATGAATTGATGCTATAAACACTATGCTATGATTATCCCATGCTTGCATCACCAAGAAATATATGATTGCTATCATTGCTATATGCCCTGTATCAAGATATCAAACAAAATCTTGCTTCACAGTTTTATGCATTGATATCTTACCACATGATGAAATGCTACAATTGATGAACACTTGAAATGTAATCCTCTATCTTATTGATTTTTCAATAAATCTATGCTTGTCATACATGAATTTACTGAATGTAATTTTGAGGATGATTTCAGATTTGACAAATGCTTGATTCGTATTTACGAAATAAGATACACTTTAAATATGAATCATGCATCAATCATGTTAAATGCTTCAATCATTTTCTATCTCTAGAGTTCTCGATTTTGATGAAATACAAGTGATAAATTCATTTATGATATCTTGTAAATCACTTGAATTATGAATGAGTTTTTTTTTATGATGCGTTAAAAGAATCACTTAAAAAGAAAATGCTTTTCCCATCTGATCGAGATTAATGATTTCATGATATTTTGTGAATCTCGAAATTAATTTTAATGACTTGATTATGAATTTCAAGTTAATGATTTGATTTGTATCATAATCTTGATCTTGCAAAATTGAAGTCACAAATAATATCCTGTGGTATTCATGAATTGATACTCACAATATGAAAGCATTGATATTCATGACTTGAATTGGATTGAAACATTGTATGCTTAAATTAATCATTCTCCTATGTTTCAAAAATTCCTTAAATGCCTTATGTGATGATTGAAAACTAACTTGCTTTATGATGAATCACGAATCATAACTTGATCTATGATGCCTTGAAATGATTAAAATATTTAATACTTTTATGCTCTACCCCCTACTTTCTTCTTGTTTTCAATGATAAAATGGGGAGAAGTTTTGATCATGCATGGTAGGATATAATTTGACAAAATTGATACCATCATGATATGAAACATTTATGATGTGCAATTATGCATGCAATACTTGCTTTCTAATTATGATGTGATGTATTGCATATGATGTAAATCATGATCTAAAATGCTATGAGTGCCAAGTTACACATTTTGAGAAGAAATTGCTATATTGAAACATTAATGTAATTATGAATGGTGATATGATATCATGCATGTAATACTTCAACTTATGATAATGATGCATGCAATGATAAAATATTCATGATGAAAAATTGTCTTGACATTCATAACTTGATTATTCATCCTTTGTCATGATTTTGAAATCGTTGTAAAAGGAAAAAAGAAGTACAAAACTGTATTCTCTCTTTCTTTTTTACAATGACAAAGGGGGAGATAGCTAGCTTGTACAAGTCAAGAAGATGCAAAAACTTGACTGCTTGCTTGCCTATCTTAAGTAGCAAAGATTGCTAACTTGCTCATTTCAAGAAGAAAAATTGTCTTCTTGAACATCACTATCTTGAATATCTTAGTTGAAGCAAAACTTGCAATTTGCACATTGCAATAGGAAGCAAGAATCATGAGCTTACACAAGAAAGCTATCTTGTATTTGCTTTCGAAATTTTTGCTAGCTTATATATTGTGAAACTTGTATATCGTAAAAATTGCTAGCTTGTTGGTCTAAAGAGAAGCAAAAAGTTGCTATCTCAAAAGAGGCAAAAATGCTAACTTGCGCATCTAGCAAAGTGAGCAAAATTTTCAAGAAGCAAGAGTTGCCTTCTTGAACATCTCTAATTTGCTAGCTTACATGATGTAGAACTTGCTATCTTATATGCTATAAAACTTGCATATCTAAAACTTGATAGCATGAATGTTCTAAGCATGATGAAATACTTGCTAAATCTTCTAGCTCCAAAGATTGCATTATGATAAAACTTGATACTATGTTTTTCATGCAATGAATTGAACCAATATCACAAACACTTGATTGTGGTACTTCTCCTTTTTGTTGATGACAAAGGGGGAGAAGTATGTTGATGACATGACATGTGATGCATAAGTTTATGCATATGTTCATGTTGACGTGTTGCAAGTATTCATGATGAATATTGCAATGACTTGAATTCAGGTTGAATTCAAGGTTCTATCAATATGGCATATTGATAGGGGGAGTTTGTTTAAACTCCGGGAGTTAAGTTTAACTCCGTCATCAAGTGGTTGTCATCATCAAAAAGGGGGAGATTGTTGAATCTCGTATTTTGATGATGAAACTACTTGATATATGATTTAATCTGCGTTTTGAGTGACGCAGGATGCTTTGATCAGGATGAGACAATTAAAGCAGGAAAATCATGTTGTGCCGGAGGAACATGTCAGAAGATTGGACGTCGGGCCGGTGGATCGGTCGACGTATCGACAGAAGGCTTCGGGCCGTGGACTCGGGCATCGGGCCAAGTAGAGCGGGTATTGTGCCAAGGATATCGGAGTTGCGGAGTCAACTGGCCGATTGGGCAATAGGCCGCAGGAGAGGACGATGCGCCGAAGAATCAGACGAAGCGTCGAGGGACCAATGACATGCCGGACAACTTGGTTAATTGCTTAGGATTAATTGTCTCGATCGAAGTTTTGTTTTAAGTGTGCAGGATTAACTACGATGAAAGATAGACAAGCAGCAGGAGTTGCGCCGGAGTCAAGTTCATGATCACGTTGGGAGTTCGAGAGTTCGACGGAAGTACGGACGGTCGTCGGAGGTTCTGCGGGAACAGATCCGAGAAGTCCAGAAGCTTGCCAAGCGAAGCTCGTCGGAACTCGCCAAGTGGATCGTCGCAAAGTCCAGGAGTTTGCCAGAAGTCCGCAGAAGCATCACCGAGGGTTCATCGGATGATCGACGGAAGTTCGCCGGAAACTCACCAGAAAAAGCAATTGACGTACCGAAGCAAAGCTGCAGAAATTGTCTTAGATTTAATCGTAGTTAGCACGGTGATTAAGTTAGAAATGGGAGGTGATCCCATTAGCTTAATCCTGGGGCAATTGGGCCCCTGAAGAACTCAAGTTGGGTCGAATGGTTCAACCCATTCGAACCCAAGAAGCTGTGGGAGGTGCAACCGCCCAGGCAGGGAGGTGCCACCGCCCAGGCTAAGTCTCCCAGCGAGACTGGGCGGTGCAACCGCTCCAGCCAGGCGGTGCAACCGCCCAGGCTAAGTCTCCCAGCGAGACTGGGAGGTGCAACCGCTCCAGCCAGGCGGTGCAACCGCCCAGGGCTCAGTCTCCAAGCGAGACTGGGCGGTGCAACCTCCTCTGTCAAGCGGTAGCACCGCCTGAGCTCAAGTTTCGAGCTCTACCTGGTGATGCAATCACCGAGCTCAGTCTTCGAGCTCTGGAAGAGAAGTACGACCTCTCTGGCCAGGAGATGCACAGCCTAAGCTCAGTCTTCGAGCTCTGGCAGAGAGGTGCAACCACCTCTGGCAGAGAGGTGCAACCACCTCTGGCAGAAAGGGGCGATCACCTCTAGCAGAGAAGAGAAACTTCTCTGGTCAGGAGATGCACCGCCTGAGCTCGGTCTTCGAGCTCTGGCAGGAAGGTGCAACCACCCCTGACAGAGAAGGTGGAACCGTCCGAGCTCAGTCTTCGAGCTCTGCCAGGCGGTGCCACCTCTCCAGTCGAGAGGTGCAACCGCCTGAGCTCAGACTTCGAGCTCTGCCAGGCGGTGCCACCTCTCCAGTCAAGAGGTGCAACCGCCTGATCCCGGAATTCCGGGATTTGATCGTTTTGAGCTCGAAATTTGAATTGGGTTGGGGCCTATAAATACCCCACCCATTCAGCACTGAAAAGATACAGACCTACACCGAAATCTTGATCTTTTCTGTGATTCTAAGAGCTCAAAAGTGTTGTAAAGCCTTTAAGTCTCCTCCTTCTGTTCTTCAAGTTTTCAGTTGTAAAGTGAGGAGAGAAAGGTCTGTAAAGGTTGTCTCCTGAGCCTGTCAAAAGGAGAGAAACTGTAAAAGGGAAGTTTGGCCTTCGCCTATTGAAGGAAGGCCCCTAGTTGACGTCGGCAACCTCGTCGGTGGAGGAAGCCAAAAGTGGAGTAGGTCAAGGCTGACCGAACCACTCTAAATCTCTGGTTTGCGTTTATTTTTGAGCACTTTATCATTACTGCAAACCTCCTCCATTACTACTGCTCTCTGCGCTCTCACGAACAAGTTCTAAGTGCTGTTCTTCCGAATCTGCATTCAGACGTAAATTTGTATTTTCGTACATTACAGTTTACGTTTACGTTTGATTCTGCAGAACTGTCTTCCGTGCTTTTACGAAAGAGTTTCTTTACAGTTTACACTTACATTTTGATCCTATTGATAACTGCAAACTGTCCTCTACAATTTTACGAACGAGTTTCAACATTTAGACGTAAAACTGCATTTAGACGTAAATCGGCTTTCCTCTCACAATCATCAGTTCTCAGTTCACGTTTACGTCTTGATTTCAACTGCATACTGCCTTCTGCGAGTATACAAACGAGTTTCAAAGTTTAGACGTAAATCTGCGTTTAGACGTAAATCTGCGTTTAGACGTAAAACTGCGTTTAGACGTAAATCTGAGTTTAGACGTAAACTACGCTTAGACGCAAAACTGCGCTTAGACGCAAACTGTGTTTAGACGCAAACTGTGCTTAGACGCAAACTGCGCTTAGACGCAAACTGTGTTTAGACGCAAACTGCGCTTAGACGCAATCTGCGCTTAGACGCAAACTGCACTTAGATACAAACTGAGAATTAGCTTTTGCATCATAATAGCTTTTATTGAACGAACGCAGCTTTTGGTTTTTAATCGCTGTAAGATTTCCGCTGCACTAATTCACCCCCCCCCCTCTTAGTGCTCTCGATCCTAACAATTCAAACATGTTTTTCTCTTAAAAAATTTTGTGCCAACGCCGCTTTTCTCTCCCAATTGAACCTAAATATATTGACGAAGCCATGAAAGATGATTCATGGATTATCGCAATGCAAGATGAGTTAAATTAATTTGAGAGAAATGAGGTATGGAAGCTTGTTCCTAGACTAAATAACCATTTAGTTATTGATACTAAATAGGTCTTTAGAAACAAGCAAGATGAATATGGTATCGTGGTTAGAAACAAGGCTAGATTAGTGGCCAAAGGTTTCAACCAAGAAGAAGGTATCGATTACGAAGAAACCTTCACTCCTATGGCTCGATTAGAAGCCATAAGGATACTCCTTACCTATGCTAGTAATAATAATTTTAAGTTGTTTCAAGTGGATGTTAAAAGCGCTTTTCTTAATGGCTTTATTTCCGAAGAAGTTTATGTTGAACAACCTCCTAGATTTGAAAATAATAGCCTCCCTAATTATGTGTTTAAATTAACTAAAGCTCTCTATGGCTTAAAACAAGCCCTAAGGGCTTGGTATGAGAGACTTAGTTCTTTTCTTATTGAAAATAATTTCACAAAAGGCAAGGTCGATACTACATTGTTTATCAAGAATTTTAAAAATAATTTCCTCATTGTTCAGATTTATGTTGATGATATTATCTTCGGTTTTACGAATGAATCTCTTTGTGAATCTTTTACTAAAACTATGAGTCTCAAATTTGAAATGAGTTTGATGAGAGAATTAACCTTCTTCTTAGGCTTACAAATTAAGCAACTAAGCAATGACATCTTTATTAGTCAAACTAAATATGCTTTAGATTTGCTAAAAATATTTAATATGGATAGTTCAAAAGCTATTAACACTCCTATAAGCACCTTCACTAAGTTAGAAGTTGATGAAAGTGGAGAAAGTTTCGATCAAAAAACTTATAGGGGTATGATAGGAAGTTTACTTTACCTCACTACAATTAGACCAGATATCATGTTCAGTGTAGAACTTTATGCTAGGTTTCAATCGAACCCTAAGATATCTCATCTCAAAGTAGTTAAAAGAATACATATATATATATCTTAAAGGTACTACAAATCTAGGATTATGGTATCGAAAAACTAAGAATTTTGAGTTAATCGCTTATACTTATGCGGAAGAATTTTGAGTTAATCGCTTATACTTATGCGGATTTTGCTAGGTGTAGACTAGATAGAAAAAGCACATCAGGAATATATCAATTTTTGAGATATGCCCTTGTTTTATGGTCATATAAGAAACAAAACTCGGCTGCTCTATCAACAATCGAAGCTAAGTATATTGCAGCTAGTGTATACTATGCACAAGTTGTGTGGATTAAAAATACCTTAGAAGATTATAAAGTTTATCTTAAAAATATTCCTATTAAATGTGATAACACAAGTGCAATATGTTTAACAAAGAATCTCATTCAATACTCAAGAACAAAATATAATGACATTAGACATCAGAGATCATGTCACTAATCATGATATAGTTATAGAGTTCATTGATACTAAACATCAACTAGCAGATATTTTTACAAAGCCTTTAAGTGAAAAACAATTTGATTTTATTAGAAAAGAATTAGGAATGTTGATATGTCTGAATGCATGAACTTATTAAAATTATTTTTTGAACTTTCTTGATTCAATGATCAATCACTTAATGCTATGATGATAAGTTTACACGATTACATGCCTTAATAACATATCGGAAATTATGTATTTTGGATACAAAAATTTTCATGATGATGAGCATGTTTTATCTTCATGATTGTGTTTGAAAATCTATAGCAAAACCATGTCCGAATGCATGAAAGTGTTAAATTTCATTTTCAGATTTTTTTGATCCTAACATGATTTAGTATTTTTCTTCCGGACTTAATGTAGCTTTCATAAGCATATGTCATATCGAGTTTGTTTCATATCATTGATTTTTGACATATGGAATCAATTAACAAATGCATCTCTCATAGACTTATCATGTGAAAAATATCTTTTTCGAGAAATGGATTTGATGAAATGATTCATTCTTATGAATTCCTTCTTGAAAAAGGAATATCTTTCTTAACACTTGCAAGGATTTGATTCACATCCATATCTTGATCCTTACAAAAATGAAGCATGATTTAATCTCTTATCGATTTTAACTTCATTCAAGTAAGCTTACAAATGGCTTTCCTCCTTCATACAAAAAATAATGACAAATAAAAAGGAAGAAGTAATGAAAGCTATCTCCATGTTATGTTTTCCTTGAGATGTTTGTATAATTGGTATTCTATCACTCATTATTGAAAAATGACATGAATCATTACTGCACTTATGCTTAAAGTTTGCTTAAATAGTTCTTTTTTTTTTTATGACAAAGGGTGAGAAATACATGGGAAAATGATAGAATTGCTATGATTGCCATATTCGCACTATGCCATATTTGCACTATGTTAAGATATCAAGAACTTATATCATAATTTTACGTGTTGATATCTTATCATATGATGAATTGCTACAATTGCTATCTTTCACATTTGAAATATAAAACCTGAAAATGGATGTCAAGCTTAACATCATTTTTAGAGAGATACATCATGATAGAAGTCATGATGGGAGTATTGATAAGATTAAATGATCTTAACTTATCAATATATCTCTTGAATTCAAAAGTTTTGAATTCAAGAATGACTTATCTCAAGTATGGCATATAGATAGGGGGAGTTAAGGTTAACTCCGTTATCAATTGATTGTCATCATCAAAAAGGGGAAGATTGTTGAATCTCAGATTTTGATGATGAAGTCAATTGTCATTTATTATCTAATTCATATGTTGAGATAAGTGTGCAGGATTAACTACGATGGAAGTAAGACATGTAGCAGGAGTTGCGCCGGAGTCAAGACCATGATCACGTTGGGGGTTTGAGAGTTCGACGGAAGTCCGGACGGTCGTCGGAGATTCTACGGGAACAAATCTGAGAAGTCCAAGAGCTTGCTAAAGAAGCTCGTCGGAACTCGCCGAGTGGATCGTCACAAGTCCAGGAGTTTGCTGGAAGTTCGTCGGAGGATCGCTGAGGGTTCGTCGGATGTTCGACGGAAGTTCGTCGGAAGCTCACCAGAAGAAGCGATTGATGCACTTGAGCAAGTTGTAGTATTAATGTCTTAAATATTGTAGTTAGCATGTAGATTAAGTTAGAAATGTGAGGTGATCCCATTAACTTAATCTGGGAGCAATTGGGTCCTTGACAAACCCAAATTGGGCCGAATGGATCAGCCTATTCGGACTCAAATTTCTTGGCCGGTAGTAGCACCGCCCAAGAGCTCAGTCTTCTAGGAATGCTGGGCGGTGGTACCACTCCTATCAGGCGATGGTACCGCCTGAGCTCGGTCTCTGAGCGGTAGTACCACCCAGTTATGGTGATAGTACCGCCAGGACCCCGAAAATTCGGGAGATGACACATTTGAACTCCAAATTTAAACCAGTTGGGGCCTATATAAACCCCACCCTTTCCTGCATGAAAGGGCACCAAAATCTTGATCTTATTGTGAGAATTTTAGAGCTCAAAAGTGTTGTAAAGGTCAAAAGTTCTTCTTCCTCTTTTTGTCTAAGTTTTAATCATTCAAGAGAGGAGTGAAAATATGTAAGGGTTGTCTCCTAAGCCCGTCAAAAGAAGTAAAGCTATAAAAGGGTGGTTAGCCTTCACATATTGAAGGAAGGTCTCTAGTGGACATCGGTGACCTCATTAGAGGAGGAAGCCAAAAGTGGATGTAGGTCAAGATTGACCAAACCACTCTAAATCTCGATTTGCATTTACATTCTACACTCTATCTTAACTACAAACTGCCTCCATTGCTTTACTTTAACTATACTTCGCTAGATCTTGAGTTGAAGAACTTTCTAAATTGGCTTTCGCATCGAAATCATTTTTATCGTACAAACGCAGTTTTAATCGTTGAAAGTTTTCCGCTACACTAATTCACCCCTCCCCCCTAGTGCTCTTGATCCTAACACTTAGGGAGAACACTTTATTCATGAAAAGGAAGAAATTTTACTTTGCTCAAATGGAGATCTTATTCTTGGAGCATCGAATCGGTGATGGCTCCATTCGGATGGACAAATTGAAGGTGAAAGCGGTTGCAGAATGACAGACACCAAAGAAGATGCTAGAGTTGAGATCATTCCTTAGTTTTGTTAACTACTATTGATACTTCATAGCTGGGTATTCGAAGAATGCAACTCCACTGACGGAGTTGTTAAATAAGAAGCAGCCTTGGAGGTGATATGATAAATGTGAAATAGCATTCCAAGATCTGAAGGTTGCTGTGTTGAAAGAACTAGTGCTCAAATTACTGTACTATGGAGAGCCCTTCGAAGTCTACACAAATACTTCAAACTTTGCTATTTGGGGAGTACTCATGTAGGAGGGTCATTCGGTGGCCTACGAGAGCTGCAAACTCAATGAGATCGAGCGACGATATCTGGTGCACGAGAAGGAGATAATATCATTGATCCACTGTCTATGAGTTTGGCGACACTACCTTCTAAGATTGCGATTTATGTTAAGGATAGACAACATCACTTAGAGCTATTTCCAAACTCAAAAGAAACTCACCCCAAAGTAAGCACTTAGAGCTATTTCCAAACTCAAAAGAAACTCACCCCAAAGTAAGCACGATGGTAGGACTTCCTAGTTGAGTTTGATATGGCAATGGAGTACAAGCCTGGAAAGGCAAATATTGTGGCTGATGAATTAAGTCAGAAAGTGGAGCATCTAAATGCCATGCAATTGGAGGGCAGAGGCCAAGCAAGTCAGTTGCACTCCAACTTCTTTTCCAGGATCAGGGATGGTCTGTATAGTGATCCCCAAGTAATAACCCTAATGCAGCTCATTAAAGAAAGGAAGGTATTGAATCTTAGATTTTGATGATGAAATCAATTGATAAGTTTTTATGAATTGATCTATGTTTTGAGTGACATGGGATGCTTCAATTAGGATGAGACAATTAAAGCAGGTTTCCTAATCACTTAGAGCTTTCCCTCGACTTTTCTTTTCTTCATTATATGCTTTGCATGTCATTTTATTGGTCATTAAAGATCATTTGAGTTTTTTAAGAGAAAGGTTATTTAAGTCTTAAGCTTCTTAAATCACTGTAACCTGTGGATCCCAGTTTTTGGAAAGACTTTAAAATCTTACTTACTAATTCAAGAGTAGTATAAGCTTTAATAAGAGCTTTTAATTCATTAATAATATTTATAAAAGAAAGGTCTATATCACCAATAGATTCATTTGTCTTAATTTTAAATAATTCATAACTATGAACCAAAAGATTAATTTTAGATTCTTTTACTCTACTTATACCTTTGTGAATGATTTTAGGAGCGTGCCATAGATCATGTATAGTGTTATAAGTAGAAACTTGAATGAACTCATTTATATTTAAAGTATAAAATAAAATATTAACAACTTTAGCATTTAAAAAAATGATCTCTTTTCATAATCATTCTATTCATCCACCAGTTTAGAATATTTTTAAAAATCAAACTCGATAACATTCCATAAATCAAAATATATAGAAAGCAAAAATATTCTCATTTGAGTTTTCCAATAAGTGTAGTCTATCTTATTGTGGTAGGATCAAGAGCGACACTAAGAGAGGGGTGAATAAGTTTGTAATGAAGTAAAGTAGAATGTAGTAAAGAGAATAAGCAATAAGGAAAGAACACACCATAATTTATAGTGATTCGGTCGTAGTGACCTACATCCACTTCCGATTCCTCCTCCGTCGAGGTCACTGGTATCCATTAAAGGTCTTCCTTCAATAGGCAAAGACCAACCACCTCGTTACAATACTTTTTTTTTTTCACGGGTTTAGGAGATAACATATACAAGTCACTCTTTTACAAGTATTCCCTCACACACCTCTCTTAGGACTAACTATAAGCACTAGGAGTAGGGAACTCAAAGTTTTGGCAGAGTTTACTTAGTTTTTTCCTCAAGAATTTTGACTCCTTTCTTGTTGCCTAAGTAGGATATTTATAGGCCCTAAATGGTTTTAAAAATGGAGTCAAAATTTTAAATTTTTGGGTCTTCCGAGTACGAGCGATACTACTGCCTGCACTAGGCGGTACCATTGCATACAGCCTGACACTGGGTGGTACCACCACCTGACACACTATCATTGGGTGGTACCACTCTAGCAGTACCATCGCCTGATAGTCATGGAGACCGATTTTTTTGAGTTTTCCAACTCATAGGCAGTTCCACCGCTTGACCCAACTTTTGGGTCACAAAATGAGCCTCCCAATGAGCCTAAATCAATTCTAATTAAGACCCAATTGGCCTCTAATTGAGTTAGCATGATTACACCAAAAGCTAACTCAATTAGCCTCCTAAACTACTTCGATCTTAGATAAATGATTACAAAGTATGAATCCTTTGTCCAGCATGTCATTGGTTTATCCAGCGCTCGTTTGATCCTTCGGTGCATCGTCTTCTCCTCTGGCGTATTACCCAATCGGCATGTTGACTCCCACAACATCTGATCTTCTTGGTATAATATTCGATTCTTCAGTTCGATGCCCAAATTCACGGCATGAGCCTTCTACCGACATGTCGACTGATCCTCCGGCTCGACATCCAATCTTCTAACATGTTCACTTCGGCTTAATATTTGATTCCTCATGTTTTAATCAATTTATCTCTCCTTAATCGAAGCTAGTCATGCGTTATTCAAAACACAGATTAGATCACAAACTTATCAATTGATTTCATCATCAAAATCCAAGATTCAACATATTGAATATAGGAGGATAAGTGATATAGTGACCCTTTTGATTGCTTGAAGAAGTTATTAATTCTCTCTTGGGTATTAATCCAACTAAGAGAACATTGCTTTGATTACAAATTATTAAGATTTTAATGACACTTTGAGGAGGGATGAATTAGTACAATAGTATTTTATATTCAATTACTAAACTCAATCAAAATATTAACATATTTCGAAAACTTAATTGATGAAGTTAAAATTACGAGTAAAGAAAATAAAAATAAGTCACAAGTAAAGAGAGGCAAACTAGTTTATAATGGTTTAGTCTTCATGATCTATGTTTACTCCTGATTCATCTTCCCTCGAGGCCACCAGCTTTCACTACCAATCTTCTTTGATACGAGCAAGGATCAGCTACCCTTATTATAATTATCTTTTTTAAGACTTAGGAGATAATATTCATACTCTTTTTATATAAGATCTTTCATCTCCTATAACTTAGAATTACAACTAAACTCAAGGGAAGCGGAAGACTCAAACTATACTCAAAATAAGAACTTACATCACTTCACCAGCTCAGGAATGAATGCTCTATTAACTAAGTCAATATATATAAGCTCTAAAAGATTTCAAGAATAGAGCCGAAAATTTAAATCCCAAAATTTTAGGGTACAAGCGATATAACTTTTGATATAACAATAATTTTATACTATAGTAGTATCACATGCTAGTCATATGTACCCTATAAGCTAATCACGTGAATGATGACACGTGTAACATAACTCGCACTCTTTTTTACTTATTATATTATATAATATTTTATCATTTTATATTACTTGTTGCATGAATATATATTATGATGTCCATGGATTTATGTAACAGGAATCGAATCGTGATGAGATCACGATAATGAGATCGATTCACCCTTAAACATAGACTCTAAATAATTCCAATCGTAAGTGTCTTATAAGCCAATCACAAGAGTAATAACACATGTGACATGATTTATAATCTTTTTGCTACTCAAAACCTGGGAGGCTAAACTCTGGAGATTCCAACGACGGAATGGGTGCTTTAAACTTCTCTAACTTTAAACAAAAAATAAAATTTATTAGTTGTATATAATTTAATAATAATTAATCTAATCTTTAAGTTTTGATATATATTACTTGTACTAATGGCTTTAGCTATCTTCTTTCCACCAAGTCTAAGGGATCTATGTAATGGCATCATTATGCATATACTTGTAAAATTAAAAGTTATAAATAGAGGAATATTATATCCAAAGTTTATGGGATAATAAAAAAAGATAAATTCAATAATAAACATATCACAAACTATATTAGAGGGTTCAATATCCTTATATTTTAATCAATTAATATGCCTAACTAAATAAATTAAAATCAAGTATGTGAGTGAGTATAACCCCTATTTGACAAAAGTATAAATATGAGAATTGTACCCAAAGCTATCCAAACTTCTCAAAACTATTATGATTTTTACATATTTAGTATCACTTATTATAATTATCCCTAATTTTAGAATAATTAATTATTAAAATATAAGATTTTTATATTGAATATGTGATCAATTATAATGTGACTGTAATGTGACTATAACCCCAATGTAATTGAAATTTAAATATAAGAATTCTCTTCAAATCTACCCAAACCTTTCCAAAAGATTAATAATATATTTCTAAGTTTTGTATCATTTTTTTGCTTGATTTTTGAGTGATTAATTGGTGAAATAGGAGATTCCTACCATGAATTTACTATTTAGTGTAGCTCAAGTGTAACTCAAATATAACTTATGTGTAACTCAAGTATAAATATATCTAATTTTCTTTAAATCTATTCAAAGTTTTTTTAAACTATAATAGTATGTTTTCAACAAAACTGTTTTGGATACTCTATACGGCAACACATGCAGGACATTACAACTAAAGATATTATGTTGCCATATGAGGGCTTAATCACTAGATTTCTTCATGCCTATAACATATGCATCCCACCCGATGAAGACACAATTTATAGTAATAGATATAACGTCATCAATAAAAATCTACTAAAGAGACTTAGGTGCATATTTAACAATGGGATATGGGTAAGACAACCTAGAAGGACAGATCCTATTCCAATAGAACAACCGGAAACACCAATTATTGTGGGAAATGAATCTCCTCCTCCTAGTCCCTTTGATGCAGCGCCTTTAGCTCCTGTTTCGTCCTCTGAAGGACTCATTATGGCAGAACTATCTCAGATCAAATTCCAACAAGACCAACTCAAATCGCAGCAGGAACAAATTCAACTCCAGCAAATGGAAATTTTAAAGGAACTACGACAGCTAAATCGAAAAATAGATGTTATATATCAGCACTATGGATTACATCATACGGATTGATGTATCTTTTTATTCTGTTCTTAATCTCATGCTCCAAACTGGTCGTCTTTTGAACAAAACCTGAACTTCTATTTTGTATTTAAATTCTGGATATATGCTTGTGGTTGAATGCTGATCTCTCTTTTTAAGCTGAATTCTGGATAAGTATTAATGAATGCTGGATTTGCATGAATGCATGATGAGTTTCGAATTACCATGGGCTTGTATAGAAAGAAGAGGTTTGATAAAATGAATGCTAAATTTTTCTGTGAAATCGTATTCCTTTTTGTTGATGACAAAGGGGGAGAAAAGTGATGACTTATATAAGCTAGTGTGATATAAATGTCTTATGTGCCTTACATAATCTTTGAGAAATTCGCAAAATCATATAAGCATGTCCAACATATCATTAAATTCATGATAAAAATCTTCATTCGACTTGAAAAATTTTTTTCATCGAAGTTTCGTATTTACAATGAGAATAGTGATAAGTTCTACGGTTTGACCTTATCAGTTCATGTTTGAATTCAATGGGATAAAATTCAAGTGTTTATTTTTTTAACTTCTTATAATATGGCATATAGATAGGGGGAGTTATGTTTAACTCCGTCATCAATTGATTGTCATCATCAAAAAGGGGGAGATTGTTGAATCTCGGATTTTGATGATAAAATCAATTGATGGGTTATTTGATCTAATCCATATTATTGAGTTAAGTGTGCAGGGTTAACTATGATAAAAACACAAAACAAGTATACCAGAGTCAAGTTCGATGGACGTTTAAGAGTTCGAAGAATCGTCGGAGATGCTGCTGGAACCAACCGAGAAGAAATCGGGAACCTGTCGGAATTTTCGGAAGTTCGCCGAAGAGATCGTCGGAGGTTCACGGAGATCACCGAGAAGGCTCAGCTACTCATTAAAGTCATCGCAAGTTCGGGAGCGTGCTTGGAGCCCGTCGGAAGAAGTTCGTCGGAAAGCTCGCCGGAACAAGACTCGACGTTTGCGGTTGAAAAACTTGCTTAGGAGGTGTTTCTGTTATGTAGTTAACTTGTAATTAGGATTAGGATTAAGAGATAATCCTATATCCTGGTTAGGGGCCAACTGGGCCCAAAATTAGACTTTGTTTGGGCTAAGTTTAAAGCCCAACCAGTCAACCAAAGAGTCTGGCGGTGGCGCTGCCAGACTGGGCGGTGGCACCGCCTAGTACTGTCAGCGTCAGAAACTGACAGGCGGTGGCACCGCCAGCATCGGTAACTCCAAGAGAATTCAAATTTGGAGCCCAAATTTGAATCCTCTTGAGGCCTATAAATACCCCTCAAATCTCAACTGAGATTACAACTTTTGAGAAGCAATTTGATTGAGAGAAAAGTCTTAGAAAGTCTTGGCAAGTCTTGTTTTCATTTTGCTAGAGAGTTCTCCTCATTCTTTCTTACTGAAATTTTATAAGAGGTTGTACTGATTGTAAAAGGTTGTAAGAGGGGTATTTACCCTTCCATTTCAAGAGATTTACTAGTGAAAGGTGGGAGCCTCATCGAAGAGGGGCCTCGCAAGTGGAGTAGGTCATTTGACCGAACCACTCTAAAATCGGCGTCATCCTTGGTTTGCATTTCATTATTGCCATTTACATTATTGCAAACTTTCTTACATGCTTTAGTTCCTTATTATCTTTGCTGCACAACATTAAGAATACGCTTTCAAGTTAAGCTTTTCAAGTTTCGTTCTTTTCGTACGAAAGATTTTCTAAAACCGAAGTTTTAATCCGCTGCACTAATTCACCCCCCCCCCCTCTTAGTGCCGCTCCGATCCTAACAAGAGAAACTATTCTCAATCATCTAGCAGTATTCTCTTGTGATTGTTGTTAGGGTTTAGGGCAAGAGATTGAGATTTGTATATTCATTATTCTCATAGTGGATTATCTTTAGTTTGCCCCATGGTTTTTATACTTCACATTGGAGGGGTTTTCCACGTATATCTTGGTATTCTATTTGATTGTGATTTCATTTAATTTTGTTGCATATCATGGCCTACTAGTATTTGTTCATATACAAAGGTTATTCCGCTTTATATCCCCATCAATTGGTATTAGAGCAAGGGTTTTGGTGATTTAATTTTTGTATATGAATATGGAGGCCAGTAATATTTCTCACATGATTAGTTTAAATAGAAATAATTGGATGATATGAAAACCAAGAATGGAAGATCTCTTGTATTGTAAAGATTTGTATGAACCTTTGCAAGGGGATAGTGCAAAACTCATAACTATGACAGATGATGAGTGGAAGAGATTAGATCAAAAAACAATTGGGTTTATTCGATAGTGGCTTGATGACAATGTCTTTTACTATGTTTCTACAGAAATTTCTTCATATTCTCTTTGAAAAAAGTTGGAAAGTCTTTATGAAAGAAAAACAGCCAGCAACAAAGCTTTTTTGATCAAAAAACTTGTAAACCTAAAATATAGAGAGGGTGTGTTAGAACCCTTGCAGATTCTAAACTTGGGGTTGATCTCTTTAGGGGATCGGCCTCCTTGGAACTCTATAGGGGTTCCTCCCTCCAAGTTGCTGCTCAAAGGCTGCAGAAAAGATTCATCTATTGCTTATCAAAAGAGGAGGAATACATAACTATTTATAGGGTCTCTAAACCCTAACTTCTAATAGGACTCCTACTCAAGACTCCTACTTCTAACCAACTCCTAATAGGACTTCTAATCAAGACTCCTATTTCTAACCAACTCCTAATAGGACTTCTAATCAAGACTCCTCTTCCTTTACAACTCCTAATTCATCTCTAAGAAACAATCTCCTAACCCTAGCCGGCCTCTTCACCTCTTTAATAGGGGTCGGCTTAGGTAGGTTTTACATGAATGTCCCTCTCAATTAGGACTCTCCTAGCTAGAGTCCTAACAGACCCGCCCTCTTCAAATCAGCCTTGTCCTCAAGGCTGACGATTCATGAATTTTGGGAATTTGATCTTCAAGTCGTCATAGTTCTCCCAAGTGGCATCTTCTGTTGGTAGGTTCGCCCACTGTATTAGCACTTTAGTAGTGGGTCGTCGTCGTTGAGTCACGATCCGTCGATCAATAATGACACTTGGCTGGGTCTGGAGTTCTTCTTGGATAGTCATATTTGGTGGGTGGCTTTGGGCTGTCTCCAAGCACCTATTGACAACTTTTGTCTGGCCGTTGATTTGTGGGTGATATGCCATACTCCATTTCAATTTAGTACCTTGCATATGGAATAGCTTTGTCCAAAATCTTCTCGTGAAGATACAAGTCGAATTTATCATAAGCACAATGCGTCCCTTATAGTGTAATTCTTTTGAGTCCCAATTGTAATGAGTCACGGACCTTGGTGATTCCTCCAATTTTTTTATAATTTTACTAGTCTCTGAATCTTCCTGCCATTCCATCTTAATATCCTCAAGGAAGTCGCTGGTCAGAAGTGAAATGGCCAAAACTTCAGCTTGCTCGGGTAGCTGCGAAAGCGCATCTGCAAGAACATTCTCTTTCCCCTTTTTGTAAGTTATTTCATAATCAAATCCAAGAAGTTTTGTTACCCATTTTTGCTGCTTAGGGAATGATATCTTTCGCTCCAAAAAGTACTTGAGGCTTTTATGGTCGGTTTTAATTTGAAATCGTCGACCAATCAAGTAGGGTCTCCACCTTGTTGCTGCGCGCATGATGGCGAGCATCTCCTTATCATTTGTTGACTTATTTTGATGGGAGGGAGATAATGCCTTGCTAGTGTATGCGAGTGGTCGACCATCTTGCCTGAGAATGGCTCCAATTCCGACTCCAGATGCGTCGGCCTCAATAATGAAGGGTCGGTTGAAATCTGGTAGTGTTAGCACTAGCGTCGTCGTCATGGCTGCCTTAAGTTTGTCGAAGGCAACGGAGGCTCTGTTCGACCATTGGAAGACATCTTTTTTCAGTAAGGAAGTAACGGGTGCACTAATCTCTCCATAGTTTTTCACGAACTTGCAGTAGTAGCCTATTAAACCCAGAAAGCTATGTAGCAATTTTATGTTCCTCGGGGTCAGCCAGTTTTGCATTGCTCCAATTTTGAAGGGGTCTACTGCCACACCTTCCTCTGATATGATATGCCCAAGATATTCCACCTTCTTTTGAAGAAAGCAAAAATTCATAGTGGTTGTTGTGTGTTCAAAAGGTGGTTTTCGGTATGTCTTCTTCGCATACTTGTATTTGATGATACCCGGATCGAAGGTCCAGCTTTGTGAAGATTTGTGCTCCCTTAGCAACTCATCTACTACTGGAATAGGATATTTATCCTTGATGGTTATGCCATTGAGAGCTCGGTAATCAACACATAATCGTCATATTCCATCCTTCTTTCGTATGAGGAGCACCGATGAAGAGTAGGGGCTGCAACATGACCGAATAACTCCTATTTTGAGCATCTCTTTTACAATCCTTTCTATTTCATCCTTCTGGAGATATGGATACTGATATGGCTGAGCATTTGCTACAGATTTTCCTGGAAGAATCGTTATACAATGATCATGCCGACGGGTAAGGGGTAGGTTGAACGGTTCGTCAAATATATCTGAAAATTCAGCAAGCAAAGGAAGTAGATTTGGATCTTCAAATTTTGTTGGCTCTCCCTTAGTTTGCTGCTCAAGTTGTACCAAAAAGCCGCTGTATGCTTTATGCAAAACCTTCTCCATTTGTTGTGTGCAAATCATCGTTACGTCACCCTCACGTTTCCCATGCAGTATCACCTGTTTCTCCTTACTGTAAAATTTTATAATTGCATAAAATTCCAAGAAATATCACCTAATGTCATCAACCATTTAATTCTAAGTATGGCCTCATAATCATCAAGAGGGAGGAGGAAGAAATCTGCAATTATCTCTTGGTCCTGCAGCAACAGTTTCACCTGCGGGCACCTATGATCACACTTCAAAATCTGTCCGTTGGCGACCTTGGCGACAAACCTGCTGCAATTCTCAATAGGTAAGTTCATATAGACAGCAACCTTACTGTTTAGGAGGTTATTAGTGCTGCCCGTGTCGATGAGAACAGTGATCGGTTGTTGTTTGAGAAGGCCTCCAACTTTCATCGTTTGCGGGTTTGAGTAGCTAGCTAGTGTATGTACCGTAACTTCGATCGGTTGTGGCTCTTCTTTTGCATCTTCTTCTTCATGTTCAAGGCTCTCTTCTGGATGTTCAATGACTTCTTCTTCTATCGGTTCAACCATAAGAAGTCCCCCTTTACTACATCGATGCTCACGGCTCCATGGCTCATCACAATGCCAACATAACCCCTTCGCATATCGCTCCTGAAGCTCTTCTCTTGTTAACCTCTTTGGTGTAGGGACTTGGTCGATAGTAGGGGGGGTTGAGGGTTTTAATATTGCTGGTTGAGGAGTGACTCTAGTCCTCCGAGCTTCATAGTTCAATTGCTCCTCTTGATGTCGTGCGAAAGAGATGGCTGCCATAAGTGTATATGGTTGTCGCGCTTTAACTTCTCCTCGGATCTCCGGCTTCAAGCCCTCAATGAAGGTTCTCAATAGCTGTTTTTGAGACCAATCATGAGTTTGATTAGATAACCTTTCAAACCTAGTTTGGTACTCCTGAATGGTAGAGGTTTGTCGGATCTTTGCTAGTTGTTCGTCAATATTCTCGTAATCGGTTGGTCTGAAGCGTATCAACAGTCCTTCTTTGAATTGTTGCCATGAAAGGACTCCATAGGTATATTCAAACCAGTCAAACCACTGTATAGCATCCCCTTCAAGATGTATAGCTACAATTTTCACCATAGATGCATCTGCGATTGTGTGGTACCGAAAATATCGCTCCGCGCGCGAGATCCAACCAATCGGGTCTCCTTCTTCCCATCTAGGGAAGTCCACTCTCATGCATGGATAGTTGAGGTTGGTTATAGGGCTTCCCCTCTCTTGGAAGTCATATCTTTGGGCTTGGTGTGATTGGGCAAAGCTCTCTCCTTGATGTGATTTCTTCGGGCTTAGTGGTCGGCCCAATCTGAGTTCGGTAAAGAGCGTCCGAATCTTATCCTCCATTCGAGCCTCGAAGGCTTCGAATTTAGCATTGAATACCTCCTCAGATGCCATAGTATATGCCGCCAAATCTGTGATGTTAAGATCTCTCTTTTGTTGTCAGGTTAAAGGCATGTATTGGTTGAGAGAGATAATGGTCGAAAGGGTTAGTGGATTGGTGGATGTAGGCTACGGTTTAAGCTTGTTTTGTGGTAATTTTGGGTTCAGTTTGAGGGTGTGGTTTGGTAGAGTTTTAGGGCTATGGATGAAAGTTTTGGATCTGTGGTAGATGGCAGCAAAGGTTTGATAGAAATCAGTGGAAGTTGCAGCAAGTATGTGCTGTCTTGTAAGAGCAGAATTGTCGTCGAAGAAACAGTAGTTTCTCGACGTAATTTCCACCAAAAACTTGAGAGAATTGAGGAGAGAATTGATAGTAAAATCACAGTTTATATGACAGCAAGGATATCTAATTTAACCAAGAAAATTTCGGCAGTATAACAGCAAGGAAATTGGTGCAAGTTGCGATTGCAGAATTCTCGTCGAAAAATTTCAGCAGGTTACGACAAAAATTTGCAGCAACATAAAATTGTTTTTAGAGATGAATTTTCTTCATAGATCATTCTTATATGGAAGCCAAGATGATCTATGAAGTGTATAAGAAATTTCATTCAAAAAAGATTGCAAATAGATGGGTTAAGGCAACAATATGCGGCTGAAATTTTCTGCAGCACAGATTTTTAGATATAGCAGATTGGACGTAAAGATCAGTGGTTTATATTGAGAATTTTTTGATAAAACCAAAGGGAAATCCACTGTTAGGAAGTGTTAAAGCTATTATAAAAATTTCGTAGAGATTTGGATAGAAACAATATAGTATCAAGATCAAACAAACAGTGCTATGCGGTTGAAATTTTACAAGATTTTTAAGTATAGCAGATTAGACATAAAAGATCAATGGTTTATATTGAGAATTTTTTGAAAAAACCAAAGGAAAATCTGCTATTAGGAAGTGTCAAAGATGTCATAAAAATTTCGTAGAGATTTGGATAGAAACAACACAGTAGCAAGATCAAACAGACGGTGCTATACGGTTGGAATTCTGCAATGTATCTTTCGTCGTAGAGATGAAATCTTTATGACGAAAAGTATATGCAGCAATATAGGAATAATTTTTTTAGGATTTTCAAATAAGGATAACTAAATTGCAGCAGCAGTAAGGTAGGAAACCAGAACCTGTTGCAATTCACGGGGAGATCAAAAGATGATCCGTGGTGGTGGAGATGATGGCGAAATTTGACAACGATCTTTTAAGCAATTGTGGGAATTGCTTTGGGCGGTTGTGGAGGGTTGATGGATGGCTGTGGAAGGGCAGCGAGACGCCAAGAACGCTGCTCTGATACCAGGTGTTAGAACCCTTGCAGATTCTAAACTTGGGGTTGATCTCTTTAGGGGATCGACCTCCTTAGAACTCTATAGGGGTTCCTCCCTCCAAGTTGCTGCTCAAAGGCTGCAGAAAAGATTCATCTATTGCTTATCAAAAGAGGAGGAATACATGACTATTTATAGGGTTTCTAAACCCTAACTCCAAATAGGACTCCTACTCAAGACTCCTACTTCTAACCAACTCCTAATAGGACTTCTAATCAAGACTCCTATTTCTAACCAACTCCTAATAGGACTTCTAATCAAGACTCCTCTTCCTTTACAACTCCTAATTCATCTCTAAGAAATAATCTCCTAACCCTAGTCGGCCTCTTCACCTCTTTAATAGGGGTCGGCTTAGGTAGGTTTTACATGAATGTCCCTCTCAATTAGGACTCTCCTAGCTAGAGTCCTAACAGGGTGCTTTTATTACTGACCATTTGAATGAAATGCAAAGTATTACTAACCAGTTATCCTATATGAAAATGTCTCTTGATAATAAGTTGCAAGCTTTGTTACTTGTCAATTCATTACCAGAAAGTTGGGAGACACTAGTGGTTTCCCTTAGTAATTCTGCGCTAGATGGTGTTGTCACTATGAGTCAAGTAACAGGCAGTTAGTTAAATGAAGAGTTAAGAAGAAAAAGTTCAACAACATCTCAGAATGATTCATAGGCACTTATCTCAGAGAACAAAGGAAGGTCAAAGTCTAGAAGCAGTTCATGTATGGGTAGAAGTAAGTCAAGATCAAGAAAAGATATTGTTTGCTATAATTATGGTGAGAAAGGACATTATAAGAACCAATGTAAGCAACCTAAGAAGAGTAAGAAAAAAGGAAAAGAAGTGGAGTCTATAGAGTCAAAAGATAATATCACAACTATAGTGCAAGGTGGTGATTATTTGATTTTGTCTCCTTTTGATGATATTTTTTCTTGTGTGTGTCAGGATTTTGAGTGGGTGATTGACACAGGTACTTCTTATCATGCTACACCACGGAGGAAGTTTTTTGCTACATACAGGTCTGAAAATTTTAGTATTATTAAGATGGGCAATTATGGCATAGTAGACATCATAGGCATGGGTGATATCCATTTAAAGACCAACCTTGGCTGCAAGTTGGTGCTTAAGGATGTGAGGCATGTGGTTGACTTAAGGCTGAATTTAATTTCAATTGGAAGGCTAGATGATGAAGACTATGATAGCAGATTTCATAGGGGGCAATGAAAGCTCAGTAAGGATTCTCTTGTTATATCTAATAGAAAGAAATGTTATACTTTATATAGGTTGTAGGTTAAAGCTTATGGTAAGCAGTTAAATGCTACAGAAAAAGACTTCAGTATGAAGCTGTGGCATAGGCGACTGGGACACATGAGCGAGAAGGGGCTGCAAGCTCTTTCCAAAAGAGAGGTATTGCCAGACCTCAGAGGTATACACCTAAACCCTTGTATTGATTATTTGGCTGGTAAATAATATATTGTTTCATTTGCTAGTCCTACTTTATCTAGAAAAATGCATGTCTTAGACCATGTTTATACAGATGTATGTGGTCATTTGAGGACAAAAACTCTTGGTGGATCTGTTGATGTTCTTGGTATAAGTGGTGAACTTTATTTTGTCAATTTTATAGATGATTTTTTCAGGAAAGTTTGGGCCTATGCTTTGAAGACCAAAGATCAAGTTATTAATGTCTTCAAAGAGTTTCAGGTCAGGGTTGAAAGGGAGACAAAAAGACAATTGAAATGCATAAGATCAGATAATGGTGGTGAGTATACAGGATTATTTAATGATTATTATAGGTCACATGAGATCCAACATGAGATGACAGTTCTTGGTACACCTCAGCATAATGCAATTACAGAGAGGATGAACCGTGCCATCATAGAAAAGATAAAATATATGCTTTCATAGGCCAAGCTACCCAAAAGGTTTTGGGATGAGGCTTTGAGGACTGCAGTTGATATGATCAACTTATCACCATGTACAGCCCTAGATGGTGATGTTGCAGAGTATGTATGGTCAGGGAAAGATGTTTCATACAAGCATTTGAGAGTGTTTGGTTGTCATGCATTTGCACATATTCTAGAAAATGAGAGATCTAAGCTGGATGGTAAGTCTAAAGAATATATTTTTCTTAGCTACTCACATGATCATTTTGGTTACAGGCTTTAGGATTCAGAAAAGCAGAAGGTGTTTAGAAGCAAAGACGTAGTCTTCTTTGAGGATCAAACTTTTGAAGATTTGAAGAAGGCACCAGCCAATACTTCTGTAAAAGGATTAGCAGATTGTGACCCAATTACTCCTCCAGAATATCAGAGTGATGGGAGAGATGTGTAGGAAGATAGTGTAGAGCCTGATGTTGATCTAAGTATAGGACATGTTGAGCAAGAAGAAGTTGAAGAGCAACTTCCCGCAGGACCTCAGTTGAGAAGATTTTCTAGACAACGTCAACCTTCCAGAAGGTACTCTACAGATGAGTATGTGATGCTTACTAATGCAGGTGAACCAGAGAGTTACCAGGAAGCAGTTGAAAGTGAGCAGAAAGAGAAGTGGTTAGTTGCTATGTAGGAAGAGATGGATGCTCTTCAGAAGAACCACACTTATGATTTGGTGCTACTACCAAATGGAATAAAGGCCTTGAAGAACAAGTTGGTTTTCAGGTTGAAGACTCAAGAATATTGTTCTCAACCAAAGTACAAAGCTAGATTGGTTGTGAAAGGCTTTGGTCAAAAGAAAAGTATTGACTTTGAAGAGATTTTTTCTCCTATTATTAAAATATCTTCTATTCATGTTGCTCTTGGTATTGTTGCTAGCCAAGACGTAGAGGTTGAGTAGTTAGATGTGAAGACAACTTTCCTTCATGGGTATTTGAAGGAGGAAATTTATATAGAGCAACCAGAAGGCTTCAAAGTAAAATGTAAAGAGAACTTTGTCTACAAATTGAAGAAGAGCTTGTATGGACTAAAGCAAGCTCCAAGACATTGGTATAGAAAGTTTGATTCATTTATGATAGAAAATGAATACAAAAGAACGGCTTTAGATCATTATGTGTACATCAAATGATTTAGTGAGGATTTTATTATTCTATTACTTTATGTTGATGACATGCTTATTCTTGAGAAAGATATGTCTAAAATTGACAGATTGAAGAAGGATCTGAGTGAGTCTTTTGTAATGAAGGACATGGGGCCAACAAAGCAAATATTGGGCATGTAGATTTCTCGTGACAGGAAAAATAAGAAGATTTGGTTGTCATAGGAGAAATACATCAAGAATATATTGGAAAGATTCAGTATGAGCAATGCAAAACCAGTTGGTTCTCCTCTTGCAGGTCACTTCAAGTTGTGCTCAGAATAGAGTCCATCAAGTGATGAGGAGAAGGAGAAAATGCAAAAGGTTCCTTATGCTTTAGCAGTTGGATGTTTAATGTATGCAATGGTATGTACGAGGCCAGACATTGCAAATACAGTTGGTGTTACTAGCAGATTTCTTGCAAATCCAAGCAAAGAGCATTGGGCAGTAGTGAAGTAGATTTTTAGATATCTCAAAAGGAGCTCTAAGGTTTGTTTAAGCTTTGGAGGTGGACCATATGTGTTGACAGGTTACACAGATACAAATATGGCAAGAGATATAGATACGAGGAAGTCTACTTCAAGTTATGTACTTACTTTTGTAGGGGGAGCTGTGTCATGGCAATCCATGTTGCAAAGGTGTATTGCTCTCTCCACCATAGAAACAGAATATATTGCTACTATAGAGGTATGTAAAGAAATGTTATGGATGAAAGAATTCTTATAAGAATTGGGATTAAAACAGAAAAATTATTTGGTGCATTGTGACAGCCAGAGTGCCATCCATTTGTGTAAGAACCCAATGTTTCATTCCAAGTCAAATCATATAGATGTCAGATACCACTAGATTCGTAATGTATTTGAAGAGAAGCAGTTACAGCTTCAGAAAATTCACACAAATGACAATGGTGCAGACATGTTGACAAAGACTTTACCAAAAGAAAGATAGGAGATATGCCGATAGTTGATCGACATGACTTCACATTGAGGAGTCATGAGATAGCCTCCCTTATGGGCTGAAGAGGGAGGTTGTGGGACTGACAACCCAAAGTGGGTTCAGCCCATGGTGGGCTTTATCAGCCGACAACCCACACCCCCTCTTAACTTAACCCTAGATCAATATAAGGGGGGTGTGGTGGTTGCATTTTAGCAGCGAAGGTGGCTGTATTTTTTGGGCAGAAAAGAGCAAGGTGATCTTGGCAGCAGCAAGGAGGAGAAGAAAAACACAGAAAAATAAGATAAAGAAAGGGAAGAAAACAAGGACAATATAGAGAGACTGTTTTCAATCATCTAGTAGTGTTCTCATATCATGTTAGATCAAATCTATAGTAGACTCTTGCTGTAATTACTTGGGGAGGTTTTAGATATTATGAACAGTTACGTGATCCTTGTATCCTAGTTGTTCTCTTGTGATTGTTGCTAGGGTTTAGGGCAAGAGATTGAGATTTGTATATTCATTATTCTTATAGTGGATTATCTCTAGTTTGCCCTGTGATTTTTACCCTTCACATTGGAGGGGCTTTCCACGTATATCTTAATGTTATATTTGATTGTAATTTCATTTAATTCCACCGTATATCATGGCCTGTAGTATTTGTTCATATACAAAGGTTATTCCGCTTTATATCCCCATCACCATTCACAATCGGAGAGAAGATGAGGTCACTAGGGATGTGATGAGATTATCATTGTTGGAGAGAAGATGAGGTCATGACAAAATTATAAAGGATGCTACCATAGTTGGCTATCGGAAAGGACCAAAGGATACCACAATAAAAAAGGAGCACAGGTTACACTGGCCACAATCATCGAAGAGGAGAGGACGTTATTTCCATTCAAAGGAGAATGCTACCATATGAGAGAGGAGGATACTACTACCATTCATTATCGAAGAGAAGTCGACCGTTTGTCACTACCCTCTATAATAAAGTTACACCTGTTCAATGTAACCCTAATCTCTCTGCCTCTCTTATTTTTTGATTCAAATCCAACTCGACTCACAATTTTATTAAATACACTTTGAAGGAATTGACCCAAATCGATTCAACTTGGGTTCGTGATCTATTCCGGACAGAACTAGCCTTTGGATCGATGGAGTTTAAATTAAGTCGACAAGATCAATATTAAGGATTGAATCGAGTAGAAGGGTACTTTTGAAATTTTAAACAAAAATGATGCCTTCAGTGAAAAATAAATATGGGGCCACCAAATGATAAAACTCCATCAATGGGTTTTTCTTTTTTAAATGCCTAGTATAAAACACATAGTTTTCTTTTTCTTGGATTAAGAAAGAATATTATATTACCAACCTAATAAAACTATCATAATTGACTCCACCACATGTGTTACTCACCTCCACAGTTTTTAAAATAGAGAAAAGTATATTAATTTCGAAATTTTTTATTACAAAAGTCACCCTTAATATCAAAGTGCGACAAAAGAGAAAAACTAGATGGAAAACCCCAAGTCAAAACAGTTTTTCCATATTCGATCTCACAGAATTTGCAAGCTCGTTGGCAACCTTATTACCTTCCCGAAAAATCGTCAAAAGATGACGATAGACTAAAATTGTCATTGATTACATTAAGAACTCTATAAGGAGGACTACACTTGCGATTGAGGATGTCCACCAAGTGAGCGGAGTCGACCTCAACATCAACAACAGAAATGCCCTCCTGCAAAGCCTTACGCAGTCCCTCTCTAACGACAGCTGCTTTACAAAATAAGATGTTGGCATCCATGGTAAATTTGCAACCTACAATCGAACAACTATCATTAGTTTCTCTGATCAAAAAGTCAGATACCGATAACAAAGAGATTTCCTCAACTGCTATATGAGATATCCTCAATTGCACGAGAAAATCTGGCTGCTCAGTTGAGAAAAATTCACTATTAGTTTCTCTGATAAAAAAGTCAGATACCGATAACAAAGAGATTTCCTTAACTGCTATATGATATATCCTCAATTGCACGAGAAAATCTGGCTACTCAATCGAACAACTATCATTAGTTTCACCATGTATAAATAGACACCATATGATATTAATTGAAGTGTACAATTTACCTTTATATCTTTCTCTACATTTCATTCAATTATGGTATCAAAACAGTGAGAAGAGCGAGGCTTCGCCCCTACTTCCGGCCAGCGATCGACCACTGTCGCTGCAGCCACATTCCCAAGCGAGGCTCCATGGCCAGGAATCACATTTTTTTCACCGCTATCACGAATGGTCGTCGCATGCCCGCAACATTACTATTCAACGAACCGTTCGTCATTTGTGTTTATATATACAGCTGCGTGGCTGCATGTTTTGGCTTGGTTTTATATCCTTTTGCTTATAAAAATATAAGTTCGAACAAGTTGCAGCGCTATTTTTTGCAACCCGTAGCTGCACTCGAAACGTCAGCCATCTCAGCACCTTGGAACCACCCGGGTGGCACCATGGGGGATGGGGCTTCGGTATAGTGTCGAGCGTTGAACAATCGTTCGCAAGTTCACATGTTACCTTGACGGGAACTTGTTGTCGCGCCTGGCACCAAGTGAACAGTTGTTTATGGACTTGCAACTGTTCATTCAACTTTCTAAAGTCCTTATTTTCCTCTTATCTCTCCTTTTTCTTATGCATGGAAAGTGGTAGTAGAATTTCTTATAAAGCTTCCCCTTTTCACGAGATGTTAGGACTTATCCGTTGCTCATTCTTCGAACTAATCAACTTTCTCTTTTATAGGTCCTTCGAGACCTATGAGAGGTTGCAAGTGGGCTGATCTTTGTGGATGCATATCACAAGGGCGAGGTGTGACTTAGGCAACACAATCTAAGTTCGCATCTTTGCCGTAAGGGTGCCTCACAACTTAGGTAATTCCAACTAAGTCCGTGATATTGTAGTATCAGAGTGGACAAGCAATTCGAGCAAGCAACAAAGGAACTTTGTATTTTTACTATGGCAAAGCATCGTGGCGAATCAAGCAAGATGGGGCAAGCCGGACCCTTGCCTAAGCAGTCGCAGGTGGGCTGCAATTGCATACTCGCTCTCATGTCATTAGAGTCACTCAAGTGGAGCATGATAGAGAACATGACGAGCGAGAAGTTGGTTACTCTCCGCGAGTGGAGGAAGCGCAATCTGGAGTGCCAATCGGGAAGAGGAGTCATAAAGAAAGTCTCACAGTAGTGGAAACCTGCTTGGATGTTCTTGAAGTGAGTTTAGAGGAACCCTACTATGGCCAATGAAGACTTGTTGGGGTAGAGAGCTCGCAAGAAGAAGCGGAGTCCCGGATCGACAAGGTTGAGGCCTTAGTCGACTGATTGTTAGATGATACCAAAGACTCCATGCTACACCTGTAGGAAGTCGTGGCAGAACTTACTTCCAGGGTGACCATGCTCACGAGGGCACTAAATGCGGGAGGAAGCAACACTTGTGTTGCACCGACACAAAACTTAAGGGCACTTGAGCCGCATTGTTATGGAGGTGCTCCAAATGCCAAAGAGCTCAAGAATTTCCTATTCGACATGGAACAATACTTTCAAGCTACGAGGCCTGATTCTGAAGAAACCAAAGTTTCTATAGCAACTATGTATCTGAACGGAGATGCAAAACTTTGGTGGCGAACCCGTTGGGAGGAAATTTAACAAGGTCGGTGTCAAGTTGACATATGGGAGGACATGAAGCGGGAGTTGAGAACTCAGTTCCTACAGGAGAACACAGGGTTCATCGCAAGAAGGAAGTTGAGATAACTCCACCAAAATACTTCTATTCGAGACTATGTGAAGTAATTTTCTAGGCTAATGCTGGACATATAGGACATGTCTGAGAAGGATAAACTATTCAGCTTCCTCGATGGTTTGATGCCATGGGCTCAACATGAACTACATCGAAGGAATGTCGCTGATGTGATCGGGGAAATTGCTACTGAAGAAAGGTTCATTGACTTTGTTTTCTCTGAAGACCCAGGAAAAAGGAAACAATCTTCAGGCAATCGCCTTCCAAAATATTCTTGAGGGAAGGAGCTCGGGGGTGAACAAAAGAAGAAGAGTTCCCCTAAAGGGCCAAGCCCAAAAGGCAAGGCCCCGAAACTTGACGGATGCTTCATGTGCGGAGGGCCGCACATGATGAGAGAGTGCCCACAAAAATAGGCACTCAATGCTTTAACATCTTACATCTATCCCCCCTGTTCAAACAAGGACAAGGTTGTCGCTCTTAGTTCGAGTAGTTCTGAATCCAACAGCGATAGTGAGAAGTCGCAAGGACCTTGGATGGGAGCAATGCATTTGTTGAACACCATGCGGGGTTGAGTGGGGGAGAACACGAAGACAAGGCTACAAAAAGTAGAAAGTGGCGAGCTGATGTACGTAGACATAAAGCTCAATGGCCAAACAACCCGTACAATGGTGGACACGGGCGCTACCCACAACTCTTTTGTCGATCGAGAAATAAAGCAACTTGGGCTTATGTTGGAGAAGAGCCTAACCCGAATGAAGGCGGTGAACTCGGAGGCCAAGCGAATCTTTAGGTTGGCATAGGGAGTTCCCATCAAGATCGAAACATGGAGCGAGAGCACAAATATGATGGAGGTGCCACTAGATGACTTCCAAGTGATTCTTAGAATGGAATTCATGCACACGACGAAGTTGGTGCCAATGCCGTTCCTAAACTTCCTATGTATTATGAGAGGTGACGACCCCTGTGTAGTTCCTGTCTTTTAAAAATGAGCCATGGAACCCTAACATATATCGACATTATAACAGAAGAAAGGGGTACAAAAAGGCGAACTAACATTCATGGCTGCTATGAATCTAGAGCCACTCGATGAGAAGGCCATTCATGAATCTACTGTGGTGGCGAACGTCCTGAAGGAGTTCACAGATGTTATACCACCCGAGTTGATGAAGACTCTACTGCCATGCAGAGGCGTGGATCACCACATCGAGTTGGAGCCAGGAGTGAAGCCTCTAGTGAGACCACCCTACCGCATGCCCCCTCCAGAGTTGGCAGAGCTCAAAAAGCAATTAGGTGAATTGCTAAGCGTTAGTCTCATCTGCAGCTCTAAAGCACCATTTGGAACTCCAGTTCTCTTCCAGAAGAAACAAGATGGGAACTTCCGACTATGCATCGATTATGAAGCCCTCAACAAATTGATGGTGAAGAACAAGTATCCCATCCCACTTATTGCGGACTTGTTCGACCAATTGGGCAAAGCTAAGTATTTCTCAAAACTCAACCTCTAGTCGGGGTATTGGCAGGTGCGCATTGTTGAAGGCGACGAAGCAAAGACTACCTATGTGACCAGGTATGGAGTGTTTGAGTTCTTGGTGTTGCCTTTCGGCTTAACCAATGCTCCAGTCACATTCTAGACTCTCATGAACCAGCTATTCAAAGAGTATTTAGATAAGTTTGTGGTCGTCTACAATCAAATGCTCGAGGAGCATGTCAAGTACCTTCGGATAATTTTCAAGGTTCTTAGTGTTGAATCTCAGATTTTGATGATGAAGTCAATTGTCATTTGTTATCTAATCCATATGTTGAGATAAGTGTGCAAAATTAACTATAATGGAAGTAAGACATACAACAAGAGTTGCGCCGGAGTCAAGACCATGATCACGTTGGGGGTTCGAGAGTTCGACGGATGTTCGGACGGTCATCAGAGGTTCTATGGGAACAAATATGAGAAGTCCAGGAGCTTGCCAAAGAAGCTCATTAGAACTCGCCAAGTGGATCATCGCAAGTTCAGGAGTTTGCCGGAAGTCCTAGCGGAGCATCATCGAGGGTTCGTTGGATGTTCACCGGAAGCTCGTCGAAAGAAGCGATTGACGCATCGGAGAGTGTTGCAGTATTAGTGTCTTAAATATCATAGTTAGCATGTAGATTAAGTTAGGAATGAGAGGTAATCCCATTAACTTAATCTCGAGGCAATTGGGCCCTTGACAGACCCAAATTGGGTTGAATGGATCAGCCCATTCGGACCTAGATTTCCTGGTTGACGGTGGCACCGCCTAGGAGCTCAATCTCCCAGGAATGCTGGGCGGTGGTATCGCCCTTGTCAGGTGGTGGTACCGCCATTATCAAGCGGTGGATCCGCCTGAACTCGGTCTCCGAGCAATAGTACCACCCAGTTATGGCGATAGTACTACCAGGACTCCGAAAATATGGGAGATGACACATTTGAGCTCCAAATTCAAACTAGTTGGGGCCTATATAAACCCCACCCTTTTATGCATGAAAGGGCACCAAAATCTTGATTTTATTGTGAGAATTTTAGAGCTCAAAAGTGTTGTAAAGGTCAAAAGTTCTTCTTCCTCTTTTCGTCTAAGTTTTGATCATTCAAGTGAGGAGTGAAAATTTGTAAGAGTTGTCTCCTAAGCCCGTCAAAAGGAGTAAAACTATAAAAGGGTGATTGGCCTTCGTCTATTGAAGGAAGGCCTCTAGTGGACGTCAGTGACCTCATTGGAGGAGGAAGCCAAAAGTGGATGTAGGTCAAGATTGACCGAACCACTCTAAATCTCGATTTGCATTTACATTCTACACTCTTTTTTAATTGCAAACTACCTCCATTGCTTTACTTCAACTGTACTTCGCTAAATCTTGAGTTGAAGAACTTTTTGAATCAGCTTTCGCATCGAAATCATTTTTATCGTACGAACGTAGTTTTAATCATCGAAAGTTTTTCGCTGCACTAATTCACCCCCCCCCCCCCCCCCCCCCCCGCACCTCTTAGTGCTCTTAATCCTAACAATTGGTATCAGAGCGAGGTTAACTCTCAATCGAATTAAAATCCAAGAGAGATGGCATTTGCTAGAAACTAAGAGGGCCACTCTATTACACGTCCACCCATGTTCAATGGGACATACTACACCTATTGGAAGACCCGAATAAGGATCTTCCTTTTTTCCATGGACTTTGAACTTTGGAATCTTGTTGAAAATGGATTGTCAAAGTCTTCTCTTCCAATAATTGATTGGAATGAATTAGAGAAGAAGACTTTCGCTCTTAATACAAAGGTTATGAATGCCTTATTTTGTGCGCTTGATAAAAATGAGTTCAATCATGTTTCGGTTTGTGAAACTGTATTTTGTTGGGAAATCTTGGGGGCGACATCACATGCGCAGTGGAAGAACAAGAAAACAAAATCTCTGATTTCCAAAGAGATGTTCATCGTCGTGCGAAGATTGGTGTGCAAAATCCGTGAAACTTAAAACTACGTATAGAGTATATTGTGTTACCTAGAGAGATCGTATATCCCTGTTTCCTTGCAGATCTTTAGGAGAGAGTGAAGGAGGTCAAGCGTCCTCCTCTCTAGTGGTGATCCACACAACAGAGCTACGACGACGCTCCTAAAAACTCTAGGCCTGCTTTGAGGTGGAGAGGGGGAGGAGAATAGGAGAGGCAAGCAAAGGCTCTAGCCTATGAGGCTCTGAATCCATCCTATTTATAGAGGTCCCCTATCAAACCCTAATGGATCCTCGCCTAGTGGGTATTGGATCTGCATCCAATAACCCAAGCCTTTTAGATTAGTGGATCTCTATCCAATAATCTCTTATGGGCTCTTATTGGATCTCGTCCATGGGATCCAATAATTCAGGGGCTTATTTGATATCCAATAAGACAAGGGCTCCGTCGGATATCTCATATCCGAACCTATACTCATCGCAATGCCTACCATATGTGTGTGACCCTCTAGTCCCAATATTGAGCTGGCCATGAGTCATATCTATTAGAACTCCTTCTAACTCAGTGAATTATTATCTCTGTAATAATTCACTTGACTCATCGACTACGGATGTACTAGGCTACTACGCCGTAGTCCCTAGATGATACAAGGGAATCCAATCTATTGGACCTGTCTGTCCTCAGTTACTATGTACCTATAGTCCCTCATCCATCTAATATCTCAAAGATCGTATATCGAGCATGGTATTGTCAGACCCATACGGTTTCTACTCAAGTCTTGCTCTAATCGGATTCTCCCGGAGAACTCTTTCTCTCTCAACTCGAATGACCCTAGCTAGGGATTTGTCTGAACAAGAACACATAGGATATTCCTCTCATGACGCCGAGAGTAGATGATCCTCTATCGACACTCAATAGCCCTCATAAGGTCGACTACCACTCCCAATGACCAGTTGTACTAGATCTGGGATAATCAAACCTATAACTCTGGTATCAAAGAGTGGAGCACTCATACAGGACATCTTTGGTGTCTCAAGTCTGAGGACCAGATATACCACTAGGACTACGGAATCGCTGTCTGACAATAATACATCATCAACCATCCAGCATTCCGTAAGCGGATCAATCAGTGAACTCATTCTCTAGTGAGTACCTATATTGTATCCCTAGTGTCCCTACATGAGCAGCTATGAGACCAGCTGCATCCATCATATGGACGGGTATACAGCACACCAATCTGTCCGGTTATCACGATGTCCCTCTCGAGTAACCTATGACTGAGATTGTTTAGGATATATGTTTAAAAGAAAATTGATCTTATTATTGTGATCTCATTACAATCTCGTTCACATTGTATAGATCCATAGACATCACAATATATATATATATATATATATATATATATATATATATATATATATATATATATATATATATATATATATATATATATATATATATATATATGCAACAAGTAATATAATGTGATAAAATGTCAAAATATAATAAGCAAAAAGACTGTGTGTCAAGTCACACATATGACTAGCAATCTCCCACTTGACCTATATTCAATCACTTGTGTCTGATCCCCATCAGACCCCTATGACGTTCAAAGATAATTTGAAACAACGGTTTCCACTACTACATCTTCTTGGGTCACGATCTCTCTAATAAGTTAGAACCTCCTCAGAACACTTCTGATGAGACCCGGGTTCTCTCATTTAAGTAATCACCCCATAATTATCATAATATAATGAAATCGACTCCTCGCAACCTAGCACGACTCCTAAATTTGAGCTTTGTGAGTGTTTAAACTTTTGTTTTGGTATCCTACAGACTTTCATAATTCTTAATTTTGCTTGTAGACGTAGGCACATCATTGAACCATCTAAGTTTTTTTATGTTCTCTATTATTTTTTCTCTATTTCTTAAATTTTTAGGGATGCATCGAAACAAGTGTTAACAGAACACTTGATTTTAATTTGAGATTTGTTTATTATGGTGGTAAAATATGAAATCGAGAAATTTGACCATAAGAATGAATTCAACGTTTAGGGGTTGAAGATGAGTGCCTTATTAGTTCAGCATGGTCTGTTTAAGGTGCTAAAGGGTAAATATACTTTGTCAACTATTTTAACTAATGATGAGAATGACGATCTCCTCAAATGGGCACACAACGCTATCAAATGAGGTGTTATGAGAGGTTACATACGAGTCATTAGCTAGTACTTTGTGGCTTAAGCTAGAGAGTTTGTACATGATGAAAACCCTCATCAATTGGCTTTATTTGAAACAACTTTTGTACATGCTTCGGGTAGCAGAAGGTATGCAAATTAAAAATCATATTGATGAATACAATAAGATTATTATGGGTTGAAGAATATTGATGTGAAAATTGGTGATGAGGATCAAGCTTTGATTTTGTTATGTTCTTTACCTTCTTCGTATGAAAGTGATATTGTTAAGGCTATCTTAACAGTATCTACGAGTTGCTCAGGCAACAATTGGGTCCTTGAGTCAGCCTGTACATACTATATGTGTCTCAATAGACATTGGTTTGCATCTTATCAATATATTGATGGAGGTGCTGTCCTGATTGGAAGTAATGTGTCATGTAAGGTTGTTGGTATTTTAAGAGTTCAAATCAAGATACATGATGTGATCATTAGGACTTTGACTAATGTTCAACATATATTATGTCTGAGAGGAAACCTTATATCTTTGAGTACTATTGACTCCCAAGGCTACAAATATTCAGTTGAAGGTGGAATTCTAAGGATTTGTAATGATGCACTTGTTGTGATGAAAGGAGAGTTGAGGATTGGTCTCTATTATCTCCAAGATAGTATAGTTATTGAAGCAAAAAACTGTTTCATTCTCATCCAATTTAGATTCAGATACTACCCATCTTTGACATATGCAATGAAGTCGTGTGAGAGAGGGATAATAGATTTAGATAATACTCATCATGTATGGATTTAAATATTACTCATCCTTAGCGTATGCATTTAGGGCATACAAGTGAGAGGGATATTTATTTTGAGCAAGCAAGGTTTGCTAAATAATCAGAATGTAGGGAAGCTTGACTTTTGTGACCATTATGTCTATGAGAAATAGTGTGGAGTCAAATTCAATACAACCATTCAAGGACTAAAGGCATAGTGGATAACATTCATTCAGGTCTTTAGGAGGACTTTTCTGTTCAATCTAAAGGTGGTTCCCAGTTGACATTCATCGATGACTACTCTAAGCAAGTTTTGGTTTATTTCTTGAAGCATAAGAGTAATGTTTTTCTTACTTTTACAAAATGGAGAGCTTATATTGAGAACCAAACAAACAAGAAAAATCAAGTAATTCAGATCAGATGGCTTAGAATTCTATAAGGGTTTATTTAAATAGTATTATAAAAATGAAAATTTTGTGAAACACGACACATGCACTTGAACACCACAACTAAATGGAGTCATAGGATACGTGAACAGAACCCTTTTGGAGACCGTACATTGTATGCTTCATGATTTTGATTTAGCAAAGAGTTTGGGATTGAAGCTATTAACTATCCCTACTATATGGTGAATAGGTCTCAATTGAGTTTGAAGACTCCAAATGATGTATAGTCTGGTTCTCATGCTAATTATTCTAATGTAAAAATTTGGTTGCCCTATAGTATATTGGTAAATGATGGTAAACTTGGGCAAAGGTCACAAAAATGTGTATTACTATGATTTCAGTCTAGGGTGAAAGGTTATCATCTATAGTATGTTGAACCAAAATTATCTAAATTCATAATTAACAAATATATTAAGTTTGATAAGAATGTCATGCTAAGGAGAAAAAGGAGTCTGCTGTTGTAGGCTCAAACCTTGGTGTTAGTGGGCAGGCGGAGCTTGAGATTGGAGCATTTAGAAAGGTGCAAGATAGTACTTCTATTCAGTGAGAAACATAATTTGGCAGATGATACAGTTGAGGAGCAACAACAATAATATAGTATTGACATTGATCGAGAGAAGAGGTACATTAAATCACCTCATAAATATGCTAATGAGGACTTAATTTCATTTACACTTATTGCGGTAGATAATACTGACGTTTAGAAACCTTCCATTTATTGTGAGGCTATTTGAAATGAGTGAAGAGATTGAATCTCTCCATAAGAACCATACGTGCGAATTGGTGAAACCATCCAAAGGCCAGAAGATTATGTTGGGCTAACAGCCCATATTCAGTCCAAGATGGGCTTTATCAGCCTATAGCTCACCCTCTCTTAATCTAACTCTAATTTATATTAGAGGGGGGTGTGGTGGCTATAAAAAGAGGTAGAAAAAGGCAGCAACAAGGTAGTCTTTGGCAGCCATGAGATTCCAAAGAAAAGGAGGAGTACAAGACAGAAAAGGAAAAGAAAGAAATGGAAGAAGATAAAGGACAATACAAAGAGATTGTTCTCAATCATCTAGTAGTGCTTTCATCTCATGTTAGATTAGATCTACAGTAGATTCTTACTATGATTACTTGGGGAGAATTAGGAAGTATTTAGATATTGTGCATAGTGACGTGATCCTTGTATCGCAATTATTCTCTTGTGATTGTTGCTAGGGTTTTGGGCAAGAGATTGAAATTTATATATTCATTATTATTATAGTAGATTATCTCTAGTTTGCCCCGTAGTTTTTACCCTTCACATTGAAGGGGTTTTCCACGTATATTTTGATATTCTATTTGATTATGGTTCCATTTAATTCTGCTGTGTGTTATGGCCTACTAGTATTTGTTCATATACAAAAGTTTATTTCTCTTTATATCCCATCAACTAGTATCCGAGCATGGTTGTGATGATTTAATTTTTGTATTTGAACATGGAGGCCAGTAATATTTCTCGCATTATTAGTTTAAATGGAAATAATTAGATGATATGAAAACCAAGAATGGAAGATTTCTTGTATTGCAAAGATTTGTATAGATCTTTGTAAGGGGATAGTGCAAAACCCATAACTATGACAAATGATGAGTGGAAGATGTTAGATCAAAAAATAATTAGATTTATTCGATAGTGGCTTGATGATAGTGTCTTTCACCATATTTCTACTAAAAGTTCGGTATATTCTCTTTGGAAAAAATTAGAAAGTCTCTATGAAAGAAAAACAGTTGGTAACAAAGCCTTTTTTATCAGAAAACTTGTAAACCTAAAATATAAAGAGGGTGCTTCTATTGCTGAGTATTTGAATGAAATACAGAGTATCACTAACCAGATATCCTTTATGAAAATATCTCTTAATGATGAGTTGCAGGCATTGTTACTTCTCAGTTCATTACCAGAAAGTTGGGAGACACTAGTGGTTTCCCTCAGTAATTCTGTGCCAGATGGTGTTGTCACTATGAGTCAAGTAATAAGTAGTTTGTTGAATGAAAAGTTAGAAGAAAGAATTCAACAATATCTCAGAATGATTCACAAACACTTATCTCTAAGAATAGAGGAAGGTCAAAGTATAGAAACAGTGCACGCATGGGTAAAAGCAAGTCAAGATTAAGAAAAGATGTTGTTTGCTATAATTGTGATGAGAAAAGACATTATAAGAATCAATGTAAGCAACGTAAGAAGGACAAAAAAAAGGAAAAAGAAGTGAAGTCTACAAAGTCAAAGGAAAATACTACAATTACAGTGCAGGGTGGTGATTATTTGGTTTTGTCTCATTCTAATGATATTTTTTCTTGTGTGTGTTAGGATCTTGAGTGGGTGATTGACACAGGTGCTTCTTATCATGCTACACCACGGAGGGAGTTTTTTACTACATACAAGTCTGAAAATTTTGGTGTTGTCAAGATTGACAACTATGACACAGTAGACATCATTGGCATGGGTGATATTCATTTAAAGACCAACCTTGGCTACAAGTTGGTACTTAAGGATATGAGGCATGTGGTTGACCTGAGGCTGAATTTAATTTCAATTGGAAGACTAGATGATGAAGACTATGATAGTAGATTTTACAAAGGGAAATAAAAGCTTAGTAAGGGTTCTCTTATTATAGCTAGAGGAAAGAAATGTCATATTTTATACAGGTTGCAGGCTAAAGCTTATGGTGAGTAGTTAAATGCTATAGAGAAAGACTTTAGCATGGAGTTGTGGCATAGGAGATTGGGACATATGAGCGAGAATGGGCTGCAAGCTCTTTCCAAGAGAGAGGTATTGCCAGACCTCAAAGGTAAATATTTTAACCCTTGTATTGATTGTTTGGCTGATAAACAACATAGAGTTTCATTTGCTAGTCTTGCTTTATTTAGAAAAATGCATGCCTTAAACCATGTTTATATAGATGTATGTGATCCTTTGAGGACAAAAACTCATAGTGGATCTATTGATGTTCCTAGTATAAGTGGTGCACTTTATTTTGTCACTTTTATAGATGATTTTTCCAGAAAAGTTTGGGCCTATGCTTTGAAGACCAAAGATCAGGTAATTAATGTCTTCAAAGAGTTTCATGCTAGGGTTGAAAGGGAGATAGAAAGGTAATTGAACTGCATAAGATCAGATAATGGTCGTGAGTACACAAGATTATCTAATGATTATTACAGGTCACGTGGGATCCAACATGAGTTGATAGTTCCTAGTACATCTTAGTATAATGCAATTGTAGAGAGGATGAACTATACCATCATGGAAAAGATCAGATGTATGCTTTCATAGGCCAAGCTACCCAAAAGGATTTGGGATGAGGCTTTGAGAACTGTAGTTGATGTGATCAACTTGTCACCATGCATAGCCCTAGATGGGGATGTTGTAAAGTATGCATGGTCAGGGAAAAATGTTTCCTATAGGCATTTGAGAGTGTTTGGTTATCGTACATTTGCACATGTTCCAAACAATGAGAGGCCTGTTGGGAAATCTTTGGGGGCGACATCACATGCGTAGCGGAAGAATAAGAAAATAAAATCCCCGATTCCCAAAGAGATGTTCGTCATCGTGCGAAGATTGTACGCAAAAAATCCGTGAAACATGAAACTACGTATAGAGTAGATTGTGTTACCTAGGAAGATCGTATATCCCTATTTCCTTGCAGATCCTTAGGAGAGGGTGAAGGAGGTCAAGCATCCTCCTCTCTAGCGGTGATCCACATAGCAGGGTTATGACGACGCTCCTCAAAACTCCAGGCCTATTCTGAGGTGGAGAGGGAGAGGAGAATAGGAAAGGCAAGCAAGAGCTCTCTAGCCTATGGGGCTCTGAATCCCTCCTATTTATAGAGGTCCCCTGTCAAACCCTAATGGGTCCTCCCCCAATGGGTATTGGATCTGCATCCAATAAGACAAGGGCTCCATCGGATATCTCATATCCGAACCTCTACTCATCGTAATGCCTACCATATGTGTGTGACCCTCTAGGCCCAATATCGAGCTGGTCGTGAGTCATACCTGTCAGAACTCCTTCTAACTCAATGAATGATTTGTTTGAGCAAGAACACATAGGATATTCCTCTCATGATGCCGAGAGTGGATGATCCTCTATCGACACTCAATAGCCCTCGTAAGGTCGACTACCACTCCCAATGACCAGCTGTACTAGATCTTGGACAGCCAAACCTATAAGTATGGTATAAAAAAGTGGAGCACTCATATAGGACATCCTTTGTGTCTCAAGTCTAAGGACCAGATACACCACTAGGACTACGGAATCGTTGTGTGACAATAAGGCATCATCAACCATCCAGCATTCCGTAAGCGGATCAATCAGTGAACTCATTCTCCAGTGAGTACCTGTATTGTATCCCTAGTGTCCCTACATGAGCAGCTATGAGACCAGCTGCATCCATCATATGGACGGGTATACAGCACACCAGTCTGTCCGGTTATCACGATATCCCTCTCGAGTAACCTATGACCGGGATTATTTAGGATATGTGTTTAAAGGTGAATTGATCTCACTATCGTGATCTCATCACGATCCGATTCCCATTGCACAAATTCAAGGACATCACAATATATGTATGCATTTATGCAATAGTTATAAAGTGATATACGCCAAAATATAATAAGCAAAAATATTCTATATCAAGTCACACGTGCCATCAGTCATGTGATTGGCTTGTTGGGCACCTATGACTAGCAATCTCCCACTTGACCTAAAGCCAATCACCTATGTGTTTGATCCCTATCAGACCCCTGTGATGCTCAAAACAAATATGAGACAACGGCTTTGTTAGTGGATCTGCAATGTTATCTTCGGATGAAACTCTTTCCACTACTACATCTCCTCGGGTTACGATCTCTCTAATAAGGTGGAACCTCCTCAGAACATGCTTAGATTTCTGATGAGACCTAGGTTCCTTTGCTTTAGCAATCGCCCCGTTGTTGTCGCAATATAGGGAGATCGGCTCCTCGCTACCCATCACGACTCCCAAATATGTGATGAACTTCTTCAACCAAACTCCCTCCTTTGCTGCATCTGATGCAGCAATGTACTCCGCCTCTGTGGTCGAGTCAGCAGCAGTATCTTGCTTGGAACTCTTCCAGCACACTGCTCCTCCATTCAGGGTGTACACATACCCCGAATTCGACTTGCTATCATCGACATCAGACTGAAAAATTTGAGTAAGTGTAGCCTTCAACCTTAAGGCTATTACCTTCATATACTAGTAAAAGATCCTTAGTCCTTCTCAAGTACTTAAGGATACACTTTACTGCTTTCCAGTGCTCCAAGCCTGGATCCGCCTGATACCTGCTCGTGACACTCAGAGCATGCGCTATATCAGGCCTAGTACATAGCATGGCATACATGATAGACCCTATTGCTGAGGCATAAGGTATCATATCCATGTTCGCCCTTTCTTCTGGAGTCTTTGGGGACATACTCATAGAAAGCGATATCCCATGTCTCATCGGTATGAGACCTCTTGGAATTTTCCATGCCAAACCTTTTGACAATGGTTTCTATGTACTTGGACTGGGACAAGCCAAGCATCCTTTTGGATCTATCTCTATAGATTTGAATCCCCAAAATATAGGATGCTTCCCCTAAGTCCTTCATGAAGAAGTGTCTAGATAACCAAGCCTTTACTGTGGATAGCATTCCTACGTAATTCCCAATGATTAGGATGTCATCCACATATAATACCAAAAAGGTGATAGCACTCCCACTTACCTTTCTGTATACACAAAGCTCATCTTCGTTCTTAACGAAGTCATAAGATCTGATTGCCTCATCAAATCTTATGTTCCAACTTTGGGAAGCTTGCTTTAATCCATAAATGGATCTAAGCAACCTACACACCTTATCTGGGCAGTTCTTGAATATGAATCCCTCAGGTTGTATCATATACACCTCCTCCTCGAGGTATCCATTGAGGAATGCGGTTTTCGCATCCATCTACCAGATCTCATAATCATAGTGTGCTGCAATAGCCAATAGAATTCTGATTGATTTTAGCATTGCTACGGGTGAGAAGGTTTCGTCATAGTCAACACCTTGCCTTTGACGATACCCCTTAGCCACTAGCCTTGCTTTATAGGTCTCTACCTTTCCGTCTACTCCGATCTTTTTCTTAAAGATCCACTTGCAACCGATGGGTACAATACCTTCGGGCACATCAACTAGGTTCCAAACCTTATTGGAGTACATAGAATCCATCTCAGAATTCATGGCTTCTTGCCACTTCCCAGAGTCTATACTCATAATAGCCTCCTCGTAGGTCTGAGGATCAATATCCTCTACATCCTCTCCTCTAATATGTCCCACATATCTCTCAGGAGGATGGGATACTCTATCAGACCTGTGTAAAGTTGAAACTTGTGTATTAGGTACCTGAACAGACTCGGGCTGTAGAGTGGTGCTTGAGCTTGATTCTCCAACCTCGCTCAATTCTATCATTCTCCCACTATCTCCGCCAAGAATGTGTTCCTTCTCAAGGAACACTACTCTCTTAGCTACAAAAACCTTTTGGTCCTCGAGATGATAGAAATAATACTCACAAGTTTCCTTGGGGTATCCCAAAAATTTGCATCGCTCTGTCCTTGATTCTAACTTATTGGGGTTGTGTCTTTTAACGTGGGTAGGACAGCCCCAAATCTTAACAACGTTAAGATCAGGCTTCTTCCCTTTCCATATCTCATATGGTGTAGACACTACCGACTTAGTTGGAACTCTGTTCAGAAGGTAAGTTACGGTTTCTAGGGCATATCCCCAGAATGAGATGGGTAGGTCAGCGAAACTCATCATGGACCGTACCATATCTAATAATCTATGATTTCTCCTTTCAGAGACACCATTGAGCTGAGGTGTATAAAGAGGTGTCCATTGGGATAATATCCCATGGTCCTTGAGGAACTGAGTGAACTCTATACTTAAGTACTCACCTCCTCGATCTAATCGAAGAGTTTTGATACTCTTTCCAGTCTGGTTCTCCACCTCATTCTTATACTCTCTGAATTTCTCAAAGGGCTCAGACTTGTACTTCATTAAGTACACATATCCAAACCTTAAGAAATCATCAGTAAATGTAATGAAGTAGGAGTAACCTCCAATGGCATGAATTGACATGGGTCCACATACATCACTATGTATGAGTTGCAACAACTCAGTGTCTCTCTCTCCAGTTCCATTAAATGGAGAGTTGGTCAGTTTTCCACGAATGCAAGGGTCACAAGTTGCATATGACACATAGTCGAATGGATCTAGATATCCATCATTTAGCAACTTTTGAATCCTTCTTTCATGGATGTGACCTAGCCTACAATGCCACAGGTATGCACTGTTCAACTCATCTCGTTTCCTTTTGGACACATTTACATTCATGATATGTGGAGTGGTGTCTAACATAAATAAATCATTATGCAATATTTCTTTCGTGATGATATTATCATCTAATAATATCAAACAACCATTGTTCTAAAAAATAAATTTATATCCACTAACTATTAAACATGAAATGGAGATAATGTTTTTAATAATAGAAGGAACAAAATAACATGCATCTAATGCAATAAAAGCTCCACTAGGCAGATGTAGGGCGACCTCGCCAACAGCTACTACAGCAACTTTTGCTCCATTACCCATCTTGAGGTCCATCTCGCCTCTCTCTAGTCTCCTAGGCCTTGCCAGAACCTGCAACGAATTGCATATATGATAAGCACTACCGGTATCCAATACCCATATGTTATCATAAGAGTCTGACAAATAGAGACTGATCATGAATGTACCTGAAGCTTCATCAAGCTTTTGTTTCACCCTTTCTGCAAGGTACTCTTTGCAGTTTCTCTTCTAGTGCCCATCTTTACTATAGTGGAAGCACTGGCCTTTGTCTTTTGCTGGGTCTTTCTTAGCAACCTTTGCTTTACCTGGTTTGCCCTTGCCCTTTCCCTTCTTAAGGGACCTTTCTGCTTTCCTTTTCTTTTTGGTCTCACCAATGTAGAGAACTGGCTTCTCTTTATTAATAGTATTCTCTGCCTCCCTCAACATATTGAGAAGCTCTGGGAGAGTCACTTCAAGCTTGTTCATATTAAAATTCATTATGAATTGTGAAAAGGAATCTGGTAGGGACTGAAGTACAATGTCCACACACAAGTTATCCTCTAGGACCATTCCTAGACCTGTGAGTTTCTCTATCCACTCAATCATCTTTAGGACATGGTTCTGAACCGGTGTTCCCTCAGTCATCCTACCGCGGAAGAGGCTCTTAGATATCTCATATCGCTGAGTCCTTCCCTGTTCCTCAAACAATTTACGGACATGTAGGAGAATGGATCTGGCATCCATCTTTTCATGTTGTCTCTGTAACTCAGGAGTCATAGAGCCCAACATATAGCACTGAGCAAGAGTGGAGTCATCAACGTACTTCACGTAGCAAGCGATCTCATCCTCGTTTGCCCCTTCTTCGGGCGCAGGCATCACTATATCAAGGACGTACATGATTTTCTCCGCTGTGAGAATAATTCTCAAGTTACGGAGCCAATTGGTATAATTTGGACCAGTGAGGCGGTTGACATTAAGTATGCCACGTAAGGGATTTGAAAGTGACATTTTCTGAAAATAAAGATGTAGCAGAAATGAATAACATGTAGATTTTGCAAGAAATAAACTATTAAGATATGGACTTCTATCTTAATATGCTCCCACTATTTTACTAACGAGTCACGCGACACCCTCAGCACGTGAAACGGAAGTCTCTGGTAGACTTCTAGTGGGGATTAGGATCCAATCAGCATCTTAGTGTAACCTCGAGGGACTCGACCAATCACACTAAGCCTAAAAGGTAGGCAACTCTTGTCGATCACAACTCCTTATGATTCCTGTCATGTTCGGCCTCCGAATCACCATGGCCTCGAGGGACTCGACCAACCATGATGCTCGGTTAAGTCAACACCTTCGTTACAAGATGAGTCTGATTTGATGATATACCCTCGAGGGACTCGACCAAGTATACCATGCCCTCAGGTCACCGGTGACATCTCTATGTCGTAAGCAAGATAGCGAATCGCGATATAGGTGAGTCTCAAGGGACTCGACCAACTCAACCTACATCGGGAATCGGTTCCTACTTATAACGATGGAAGGCCACGTGGGTCAATCTAATTACCTCACGTTTACCGACTTCATATTATCGAGAGATGTTTCTATGATTTGGTCTCCTAATATGACATGTCACACATATACATATTTAATATATATATCTACATCGCATGCAAATATATATACATATCTAGTATGTGTATAAGCAATTACACCAGATGATCATAGACCACAACCTAATATGATTAGGCCCGAGCCAGTAGGCCTAATCACTCACATCAAGATCTATGTGTGCAACGGTGCATCTTCATGCCCTGTGATCGTCCATCTCGTCCTCGTCGGTTCCGTCGACATCTTGATGCAAATTCATGCATCACGATCGTCCGTCTCGTAGGTCCCGCTATCGCATCCAAGCTCCCGCTACGCCTCCTCATGTGATTATAACTTAATCATAGGCACGCAGGCCCGACAATAAATGAGAAATTTAATGGAGGCTCGCAGACCTCAATAATAATAATCACATGTACACACATCACACGGTCCATGATCATCCATCCACACATTATACATCACATGTATAAATAATCATCATCATATAGGACTACTAGATAATAATAAAAAATAATAATCAACTAAACTTTTTAATTAATTAATATTTTCTAAAATCAAGGACATTATAGGGAATTTTTAAATTCATAGGGGTATTTTCATAATTTGGACAAAAGACAGAAACTGTAATTTCTCAAATTCCGAGAGGCAAATCTATCTTTTGCCTAGAAAACCCTAATGCCCTTTCCCCTTTTCGCTGCTGCCGCCGCCGCCACCCTGCCGGCGGTAGCCTGTGCGGCGGGGCGAGGGCACTGCCCTCGCCTGCAAGCGGCAAGCCCGCTGGCAGCGCTGCCGCTACGGGTGGGCGCCCCCTTCGAGCGCCGCCGCCTCTGCAAGCGGTGCTGTCCCGCTGGGTGACCGCCCCTGTGGGGGGGTTTCGCCCGCCGGAGCAGCGGCGGCAGGCGCCGCTGCCCTGCGGCTCCTCTACCTGTGGGCTGCCAGCCCCGCCGGCAGCAAGCCTACTGCAAGCAGGCCGCCGGCCGGCTGCAGCAGACGCAGCCCCTGTGCTGCCCACCTTCGGCTGCGCTGCACACACGCAGATCGAGGGCAGCAACTGTTGCTGCCCTTCCTTGTTTTTGCGTCAACAATTTTGACGTCAAAATTCTTCCTAAACACAACACACGCAGTTCGAAACTAATCATTCGCACAAACAACCTGGCTCTGATTGGTGGGAAATCTTAGGGGGCGATATCACATGCGCAGCGGAAGAACAAGAAAACAAAATCATCGATTCCCAAAGAGATGTTCGTCGTCGTGCGAAGATTGGTACGCAAAAAATCCGCGAAACATGAAACTGCGTATAGAGTAAATTGTGTTACCTAGGGAGATCGTATATCCCTGTTTCCTTGCAGATCCTTAGGAGAGGGTGAAGGAGGTCAAGCGTCCTCCTCTCTAGCGGTGATCCACACAGTAGGGTTACAACGACGCTCCTCAAAACTCCAAGCCTATTCTGAGGTGGAGAGGGAGAGGAGAATAGGAAAGGCAAGCAAGAGCTCTCTAGCCTATGGGGCTCTGAATCCCTCATATTTATAGAGGTCCCTTGTCAAACCCTAATGGGTCCTCCCCTATTGGGTATTAGATCTGCATCCAATAAGACAAGGGCTCCGTCGGATATCTCATATCTGAACCTCTACTCATCGCAATGCCTACCATATGTGTGTGACCCTCTAGGCCCAATATCGAGCTGGCCGTGAGTCATACCTGTCAGAACTCCTTCTAACTCAGTGAATTATTATCTCTGTAATAATTCACTCGACTCATCGACTACGGACGTACTAGGCCACTACGCCGTAGTCCCCAGACGATCCAGGGGAATCCAATCCATTGGACCTGTCTGTCCTTAGTTATCGTGTACCTATAGTTCCTCATCCATCTAATATCCCAGAGACCATATATCGAGCATGGTGTTGTCAGACCCATACGGTTTCTACTCGAGTCTCGCTCTAATTGGATTCTCCCAGAGAACTCTTTCTCCCTCAACCCGAATGACCCTGGCTAGGGATTTGTCTGAGCAAGAACACATGGGATATTCCTCTCATGATGCCGAGAGTGGATGATCCTCTATCGACACTCAATTGCCCTCGTAAGGTCGACTACCACTCCCAATGACCAGTTGTACTAGATCTGGGACAGCCAAACCTATAAGTCTGGTATCAAAGAGTGGAGCACTCGTACAGGACAATCTTGGTATCTCAAGTCTATGGACCAGATACACCACTAGGACTACGGAATCGCTGTCTGACAATAAGGCATTATCAACCATCCAGCATTCCGTAAGTGGATCAATCAGTGAACTCATTCTCCAATAAGCACTTGTACTATATCCCTAGTGTCCCTACATGAGCAGCTATGAGACCAGCTGCATCCATCATATGGACGGGTATACAGCATACCAGTCTGTCCAGTTATCATGATATCCCTCTCGAGTAACCTATGACCGGGATTATTTAGGATATGTGTTTAAAGGTGAATCGATCTCACTATCGTGATCTCATCACGATCCGATTCCCATTGCACAAATCCAAGGACATCACAATATATGTATGCATTTATGCAATAATTATAAAGTGATATACGACAAAATATAATAAGCAAAAAGATTTTGTATCAAGTCACACGTGCCATCAGTCATGCGATTGGCTTGTTGGGCACCTATGACTAGCAAGGTCCAAGCTGGATGGTAAGATTAATGAATGTAATTTTCTTGGTTACTCACATGATCAGTTTAGTTATAGGCTTTGGGATCCAGAAAAGCAAAAGGTGTTCAGAAGCAGAGATGTAGTCTTATTTAAGGATCAAACTTTTGATGATTTGAAGAAGAAGACACAAGCCAAGACTTTTACAGAAGAATTAGCAGATTATGACCCAATTACTCATCTAGTATATCAGGGTGATGGGGGAGATGTGCAGGAAGATGGTGTAGAGCCTGATGTTGATCTACTTGCAGGACATGTTGAGCAAGAAGAAGTTAGAGAGTAACTTCCTGTAGAACCTCAGTTGACAAGATCTTCTAGACAACGTCAACCTTCCAAAATATACTTTATAGATGAGTATGTGATGCTTACTGATGCAAGTGAACCAGAGTGTTACCAGGAAGTAGTTGAAAGTGAGTAGAAAGAGAAGTGGTTAGTTGCTATACAGGAAGAGATGGATGCTCTTCAGAAGAACCACACTTATGATTTGGTACTACTACCAAATGGAATAAAGGCTTTGAAGAACAAGTGGATTTTTAGGTTGAAGACTCAAGAATATTGTTCTCAAACTAAGTACAAAACTAGATTAGGTGTGAAAGGCTTTGGTCAAAAGAAAGGTATTGACTTTGAAGAGATATTTACTTTTGTTGTTAAAATTTCTTCTATTCACGTTGCTCTTAGTATTGCTACTAGCTAGGACTTAGAGGTTGAGCAATTAGATGTGAAGACAGCTTTCCTTCATGGTGATTTGGAGGAGAAAATTTATATGGAGCAACCAGAAGGCTTTAAAGTCAAAGGTAAAGAGAACTTTGTCTGCAAGTTAAAGAAGAGCTTGTATGGGCTAAAGTAAGTCCAAGACAATAGTATAGAAAGTTTGATTCATTTATGATAGAAAATAGATACAAAAGAACGACTTTAGATCATTGTGTGTACATCAAATGGTTTGGTGAGAATTTTATTATTCTCTTACTTTATGTTGATGACATACTTATTCTTGTAAAAGATATGTCTAAAATTGACAGATTAAAGAAGGAATTAAGTGAGTCTTTTCAATAAAGGACATGGGGCCAGCAAAACAAATACTAGGCATACAGATTTCCCGTGACAGAAAAACCAAGACGATTTGGTTATCACACGAGAAATACATCGAGAATATATTGGAAAGATTCAATATAAGCAATGCAAAACTAGTTGGTTCTCCTCTTGTAGGTCACTTTAAGTTGTGCTCAGAACAGAGTTCGTCAAGTGATGAGGAGAAGGAGAAAATGCAAAAGGTTTCTTATGCTTTAGTAGTCAGAAGTTTAATGTACGCGATGGTATGTACGAGGCCGGACATCGCATATGCAGTAGATGTTACTAGCAGATTTCTTGCAAATCCAGGAAAAGAGCACTAGGTAGCAGTGAAGTAGATTTTTAGATATCTCAAAGGGAGTTCTAAGGTTTATTTAAGCTTTGGAGGTGGACCACCTGTGTTGACAGATTACACAGATGCAGATATGACAAGAGATATAGATACAAGGAAGTCCACACTATGTTATGTACTTACTTTTGCAGGGGGAGTTGTGTCATGACAATCCAGGTTACAAAGGTGTATTGCTCTCTCCACCATATAAGTAGAATATATTGCTGTTATAGAGGTATGCAAAGAAATATTATGGATGAAAGAATTCTTACAAGAATTGGGGTTGAAACAAAAAAATTATGTGGTACATTGTTATAGTCAGAGTATCATCCATTTATGTAAGAACCTAATGTTTCATTCCAAGTCGAAGCATATATATGTCAGATACCACTAGATTCGAAATGTATTTGAAGAAAAGCAGTTACAACTTCAGAAAATTTATACAGATGATAACGAAGCAGATATGTTGACAAAGACCTTACCAAAAGAAAGACAGGAGATATGTCGATAGCTGATCGGTATGGCTTTACATTGAGAAGTCATAGGATAGCCTCCCTTATGGGCTGAAGGGGGAGGTTGTTGGGCTGAAAACCCATATTCAGCCCAAGGTGGGCTTTATCAGCCCATAGCTCACACCCTCTTAACCTAACCCTAATTTATATTAGGGAGGGTGTGGTGGCTATAAAAAGAGGCAGAAAAAGGTAGCAACGAGGTAGTCTTTGGCAGCGACGAGATTCCAAAGCAAAAGAGGAGAACAAGGAAGAAAAGGAAGAGAAAGAAAGGGAAGAAGACAAGGACAACACAGAGAGACTGTTCTCAATCATCTAGTTGTACTTTCATCTCAGGTTAGATCAGATATATAGTAGATTCTTACTGTGATTACTTGGGGAGAATTATGGAGGATTTAGATATTGTGCATAGTGATGTGATCATTGTATCCCAGTTATTTTTTTGTGATTGTTGCTAGGGTTTTGGGCAAGAGATTAAGATTTATATATTCATTATTATTATAGTAGATTATCTCTAGTTTGTCCCATGGTTTTTATCCTTCACATTGAAGGGGTTTTCCACGTATATCTTGGTGTTCTATTTGATTGTGGTTCCATTTAATTCCACTATGTGTTATGACCGACTAGTATTTGTTCATATACAAAAGTTTATTTTTCTTTATATCCCATCAAATTATTGGTTGCAAATAGATTTTCCATAAAAAGAAGGAATATGAGAGTTTGAAGCACCGACATAGAAAGCACATTGGATGTAAAGGGCAAGTGAAGTACTTTGACTGGTTGTTACTCATAGCTCTATTTGCCATGGTTGCATTGTTTGACTTGTTGCTAAAGTAGCTAGATGTTAAGATAGTTATTCTACGTGTTGTGCTTGAGGAACTACTCTATATTCATCAGCCAGAAGGGTTTACCATTCAGGATAAACAAGACCACATTTGTTTATTGAAAAGTTCTTTTATGGTTTGAAGCAAGCTCCTAGGCAATGATACGAATGGGTTGAATCCTTCGTGCTTCGGAATGTTTACTTTAGAAGTATTGTGTTTATTACAAGCATTTTTCAGATGATTCTTTTGTTTATTTGTTACTCTATGTTGATGATATATTTATTGCTACCAAGAATAAAGATAAGATCAAAAGATTTAGGAGCTGCGGTGAAAATTTTAGGTATGGAAATGGGGAAGAAAAGACGGGAAGTTGGTTGTCTCACAAAAGCTACATTGAGAAAGGTTTTGAATATTCTGGTTTGCAAAAGCCTCAACCTGTGAGTACTTCATTTGTAGTATATTTCAGGCTTTCAGTAGATTGATTGCCACAATATGAGGAGGAAAAGGAGCAGACTTCTCGTGTTCCTTGTACTAGTGTAGTTGGGAGCATTATATATGCTATGGTCTATGCTCGTTCTACGTGAGTAACCCTGTCAAGGTTCATTGGAAGGCTATGATATGGATCTTTTGTTATTTGCAAGGTATTACAAATATGAGTATGGTCTTTGGTAAGAGTTTTGACATTAGTAGCAGTGTTGTTATTTATGTGGACTGTGATTATGCTGGTGATCAAAATAAAAGGAGATCTTTGACATGCTATCTGTTCAAACTTCATGGTTGGAAATTTACTTTACAATCTATCATTGTTTTGTCTACTACAGAGATAGAGTTTACGAAGGAAGTCATCTATCTTAGATGTTTGATTGGCAATTTGGGAGTATAACACTGTGCTACTATTGATTCGTGCAATGGGATGGGACTTGATATTAATATTTCATGCAATGTTTGCACCATAACCAAGAAAAAGTGAGCGAGGATTAGGCAGAAATGTGGATAGCATGCGGAAACTGCATCTTCCTGTTGAAGCTAAACAAGGTACCGTTTAGTTGCAAAAGTTGAGTCCACTCTAAGAATGGTTTTGGACGGCTGGGAGAAGGTGGAACTCAGAGGAAGTGAAGTAGGAAAGATGCCAAGAACATTAAATGAAATAATAATAATAATAATAATAATAATAATAGTAATAATAATAATAATAATAGTAATAATAAAACAAAAAACCTATGAGAAATCACATCATTCAAGAATAATTATATTATGGATTTACTTATGGAGAGTCTATCGTTTTTCCTCAACAATGTGTTGGGAAGAAAAAGATGTTCGATTGTATTGCTTTTTCTAGTCACACAAAAAATAGAGAGGGAAAGAGAGAGGAAAAAAAAAACTCATCATGCAGCATCCAGTTTTGATACAAATTTCTCTTTTTCTGTGTAGAATCGTGTATACGTTACAAACTCATTTATTATGCAGCATCCACTTATACGTTTATTCGGAAAGAAAAATAATTACAAGACTGGCTTGGATTTGAGACCTTCGGTGAATTGTAAAGTGTGAGGTGTAGGGTATAGCTTTATAAACAGACCATCCAGTCTTCCGCCATCGGTGACAATAAATATGGCCTTACAAGTGGTATATAAAATACTGGAACTTTCATCATGAGTGCACTAATCAATCGTTATGTTGTGGTGTGGATTGAAAGAATGGTGCGAATAGTGATGTTTCGGATGGTTGCTTACAAGTGGTACAACAATGATCCTTCATTATGAGTGCACTAATCAATAGTTGATCTGAGGCGTGGTTTGAAAGAATGGTGCACATGGTGATGTTTCGGAAGATTGCTTACAAGTCGTACAACAGTAGTCCTTCATCATGCGTGTACTAATCATTCATTAGGCTGTGGTGTGGATTGAAAGAATGGTGCGAATAGATGTTTCGGATGGTTGCTTACAAGTGATACAACAGTGGCCCTTCATTATGAGTGCACTAGTCAATCATTGAGCTGTGGTGTGGATTGAAAGAATGGTGCAAATAGTGATGTTTCGGATGGTTTCACAAGATCCGTGTGTCCTTCAATATCACCTAATATCCATCTATGTTGTTCTCAAAGTAGATTTTACTAAATTGAGTCATAAGTCGAACGGATTTTTATTTTTGTTGAGATATGTTAGTAGTAGTATTATATAAGTGACCGATCTCAGATTTAAGTTAATGTTTATATGTTATTTAATTGAATAAAAATTAAATAATAAGACTACTTGTAGATATCTTGTACACTATTTAATATAATAAAATTTTTTAATTAATTAAAAAATTAAAAAGATTCTTAGATATAAGATTACTTGTAGATATCCACAAGGCCAATGGGACAGATGCAAAAGGGATATAATATTTATTGATTATGTTATTTACCATATTCTTAGCATATAAAGGATTTGATTTTGGTTGATTTGTCTCGATCCAGAATTGATATTGTTCTTTCTTTTTATTTTTCGGATAGATATTGCTAACTATGTCTTCTGTTAACTATAGAATTGATATTGTTAACTATGTTAGTTGCTTAGTTTCTACTTCCACTTTAGTAGTTCCTAAACCCATCTTATTCTTAATAATGTTCCTAAAATTATTATTAGTTGATTAATTATGTGATTCAAATTTTGATGTTTATTTTTCTTTCACTGGTTTGTACAGTCAAGGGTCAAAAAACCTAATCAAATAATTGGGATAAGCCTTGGAGCTGGGTGTTTATTCATTTTTCACTCTACTTCGTATTCCTTTTTGTAAATGCTACATCTAGTCAAAAAAATTTGAACCATTCTATTGGGTTCTTGTCATCCTCGGTTATTCTATTAATTCATTAGTCATTAGTGATCGGTTGGATATAGTTTTCTCTTATCATTTTGATTATGTTCCTAACTGAATGGGAGTCCCAATTACTCTTCTGTTTCGTATTAGCAGTTCCATTGTTTCTGCACATTTTGTAATGACCTAATTCATAGTCTCACTGACATGCGTTCACCAACAAAAGCTTGAAGCCATCCATGGATATATATATATGGATACAAACTAGCAACATAGATCCTTCAAATCTACTTTAGGATATAATAAGAAATCCATTTCTGGAACTTCATGCCGAAGACAAGAGGTTATACTAATCATCTACTTGGTGAATTCTATGGCCCAAATGTCAGCTTTGAATCCATGGAATCCGGCATCCATTGCCATGATCTTGAACTCCTCGTCACCCTTTCTTTTCCACCAACAAAGTAAGCCAACATGGCGAGATCCAATTGGAAGACAGCTTGGGCTTTTGCAGCTCCGCGATTGTTGGAAGCACGCACACATTCCACCATAATCACCTTCCCGTTATCTGGCACTGCCTTCCAACAGTTCTCCAAAATCTTCAACGTTCACCGCTCCAATCACGAAGAAATCGACTGCAATTTCGAACTTGCTCAATCTTGAGTTCCAACGGATAACAAAAATCTAACACATTTACTTGTTCTATCTATTAAAGATTAAATGTTATCTTAACTCCTGACATTTTAGAACATAGTCTCTCCGTTCATTATGGTTTCAAACGTACAACCGCACCATGGTATGTCGAGAGTGTAAGCCAAGTTCTACGATATAATCATTATTCTTCTTCATCCTCTTAGGTTGGTTGGTGTTTATGATGGAAGAATATGGAGACCTGGCAGGGGTTGGGGATCGGCGATGACATGGGGGAGATCATAGTTGATTCTCTTGGTGTGTGTGTGGGTGCCTAAAGGTGATCATGTGGAGGGTGGCATGTTCGTTGCCGTCGATATCGATGAGCACTTCCACATCATCAAAGCCACTGTAGATATGAAGGAGATTCTTGATGATTATGTTGGTGTGCCCTCTCCGATGCTAACTAGCACATACAATTTTAGTCAAAATATGAAGATTTAGACCGAGAAAGGATGCTTCTCTATATCACTAATCGTAGATGCCACTCAATGTGATCATGTCAAAAGCTTGATAGAAAAATTTAATCTAAGCAAGAACTTGCTAACAAGGATATGTAATTTTTCTGTAGAAGCAAAACTAAACTAACCTTCTTTTCGTACCAATGGGAATTATATGTTGCTTAAAGAAAATCCTTGAGCTTCTACAATAAATACATCCCAGACAAAATACATGTTCCCAAGTAGTTTTTTAATGACTACATTCTACACTACTTTCTTAAAGGCTCTTAATGAGTGCAATAAAAGTGCCTGCAGAGTTAAGAAAAAACACACAACTATGTCTCCAAAACATAATTAACTAATAATAAACTAAAATTAGAGTATGTCCTACATCATTCTTCTAAGCTTGAGAAAAATTCAACGTAGAATGTGTAGTTAGCTCCTTCTAAAATATCTCGACGATCTTCTCATGAAATGAAATGTACTAGGTACTAAGCATAAGTGACATGCTTTATTATAATATGTTGAACATCAATGGTTTCTCTAGTAGAGCTCTTAGATTTAGTGGCAAATTCATTTGGCTTTACAAAAATTTTGCCCTCATTGTTTGGATCTTAATAATACTACAAGTTGGATGGGGGATAAATTAGTGCTATGGTAAATTTTAACTAAATATAATATTTAATAAGAAAAATATGTATCAGAAATATGATTAACTAAATATTAAGTACAAATAAGAGTTGCGAGTAAGTTAGATGATAATAAGTAATCAATCATGAACAAAAGTTAAAAACAAGAGAAGAAATATAGATCAATTTACAATTGTTCAATCTTCCTCTCCTATGTTTACACATAATTCCTCTTCGCTCGAGGTTACTGATTTCCACTACTTGTCTTACTTTCAACGGGTAAAGATTAATAACCTTTCTCTTTTTTTGAGCTTTCAAGAGAGAACCTTTGCACTCACTCATTTATAAGAGACCTCTTATCTCTTATTACTAAATATCATAATTAAATTCAAAAGAGAGGAGAAGACTTAAACAATGCTCAAAGAGGGAGCTATAATATTTCATAACTTTAGGAATGGTTGTTTCATTAACCAACCTTAAATAGGGTATTTATAGATCCCAAAAGGTTTTGAAAATAGAGTCAAAATTTTAAATCCTCAAAGTTACGGGTGTTCTTATCATTAACATTGGATAATACTACTACCACAACTTTTAACACGAGTTACAAATCTAGACTTCGACGATCTTATCATCATAAAATTTAAATTTTTGGATGGTACCATCATCGCCATAGGTGATATTATCCTCACCATAAATGGTGCCACCATCAAAACCTTTGACAAAGCACAAACGATGCTTGTCGGGTGACTTAGGTGGCATTTCTGTCTAGGTTAGGTGGTAATGTTCTTTAGTTCTAATTTGAGAAATCAATCTCTAACTAGCATATCCTAGTCTTCTATGCTGAAGCTATACATCATCATTCAAAGCTTAAAAATAAACTTGAACATAAAAGCCATCAAGAGAAATAGTATAAAATTATCACTTTTAAAGTAATTAAAGATGTATTCTTATTTGGTATATTCATAATGCAAGTATAACATTCAAATTTAACTCTATATCCTTTGCTATTAAGTTGACTAATGCATATTAAGTTATGTTTTAAATTATTTATCAAAAGTATATATTCAATCAAAAGACTTGATTTATTACCCATATTTTCAATACTAATGATTATTCCTTTATTGTTATCTCTGAAAATAACATTCTCCATCTTGACTAATGAGCTTTGAAAAATTTATAGGATCTTCAATCATACGTCTTGAGTATCTACTATCAAGATATTATATTTTACTCCTAACTCTTGTATAGAGTTATATTTATAAGAAAAAGAGTATTGATTGTGGTACTTATTTAACTTTGGGTCTTTCAAGGTTAAAATAACCCTTTTTGCCTTTAGGCTTTGGATTTAAAATGATTCCTTTCAAAACCTTAACAAGTTTTGTATATATCTTTTTACCACAAAAGCTGCATATGCCTTAAAATGAGGTGTGTGCTCTTGAGACATATAAGGTGGTCTTTTAATAAATTTAGTCACACTATATTTGATTTTGTTGGAATAAAAACCAATCAATTCTCATTTAAAAGTTTGAACTTGTTTAGCTAAGATTATATCAAGTAATTTATTTTTAATCTCAAATTTAACTAGAGCTTACTTTAAGAACTTATTTTTCTTCTTATGTTTAATATGGAAAGATTTGGAGTTTTCACATCTAATACAAAGAATAAAAGATTTGAAGTTATATTTATCATAAGCATTTTTTAGTGTATCAAACTCATTAGTAAGTAAAAAATGATCCATTTTCAATGAATTATATTTTTTATCAATCTTTTTAAATTCAACATATAGGTCATAAAATGCTTCAATAAGTTCTTGTGCAATAAAGAAGTTTTTGGAGGAATTACTTACTTTCATTGTTGAATGTCATAAAAGTATAATTTGTAGTTCTTCTTAGGTGGTTTTCTATTCGATCCAACTAGAACTTTCTTCATTTGAGCACTCCTCACTTGATAGGTTTTCTTCTTCCTTTTTTTATGTACTTTGCATATTATCTCATAAGTTGTTAATAACCTTATGAGTTCTTCGAGTGAAAAATCACTTAGGTCCTTTTCTTCTTCAATCATAATTATCCTTGTATCCTAATTCTTTGGAAGTGACATAGGGATCTTACTTGATAGACTATGATTAGAAAAAAAATTGCCAAAAGCTTTTAATCCATTGATAATGTTTGAGAATTGGGTAAACATATCACTGATGAATTCTTTTGGCATCATCATAAAATGCTCAAAATCATGCTCAAGCAAACTTGTGTCTTCATGGGTAATTTTTAAAGTATGCCAAATATCAAAAGTGATTTCACGTATAGAAATCCAATTAAACTCACTTTGACTTAAAGCATAATATAAAACATTCATTGCTTTAGTATTCAAATATTCTTTTTTCAAAATCATTTTATTCATCCATCAATTTAATAGATTTTTGAAAACCAAACTTGATAATATTTTATAAATCATAATCGATAGAAAGTAGAAAAATCCTCACTCTACTTTACTAATAGGTATAATCTGTCCCATTGAACATATGATGATGTGTGATAGAGTGACTCTCTTAATTATCTAAAAGATTATTATATCTCTCTTAAGTGTTAATCTAATCGAGAGAACCTTACTTTGATAAAACTAAGAGGGGAGGATGGATTAATGCTATAAAATTTTAACCTACTTTAAAATTTGATAGAGAAAAATATATATAAAAAATATGATTAACTAAATATTAAGTGTGAATAAGAGTTATGCACAAAATAGATGTAATAAATAAGCAATCACAAATAAAAGTCATAAGCAATAGAAGAAATACAAATCAATTTATAGTGATTCGGTCTTCCTAACCTTTATCTACTCTTGATTCCTCTTCCCTCAAGGTTATTGGCTTTTGTTAGGAACAAGTCGGCACTAGGAGGGGGGGAGAGTTAGTATAGTGGTAAAATCACATCTTCAAAATCCTTCGTACGATTAAAACTAGTTTCGTAAAGATATTAACTTGAAATTGTATAGAAACATAGTAAAGGAGGAATTCAGTTTGAAATAAAGATAAATAGTAAGAAGTAAATGCAAACTAGATTTTAGAGTGGTTCGGTCGTCATGACCTACATCTACTTCGCCAATTCCTCTTCCGTCGAGATAACCGGCATCCATTATCGATCTTCCTTTAATCGGCGAAGTTCAACCTCCTTACACCCCTCTTCTCCTTTTACCAAGTTTAGAAGATAACTCTTACAAGCACTCACTCCTCTCTTACAGAATTCTAAACTTAGAGTGGAGGAGGGAATTTCTCAAGATATTGCAGTAGCATTTTCCTACTTTTAAATTCTCTGTGCTTATCTTGTTAACCAGGGGTATTTATAGACTTTAAGTTGATTCAAATTTGGAGCCTAAAAAGGTCTCATCCCAAGTTTCCTAGGTACTGGTGGTACCATCGCCATTCCTGGGCGGTACTACCGTCGTAGGATCTGGTACTAAGCGGTGCCATCGCCAAATAGGGGCGGTACCACCGCTGGCAGCATTGCTGCTGGCGATACCACTGCCTAGCCTGGGCGGTACCACCGCCCAGGAATCCTAGGGTGTTGTTCCCCAAGCGGTGCCACCGTTGGCCAAGGTTTCAGCACCCTGGTTGGGCCTTGAATCCAACCGAAACCAGTCCAACATTGGGCCCTATTGGCCCATAACAGAGTTGATGGGATTACCTCCCAATCCCAACTCTAATTATGTGCTAACTATAATTCCTAAGACATATTCTAAGCAAGATAAGTCCGATTTCTTCCGATGAGCTTTCGACGATCTTTCCGGTGAACTTCCGACGATCTCTTGGCAATGTTTCGGCGGACTTCCGGTAAGCTCCTGGACTTCACGATGATCTTCTTGGCAAGTTCCGACAAGCATCTTTGACAAGCTCTTGGACTTCTCGGTTGGTTTCGGCAGAACTTCCGACGAACGTTCGGACTTCCGACGAACTCTTGAACTCCCAACGAAATCGCGTACTTAACTCCGAGACTTCATTTTGCTTTATGCCTTGCTATCGTAGTTAATCCTACACACACAAAAATATACTTTGATCTAGACAATTATTACTAAGCATGAATCATATTGTCCGGCATGTCATTGGTCCATCGACGCTTCATCCGATTCTTCGGCACATTATCCTCTCTTGCGGCCTATTGCCCAATTGGCCAGTTGCCTCCGCAACTCCGATATCCTTGGCGTAATATCCACTCTTCTTAGCCCGATACCCGAATCAATAGCCCGAAGCCTTTTGTCGATATGTCGACTAATCCTCCGGCCCGACGTCCAATCTTCTGACATGTTTTCCTCCAGCCCAATATGATTCTTCCTGCTTTAATTGTCTATCCTTGATCGAAGTATCTTGAGTCACTTAAAATGTAGATTAAATCATGAAAACTTATCAATTAATTTCATCATCAAAATCTAAGATTCTACAGCTTTCACTATCAATATTTCTTTTAACGAAGGAAGATCAATAACTCTTTAGAACCTTTCTTTTTTTCTAGGCTTAGAAGAAAATCTTTGCACCCACATTTGTTGGGATCAGGGTCAGCACTAAGAGGGGGGTGAATTAGTGCAGCGATAAAATAACATCGGTTTAAAAAACTTTCGTACGATAAAAACTGTTTACGTTGAAAACGATTTCGGAAACTTAACTTGAAAGCGTATGGAAGCATAGTGACTAAGTAGTTTGTAGTATGTAAATGACAATAATAGAAAAGCAAACTAGATTTTTAGAGTGGTTCGTTCAACATGACCTACATCCATTTTCGGCTTCCTCCTCCGACGAGGTCACTAGCA